>NC_142693.1:28285988-28892719 GCF_029641045.1 Salvia hispanica | reverse complement strand
CGTTTCCTCTCTCTTCGTTGCTCATTTCAGCCGCTTCTCTCACTTCCTGCTAAGTTTCAACATCTAGTCATCGTTTACGCCAGCGTCGGGGTAGGGCTGGGCCATGGGATGTTTGCGGCGAAGGGTCTCGCCGGAGTGGCGTTGGGAGAGAGATCGGTGGGGTGTAGCCATAGTTGTTTTCGGTTGGGATCGTATAACCATTAGCAGTCACTATCAGTTCTCTCTCTCTCTCTCTACTTACTACACTAATTGGATAAAAATATATATGTTTATGTCTCTATTGCAACTATGCTTCTAACTATATCTGTATTTGTACTAAAATTGTGAATTACAGGAGTGGAAAAAAATACACATTTACACACACTAGTCTTATTCTTATGCATAGTCTTTCTAGAGAGAGAGATCTGCAGGGATGAAAAGAATCACGATTGAAACTTGATGAAGTATATTATGCTTACGGTGAAGTATACTGTGTTTATAGTGAATTAGTATTGTGTTTATTGTGAACTAGTATATTGGCATGTGAGTTGATATCTGAGTTATGTATATTCTGTTTATAGTGAAGTATATTGACATGTAAGTATACTATTTTGACATTTGAGTGATGTGCTTGTATTGAAGTATGTTGTTTTTATAGTGAACTATATTGGCATGTGAGTGTACTGTTTTGCATTTAAGTGATGTATATTATGCTTATAGTGCAGTATATTTTGTTAGTATAATAACATGTGAGTGTACTGTTTTGCCATTTGAGTGAAGTATATTATGATCACAGTGAAGTATATTGAGTTTATAGTGAAGTATATACTGATTACAGTGAATTATTTTGGCTTTATATTAAATGTTGATATTAATCTTTTTTTACTTTCTTTAAATGATAGGACTTTCTGTTAATCAATTCGAAAGCTACAGATATACATAAAGAAAGACGAAGAGAAGGGTATAGAGCAACTGAAGCAGAGGCTAAGATCAAAGTATTGCAGAACATTAATGTTGTTGAAGATGAACCATGAGTCATTGACTAAATCCAAGGCAACATCAAGGCATTATGAAGATTGTAGCAAACACATGGATATAGATGTGAAAAAATGATTGCAAACTTTATAGAAAGTGATATAGTTAATAACATGTGTCATTAAGTTCACTGTAAACATATTCGATTCATTCAAATTCAAAAGTCAGTTCATAACTTACATTAATATTTTGTTAAATTCTTTTTTATCTATTTAGTTCATAGCTATGCACTTTCAGATGATTTTTATTAGCTATTTTTTTAATAATTGAATACTTGTACTGTGAATATGCTTTACAGTGATGTTTTAATACCTTATAGTGATGTTTGAATGCCTTATAGCATATATACATGTTGATCACAAACACTTCACTCTAACCATGGAATACTTCACTCTAAGCACGTTTTACTTCACTGAAATAAAAAAATAGTGCACTATAATCATGGATCACAAACACTTCTCTCTAAGCATGTAATACTTCACTCTAACCATAGAATACTTCACTCCTTGCACAATTTATTTCAATGAGATGAAACAATAGTGCACCATATGCACGGATCACAAACACTTCATTCTAAACATGGAATACTTCACTTTAGGCACGTTTTACTTCACTGAACTGAAAAAATAGTGCAATATAAGCAAGGATCACAACACGTCACTCTAAGCATGAAATACTTCACTTTAAGCACGTTTTACTTCACTGAACTGAAAAAACAATGCACTATAAGCAAGGATCACAACACTTCACTCTAAGCATGAAATACTTCACTCTAAGCATATTTTACTTCACTGAACTGAAAAAAATAGTGCACTATAAGTAAGGATCACAAACACTTCACTCTAACCATGGAATACTCCACTCTAAGCACGTTTTACTTCACAGAACTGAAAAATCAATGCTCTATAAGTAAGTATCTCAAACACTTCACTATAAGCACATTTTACTTCACTGACATGAAAAATAGTGCACTATAAGCACGGATCACCAACACTTCACTCTAACCATGGAATACTTCACTCTAATCATGTTTTACTTCACTGAAATGAAAAATAGTGCACTATAAGCATGGATCACAAACACTTCACTCTAAGCATGAAATACTTCACTTCAAGCACGTTTTACTTCACTGAGCTAAAAAACAATGCTCTATAAGCAAGGATCACAAACACTTCACTGTAAGCATTAAATACTTCACTTCAAGCACGTTTTACTTCACTGAGCTGAAAAAACAATGCTCTATAAGCAAGGATCACAAACACTTCACTCTAAGCACATTTTACTTCAATGAGATGAAAAAACAGATCACTATAATCATGCATCACAAACACTTCACTCTAATCATAAAATACTTCACTCTATGCACATTTTTACTTCACTGAGATGAAAAAATAGTGCACTATAAGCACGGATCACAAACACTTCACTCTAACCATGGAATACTTCACTCTAAGTATGAAATACTTCACTCTAATCACTCTAATCAGTATATTCTCATATTCTGATTGGTCTTGACTAGTGGTAAATCCCAAGAAATCGGTTCTATTTTACCTAACGGATTTGGCAGTCTGGTACGTAGCAATTCCAGCTTCCTCAGTGTGATCGAACTATGTTTTAATGCGAACCATCTACGATCATCTGAAAATTATCTTCAGCTTCAGGCTCCGCATCTTCCCAAACGATAATGCCTCAGATCAAAGTAATTTTCGTATGCTATAAAGTCCATTACAGACGTAATCGACGAGTGAAAATACAGAATAAGTGTTGGATTGATCGAATGTGATCCTTGATTTCGCGATTGAAATTCCAATTTTTATTTTCAAACAATTTCCACAATCGACAAGCAAGACGATGCCATATACACGCAGATCTCAAATTGACGATCGAAATATGAAAACTAGGTTAGGTGATTTCAGCCTCGCCTTAAGGTGCATCGACGGTTACAAGCTGCGATCGACGCCGCTAGTTGGGCGGTATATTATTAGGAAGCCTACTACGTCACGCCGGAGATGAAGACGAAGCGGTAGGAGGTTGAAGGGGAGCCGGAAGAGATGAGGGCACAGTCGGTGGGCCACATAGATGAGATGACAGGGGGAGGCAACTGCAAGAGGAAGCCGGTGGAGGAGGGCGTCGCCGGAGAGGAGTTTGATTCGTGTCCCTCCACCTCCTTCGTGTATAGAGAGAGAGAGAATGCATGAATGTGATGTGTATGTCAGAATATGAACAAAGTTGATTTCCCAAATTACCCCCATGCAATTTTTATTAATAGAAAATGAATACTTATTAATTTAGTCATTAGATTAAGATAATGAGTGGCTGAGATTTATTCTCAAGTTATACACTTAAAATTAGTTAGACTTTGATCACTCCTCTATATATATATATATATATATGATTGTATGTCTTGCGGCTCAAGACAAGTTTTTTAGGGCACAAATAGTATTTTGTATATTATATGGTTGTTATAAAAAAATTGCAATAAATTGGACTTTTTATGTTGTTATTTATTTTTATTCAAGGAGATTACTTAATTAAATAGAGACTACAAAATAGAGTTTGTTCCTATTCTAATTTAATAATTTTTTAAAACTTATGAAAAACTCATAAAAAGTTATTAAGTTCAAATATTGGTTTAATCATAATTTGTGATCTCTACTCGATATAAATTTGAAAAAGAATAGAAGTTTGATATCTATTTTGATAAAATTTCAATTTTATTTTATTTTTGAAATAAATATTATAGTTTGGTTTTTATATAAATTAACCATGATATATATAGTTTATACTCCTGGTAAAAGTTTTAAATCCAAATAAATATAGATGTCATGTGTTCAACCAAATAAAAAGGGTTGAATGGATTTAATACTTTGGTGGGTTGTTAATGGGCTTATCCTGGGCCGGTCTTGGACGTTGGATGGGCTTTTACCGGGCCTATGCTGGGTTTGGAAAAACAGCGGGATAATCGAAAAACTTATTCTGAAACATGAAAGTAGCTAAAGAAAATCAATATAACGGTCATGGATCATGATTGTTTGTTCATTATCAAAGCATCCATAGTGATATATTTTTCTTTTAAAAATGTTATATAATATACTATTTCTTAAAATATAAATATCATTATCTCATTTACCTTATTCTCTTTCTATTTAACTCACAAAATAACATCGAATAAAATTTGACGATTAAAAATGCCCCACTCGCTTATTTTATCCATTTTTTCGTACTTTTTGCTACTCGCCAAAAATGAGACTATTTTGATAAATAAAAAAAATAATATTTATATAGATATATTGTTTCACCACATACTATAAAATTTATTCATAAAATTTTATAACAAGTAGGAGGGTAAAGAAAAAAAAATTGAAGACACGACCACTCTCTTTATTTTATTATAATTTTTTTTATAGTCCTACTATAATAATTAATTTATCTTTTTGTTATGTCCCATTACAATTTTTTTTTTCCAGTTACAAGTAATTAATTTTTCTTTCATACAAGTGATTGATTTATATTTTAATAAAACATAAATAATTTATCATGTTTTCTTTTATAATTTATTTTAATTTACTTTTTATTTATTTCTCTTATTTATTTACGCTTTACTTAATTCAGTAAATATTGTTATTTAAATCTTATATTTAAAAGAAATCAATTAATTTTAGTGGGACAGAGGGATGGAGTAAAATGCTATGGTGAATAAAAATTGCATAAAATGATGTAGTGATTGATTTATTTCCTCCATCCCACGAAAGATAGATATCACACTTGTAAAATGATATGAGATTTTATGAGATTTTGTTTTGTGTGTTAGATGGAAAGAAAAATATAATATTTATATTATTATGAGAGATAACTTTTTCTATAAATGAAAATGTGACATCTTTAGTGAGACAAACTAAAAGGAAAAACACGACATTTTTTATGGGACAGAGGGAGTACATAATATTCAATCTGTTCCATAAAAATAAATATTTTTGGAATATCATGGATTTAAATATAATTAGTAAAAATAAAAGAGAGATAGAAGAGAAGATGAATAAAATAGTGAAAATGAACCTTTTATCATTTTTTTTTCTGAAGAGAATTAACAAATTTTAAGAAAATGATAAAAATAGAGAAAGTGTTCTATATTTAATGAATTAAAATTTGTATTAAAATAAAGCGCATGGTCGACTCACAACAGCAGCCAGCACGTGCAACGGTTTCCCCCACCCTGCAGGCCCCACCCCCGACCAGTCCCCGGTAAAAATTAATCTTTTCGGAAACCCCGTGGGTCCCACTCCTCTCTTGGGTCCTCCTTCCTGGGGGAGTATGGAAACTATGCCATGTCACAGGAAATCACGTTAAATTGAACGTGACGTCACGGTGGAATTTACAAATGCAGTTTGTAGATTTGTGACCAACTACCAGTTAGTACTATATTTAAAATTTGGACACAATATAAATTTTAGGAGTGCCTTCCTTGTCATTTTCTTTTGATTGACAAAAATGCAGTTTCTAATTTCTATATTTCATTCTGCGCTAAAAAGAGATTATAAGTAGTAATTTGAATGGATTGAGAAGGTCGAGTGGATGGAGACGTCTGTTATTTATGAGATGGTTTCAAGAGAACGATGGTGGAGTAACGAATCGAATCTGTCATTCACAATGTAAATATATGTTGCACAATGTGCTCATCAAATTGAGTGGAAAATGTCAAAATTGTGGCTTTATATATTGACAGATAATATGATATTTATCCACGTTTGCTCAATGCTCATAGATTGAGGTCGATATATATCATGTGCACGAATCAATATCTCAACCATCTAAAATTAAAATCATACTAATTTGAAGAGAAAACTAATATTGTACATGAAAAAATATGTTAATTTGTCTTAGCTAAAACGAAGATATAAGATAAAAAATATTACTGTTGTTAGGATAACTACGACTATTCCTCTTCTATTCCATATTTTAATTTGTTAAAATGTTAATATTTCGCTTTCATGCAATATATAAAAACTAAAGACAATTTGCTATAGGAAATAATATATATGGTGATTTGGTTTTCTTGATTCAGAGTAGATTCCACGAGACATGAAATATATTAGTAATTGAATACAATCATATTTTCGAATTCATTCAAGAGAAGTAAATAAGATCACAAGTTAGAATAACTATATCCATTACTACATATTATATATATTACGTAATTTTTTTATTGCGGTAAAAAAAAATTGAATAAAAAGAAGGAATATGAATGAAAGAACGGCATATTTTTCAACAAATTTAATATTCCAACGTTATCTAATGCGTTGTCTAGCGTTCTTCGTGTCTCCACCGGGCATACAGAATCCAGCTCTTTCGATAATTCAACTATGTCTGCTCGCGGTCGAGGTTCGTATGGTGGACGTGGCCGTGGACAGGAACAAGGACGTGGCCGAGGTCGAGGATGAGGGTTTCATGATCGTCTATGTGATCATTGTGGTCGTTCGAATCACGAGTCTGATAAATATTGGAAGAAGTTTGGAAAACCAGATTGGGCTAAAAACACTAAGTTTACTGTGCCAAGTTCTTCATCTACTAATGATGCCTCTACCTACCTCTGTAGTTGCGTTTACTGTGTCTCCTGGTAAGTTTTGGATGTTGGATTCTGGTGCCTCTACCCATATTACTGGTACAAAATCCCTTTTGACATCTTTTTATTTGTCATCTCTTCCAACTGTTCGTCTTGTTGATGACAACTACACCACAGTAACTGGCACTAGTGTTGTCAAACCAACTACTCATATCACTCGTGATAATGTTTTGTTTTCTTCAAATTTTTCATTCAGCTTAATATCTATTGGTCAGCTAACAAAAACTCACAATTGTTTTGTCACTTTTTATCCTTCATACTGTATCTTTCAGGATTTGCAGACGAAGAGGATGATTGGTGGAGGACATGAGCGTGGCGGTCTGTACTTTTTGGATCATGTTTCACCTGTCTCTCCTAGTGCTCTCTCTGCTGCTATGTGTCCATATCAGTGGCACTGTCGTCTTGGTCATCCGTCTTCAAAGTTTAGTTCCAATTGCGTTTGTTGATTTTATTTGTGAGTCATGTGAGTTGGGCAAGCACCATTATACTTCATTTCCTTCTTGAGTCGATACTTGTAACTCTTCTATTTTTGATCTAGTTCATTGTGATGTTTGGGGTCCAAGTAGGATTGAGTCTCTAGTTTCTAAGTTTTTTCTAATCCTTGTTGATGATTATTCCCCGTATGACATGGTTGTATTTTCTAAAACAAAGAAGTGAGGTCCATACTATTTTCAAATCCTTTTATCATGAAATAATGACACAATATTCTACTCCCTCCGTTCCATAGTAGTAGAGTTATTTTGCCATTTTGGTACGTTTCATAGTAGTAGAGTCATTTACTTTTTTGGTAAAAGTCAACACATTTCTTCTCACCTACTTTACTCTCTCTTACTTTATTCACTATACATCTCTCTACCTTTTTCATTTCCTACTTTATTCTTCATTTACTTAACTCACCTAACACAATTTTTTCTTAATCTCCGTGCCGAAAAGAAATGCCTCCACTACTATGGAACGAAGGGAGTATTGATTTGCGTATTCTCTGTACTGATAATGCTCTTGAGTTCACACAACAATCTACATCATCATTTTGTGAATCTCATGATATAATTCATTAAACCTCTTGCTATCACACTTTTTAATGTAAAATGTTAAAAAAAGTTCGATTATATACGATTATCACTGCCCACAAAAAATTCGCATCATTAACTTTTCTGTATATTTAATCTCTTATGTTTAAAACATTCTAACTACTTATTCTCTACTTATTTCATTTATTAATTCATCATAATATCCAATGCCATTGAAGAATGTAGACATCTTGAGTGGGACAGATAGAGGGAGTAGTATAATTTAAACATGAACAAATCCGTATCTGCTATTCCATTTAAGAAGGTTTAACTCAAGTGTTTGATAATAGACTGAAGCACAACATCCTTAGCCCACTTCATCCTATCACTGTAGCCTTCAACTGCCCTTAGAAATTCTTCAAGGCTCTTTCTCTCAGCCGCCACTTTGTTTCCATCATCAACCTTTTCCAACAAAGATTTGTTCTCGAACTCCAACCTCCGAGCCACGCTGTGAATGGAGCAAAGATCTTCCATGCCGAATTTGGCGCCAATAATCATAAACGCAGTTATCTCCTTGTGTTTCCTTGCTGCAGTTTCCCGCTTGTTCAAAAGTGAATGGATCCCTTTCCCGACTGCTCCAAACAGTATGGAGGCCGCTGCCGCTGCTGCTGCCACAGCCGTCCCGGCCGCTTCCCTCTTGGGATTGGCATTGGCAGCAGCAATCGCGGCCGCGGCTATGGCCGCGAGCGTGAATAAAACAGCCGACACCTTTTTTGAGACATCGATGGAGTCAATGCACTTGATTAAGCTCTCATCTACTGATTTGAGCGTCGTCAGCATCACCAAATGTTCCTTAAAATGGCAGGATAGTTTATAAAAGCAATTCTCAACGAGCAGGGGATCATTACCTAGCTTGTTTGTGAGCGCTGAGGCGAACTCGGGCCCGTTGAGCCTGTTCACGTAGTATCTGCAGACGAAAGAGGCCAGTTTTTCATGATTCGTAGCGTCTTTCTGCTTATCACGAAGCGCAATGACGAATTCTTGGGCCATGAGGTCGGCGTAGGACGTAAGATTTTCAGGCCCGTATCGGATCATGTGGCTGCCCATCGCCGTTTACAATGATTGACAAGGGTCGGGGTTGGGGAAATGGGGACGGTGTAGACCTTTGATAAACGTACTGCAGGATATATATAGATATGCGTATTCATTTTCAAGTTAAGATTTCCTAAGACGACGGCCGTCTAATAGAAATGTCTTTATCTTGACTAATTTGCCATCAACGTTTCGGCACGCGGTATGACGGTATTATCTTAATTGGAAGATTCCCCGTTCTTCGGCTTCTCTCAAAATGATGCCATTTAATAATCCTCCGGTCTTATTTTTTCATAAAAAAATACTCCCTCCGCCAATAAATATAAAAGGTTTGCTTTTTAGAATGAGATATTATGTAGTATTGTTTTGTGAGTTAAAGAAAAATAAGTAAAGTAAGAGAGAGGGAAAAGTAGAGATAAAGTTGTTTCTATTTTAGCAAATGTTTCATTTTTAATGAGACAACCAAAAAGAAAAACGTTTCATTTTTAATGGGACATAGGGAGTACTATATTATCTGTTTCATAATAGTGGATGCTTTTTTTTCATCACGCGATTTAAAATAAAATGTGTTAAGTGAGTTAAATAGAAGAAGAAAAAAGCAAGAATTTAAAAAGTTAGAGAGATGAAAAGAAAATAAAGTAAATTAAGAGAGATGGATTATGTTGAATTTTGCTTAAAAAAATGACTCTACTACTATGAAACGTATCAAAATGACAAAATGATTCCACTGCTGTGGAACGGAGGGAGCATACTGGTCTATATCCATTTGTGGAATCTATGTTTTAGTCGGGAGACACAAGCAGATAACAACGCTTATGATTATGGGCGACATTTTTGGCATAAAAGATCTCAGCAACATTCACGTTGCAGTTTGAGGCAGAATCTTTGTCGGAAATTAGGTGTGAGATAGAATAAATTTGAAGAATTACTATGGAGAGTGGAGTCCTACATTGGTGAAATTGATAGACAATTTGTGATCGTTGTCCCTATGTTCGATATCCGGTACTACCCATTAGCTATACTATTTATACGTCGTATACTTTTGCATGTTTAATTAGTACTAATTGAAAGTGCATCAGAAATGAAATGGGTTAAAAAACTTGTGATTGAGAGTATTATCAAGCTCTAGCTAGCTAGGTTGCTATCAAATTTGTAATCATTGTAATTTTAGTTAACATTTGAATTAGTTATTCACTCCGTCCCACTCAAGATTACCACATTTTTGTGTAGTATGAGATTTTCTAAGGAGTTGTTGGGTTGAGTAAAGTAAAACGAAAAATGTAATTTAATATTTTAAAAAGAAGAGAGACATTTCTAAAATTAGAAAATGGTCACGCCTTGATTGGAACGAACATAAAAGAAGCATGTGGTTATCTTGAATGGAACGCAGAGTTTAATATATCCGTGTTTCAAATGATACGTCGTTTCATTAATAATTGTATTTTTCCTCACATATTTTTTTCGAATGCATAGTCAAGCTTCTTTTTGTGGACATTATTAGATGAATCCGAACAATTTGGCGACCACCTCATACTCTATAAAGCGAAAATCACATACACAAAATCTACACTTAATGATAATGAGGTGGCTCTAACGAACATTTTTTAATTGGAAAGGCCGGATTTACACGGTAGATCTTTGTTTAAATTGTAAAATTGCTTTTACAGTTGAATATAGGTTCGTATATTTGGGCTTTAAATGGGCTTTTATTCAACTCTCAGCCTAAGTCAATCCAATCTTACTACCAAAGCCTTACTACCAAAGCCAGTTCACTTATTTTCTATACCAATTTGCATACCAAAGAGTCAAAGACCAACTTTATATAGTATGAAAGCGAAATAATACTACTATCATTTTCCACACCAATTACTCAATCAAGTCTGTCTAAAATTGCAATTATTTGAAATTGAACAAATCTGTGTTTAAGAAGGTTTAACCCAGGTGCGTGATAATACTTTCAAGCACACCATCTCTAGCCCACTTCATCCTATCACTGTATGCTTCAACTTTCGCTTCCAATTCAACAAAGCCCCCTTCCACAGCCGCCACTATGTTCCCATCATCAACCGTTTCCGACAAAGATTTGTTCTGGAACTCCAGCCTCCTAGCCACGTCATGAATGGAGCTAAGATCTCCCATGCCGAATTTGGCGCCAATAGTCATAACCACAGTTATTTCCTTGTGTTTCCTGGCTGCAGTTTCCCGCTTGTTCAGAAGCGAATGGATCCATTTCCCGACTCCCCCAAACAGAATGGAGGCCGCTGCTGCTGCCGCTGCCACAGCTGGCCCGGCCAATATGGGTCCGACCTCTGCTGGCCCAGCTGCTACTTGGTCAGTAGCAGCGGGCCCAGATGCTGGCCAGGCCGCTTCCCTCTTGGGATTGGCATTCGCAGCAGCCATCGCAGCCGTGGCTGCGAAGAACATGGCAGCGAGCGTGAAGGAAACGGCCGACGCCTTCTTAGAGACATCCATGGAATCGATGCGCTTTACTAAGCTCTCATCCATTGATTTGAGCGTCTTCAGCATCACCAAATGCTCCTTATAATGGCAGGATAAATGATGGAAGAAGTTGTGAACGATCGAAGGATCATTCCCTGGCTTGTTTGTGAGTGCTGAGGCGAACTCGGGCCCGTTGAGCCTGTTCACGTAGTGTCTGCGGGCAAAACAGGCCAGCTTTTCATGATTCGTAGCGTCCTTCTGCAGATCACGGAACGCCACTACGAATTCTCTGGCCATGAGGTCGGCGTAGGAGGTCATGTTAGAGGACGGAGTTTCAGGCCTGAATCGGCTCATTTATGATGAATGAGAAGGGTCGGGGTTGGGGAATGGGCCGGGCCGGTTGCTTTGGAGAAGTGTAATGGGAGGCGGAAGAGGATGACTTGCGGTGCCTTGCCGTGGATTATATAGATAATAATAAACACAGAGAGCTATCAAGCTAGGACGAAAATGTTATATACATAAACCGATAAACGCTAGGGGAGTCGGGGACTAAATATGTAAAAGAGGAGGGAAAAAAGGGTTTATGAACGTACAACCGTATATATGAGTGTATAGGACTTGGAGGTGGAATTTTTTTGTCACGCGCTTTTGGAGCATACAGTTTACATGTCAGTATCACCATTAATTTTTTAAATTTACATCCCTCGGTATTTTCACACTCCCCATGTTAGTGCTAATGTTAGTTTCTTCCACAGCCACGTGACTCAGTATCACAATTTATTCAACCTAGTCAATGAAATTTTTGCACATGGTGTGCAATTAGTTTTTCTCACCAATTTATTGCATGCAAATCCTTCTTCAAATTTTGTGAAACTTAAAAAACTGTAAATATTTCATTTATGAATGAGGGGTTTTTTTAACATTCACATCCGTGATAGCAATGTTTTATAAAGTGCCCAAAGTTCAATATGGGGATAACAGAAGAAAATGGCAGGAAAGGGATAAGGAAGATGACACACGGATTTTGTAGGGAGATGCAAGCATCAGGTGGAGTAATTGTTTTACTGCATCCGCCGCTATCATACAACCCATTTCATCCAAAAATACTTCATTTGCGAGCAATTAGACAAGACACAAGTTTTAAAAAGTATACTCCCCCTTCCACAAAAAATAGACTAGTTTTACTATTTAGGGCGGTCCATCAAAATTATACTAAGGTCTGAAAATTGATCTTTTTCAGCCAATACTAGGGGTGGGAATACGGACATCGGGTTTACCCATACCCAACCCGATATCCGCTAGGTATTGGATAAATGGTTTATGGTTAAAAATATAGAGAAATCCCTTGTTTATATTGTTCTCTCTCTTACTTTTTTTTCTCTCTACTTTAATAATTTATTATCATTTTTCCAAAACGAGAGATAAAAATGGAATAGCTCTATTTTCGTGGACGGAGGGAGTATTTTTTTTTTGGCATGAGATTTAAAAATGAGACTTTGTTAGTTAAGTGAATGAGAATAAAGTAAGAGAGATAATAAAATAATGAGAAAAAAGTAAGAGAGAGAATATGCCAAAAAAAAAAGGAAATGACTAATTTATCTTGGGATATCCCAAAAAAATATGAATCACTTAGCAAGGGACAAAGGGAGTACAATTTCTTAATCTCTCATACGCAACCAATCAACGGTGCCTGAAGAATTTGTTTTGGCGTTTCATAATATGTAGAACTACGCTACAATTGGTTGTTTTATTATTATATGGTAGTTTTATAAAAAAGTGCAATAAATTGGATTACTTTTTAATGCGGAGCGGATCTCCTGTTCCACTTCCGCTCCACCTCTCACAATATTCAAATAAAATAATATCAATCCATTCCATAAAAATAAATATTTTTGGAATATCATGGATTTTAATATAATTAGTAAAAATAAAAGAGAGATAGAAGAGAAGATAAAAAAAAAAAATTCTTTTAGGGTCTAAGTGTGTTTTGGTCCGAAAAAACATGATTCGTGATTATATTAACGTTAGGGTTATCTGACGCTATTTTTTTTGTTCTGGATGTGTGGTGTCACAATCCAAAAAGTTAGGGACTTTTGAGTCAGTTCACTCTTTTTTAAAGTTAGTTATAACTAATTTTTTTGTTAATTGACATTAATACCTCTAATTAATATTTTTTTTACATTGTATTGATACTCGTAATTCTATGATCGTGTGCCTTAATTTAATGATCCAACGCCTATAATTTAGTTGTAGTTAGCAATTTAAGAGTGAGTTAGCAATATAATACATCCCTATTTATATTAATATAAAAATATATTATTCCCTTCGTCCCTTAAAATTTGGCACCATTTGACCAGACACGGATTTTAAGAGATGTAATGGAAAGTGAGTTTTGAAAAAGTTAGTAGCATGTGGATCCTACTTTTATATATTAGTTTTAAAATAAAATGTTAGTGAGAATGAGTTAGTGGAATATGGGGACGAAAAAGGAAATAGGTGACAAATTTTTAGGGACGAAGGGAATAAGTCAAAGTGGAAGTTGGATTTGTAATACGATAGAAATTGATAATATTGAATGTCTGGATAAAGGCTAGCCTCTCTTGCAAATAATAAAGATGTTATGCTACAATAATGTTAAATTTTAGTCCCAACCTCTTTAAATTCCCGATTCCGTTACTATGTGTATGAATACGAAAGGAAATGAGTAAGTCAAAGTGGAAGTTGGATTTGTAATACGATAGAAACGACACTAGTTACCAACGGGTCACAACGTAGTTGGCAGCGTGGTGTTGTGGTGATCATGAGGTCATGGTTCAAACCCCGCCATCCGCCGGGAGATTTTCGGCCTTAAGGCCCTTAATCCATAAATCCGGTCGAGCAGGACTAGTCGAATTTCACCGTAGGCGGATTAGGTACACCTTTGGTCAAAAAAAAAAAAAAAAAAAAGTTCTGGAATTGAAACTTCACTTTTGGTGTTGCTACGTGGCTACATTCAACTGGGATTGAGGTGGCCAAACGGGCCCAGCCCAATAAAAAAATCAATAAATTTCTAACTTTATTTAAAAGTTTATTGTTATTTATAGGCAAGTGATTTTTAAAAAAAATATTAATCAGTGTTTTTAAGACTTAATACGACAATCATAAATATGACTATTTTGATATGCTTCTGTGTAAGCTAATGCTAGATTATTTACGTGTGAATCAACGTGGATATTTTAACTACTTGTAAGGATGCTCACATCACATACATATCTAATATACTCCGTACTTGGTTTATTTTCGGTTGGGTTTTGATACACAACATTTTAGACGTATGACTTCAGCTAATTTTTCTCAATTTCTAATCTTCATATAAAATATTGTGATCTATCAAACTGTTGTTCCTGCCTTCTATTGCTGTTCCTCTCTTTACACATCGCTGCAAAGCAACCAGCTGGCTCGGGGCATTTCCTCTACCCCGATTCTTCTTACAGGCTTACAGCCATTGTGAGCGGTGAAGATCAGCTACATGAGGAGCGCGGCTGAAACTTCCGAAACTTGCCTTCCGACGCTGACGTCATGGTTCAAGAATTTGTTTTGGCGTTTGCTGATCTGCAGAATGATCCTACAAACAATAGGAAACTGATGGATTGCATCCGGAGACACTATGTGAACAACCTCAACGCGCCCGAGTTCTGCTCAGCTCTCCTACGATGTCTTACTCATCAACAACCGGTAAATGATCCATTCATACTTCACAATTTCTACCGTGAATTATCCAGTATTCATAAGGACCACTCCAAGATGGAGGAGATGCTGAAATCCATGGATGAAAGCTTCAAC
The DNA here is from genome assembly GCF_029641045.1 of Salvia hispanica. Classification (NCBI taxonomy): domain Eukaryota; kingdom Viridiplantae; phylum Streptophyta; class Magnoliopsida; order Lamiales; family Lamiaceae; genus Salvia; species Salvia hispanica. Next base: position 28,877,722 of record NC_142693.1, on the reverse strand, counting down.
AAGAAGCTCCATTCAATTGGTGTCTCCAAAAAGAGGTACTCTGTTTTCTTCACCACTGCCGCCATGATCTGCGCGGCCTTTACTGCGATTGTTGCGGTGAATGCCATTCACAAAATGTTACGGACGTTCTTCGCAACAAATCAATTTTCCTCCTTCTCGCGATGTGACGATGACCACCCGTCGACAATCTCAACGAATGGATCAGTGGATTTGCTGATTAACGGACGTCTTCCGTTCAGCAACAAGTAATGGATTTTAATTTTGTTTGTTGTGACTAGCCTATTGCTTGTCCAGTTGCTTGTCCTGATGATGTGGTAGGAGGAATTTTAGTGCTGATGATGTGGCAGGAGAAGTTTGTGGTTAGCCTATGGCTAACCTAAACCCATTGTGGATGCTCTTAAAAATGTTGCTTGTAGACTTTATTTCATCACACTCTTCTTCCTCCTCCGCGCATCACAAATTTCCTCCTCCACCACAACCAACCGGCGCCGCACATATATATATATATATCTATATAGAGTCTCATTATTCACAAATCCAGTCTTAAAGACCGAACTAGAGACCAAATTAGGGCCCTTAGATCTAGATTTTAATGGATGAGATTAAACCATGCCTCATGAATTTTGCTACTTCATTATGTAAGCAATATACTTCAAATCAGGGGTATTTCGGTCAAATTGCATCTAGGGTAAAAATTTCAACGTTGCTTCTCCTCATTCACGATGTGCATCTTCTTTCTCATCTCACTCGCTCTCTTCTTCTCCAAATCGAAGAATACTTCTCCAAATCGAAGAATTCTTCTACAAATCGACGCATTTTCTTCTACAAAGCGACACTAATCTTCTTCTCCAAATCGACGTTCATTTCTACCGCAAATCGACGCTCATTTCTACTGCAAATCAATGCTCAAACGTTGTTTCTCTGCCGAAATCGATGACTCCACAACTTCCTCTTCTACAATTGACGACATCTCAAACCTATTCAAGTCGAAATGTGATCTGTGGTTTGCACTCGAAATGTTGACACTCGCAAATCGTTTACCGAATGTGAAACTGCCTATTTGCTTGGAGTATCTGTTGGGTTTCAATTGTGATTCGAGCATGAAGAGACATAGTAGAAGAGGAAAGCAGTCTAAGGTAAGAGATGGTTGCTTGGAGTTGTGCCTTTGATGTGTTCGTAGAAATGTTTCAAAGAATGTAGAGGTTTGATTAATTCATATACAGTGAAAACGTAGGGAAACTTGGATTTTCGTATGTATATGGCATTTGCTTGATCAAATACCGGAATGAAGTAAAACCGTAGTCCAATGAAGTAATAATGTTTTAAAATGAAGTAAAATCCTACTAGAAGGAAGTAAATATCTATTCATTTTTAATTTATTATATACCAGATTGATTTGTGTTTGTTATAATTTTTTACTAACAACAGTTAGTTTTTATGTTTTAAACCAGTGTTTTGTTTTATTTGCCAAATAAAGTATATGTCCAAGCCTGGTCGTAGATTTGCCAAATGAAGAAATAAAGGATATGTCCAAGCTTGGTCGTAGATTTGCCAAATGCTACGTGGTTGGTCGGCATTCAAGGAATTGTGACAAAACAGATGAGAAGTAAAAGCAACTATCAGTAATGAGCTGTTTTATTGATATTCTCTTGTTAGGATTTTGATTTTCTAAAAATGTTGTGATACATTTATTTGTTTGTAATTTATTACTTCATTCAAATAGGTTTGATACTTCATTCCAATAGTTTACCACTTCATTTTGATACTTTGTTACTTCATTCCATTTTGAATTTGAATCTGTTTAACTTTTTGCAAACTTTAAAGTGAATAGACTATATGAAGTTTTTTATTCATATGTTAATACTGAACCTATTCATTTAAAGAAACTATATGTGCCTGCATTTTATTAAGGTATTTCCACATCCACGGTATTTATTATGATGTATTCGTATAGTTTGTTGTCGTTTAAATTTTTTAAGGTAAAATAAAAACTCATTTAAAAAAACACATAATAACTCTACTAACGAAGTACTTTTATGCATTTTGTTTCATTATTTGTTAACCTTCCAATCTCTTACCAAACAAAATATATAGTAGTATATGATTAAGATTATCATGATAAGTGTTCTGTTGGACAATCATTTATCAATAGTTCTTATCTTGTTTTATGTTGACTCAAAGTAATGTACAGAAGAAATGAATTAAATCATTTACGAGATGAAGTTTATAAACCAATGATATAAAGGATTCAAGTGTAGATGAGGACAAGTGATCACTACTTCATTTATACGTGCATTTACTTCATCCAACAAGTATATCACTTAATCACAATAGCTTTTTACTTCATCGAACATCAGGTGGGTTATTACTTCAGTTCACAACCTTATTAAATGAGATTATAACTTCATCAATTAGGTTATTTAGTCAATACAGGTACAAGTCCAACTGCACACTTATACATAAACACAATTCAGTTCATATTACTTCATTACATGTGATTATAACTTTATCGAGTATGTTATTTAGTTCATTAAAATTATAATTCTTTGCAAACTATGCATAAAACACAGTTCGGTTCATATTACTTTATTACTTAAGGTTATAACTTCATCATATGCATTATTTAGTTCATTACAGTTACAATTATTCGCAAACTATGCATACAATACAGTTCAGTTCATATTACTTCATTATTTGAGCTTATAACTTCATCACGTGTGTTATTTAGTTCATTACAATACTAATTCTTCACAAACTATACATACAACACAGTTCTCCATCCTTTCTTCCCCACTCTGAAAAATTCCTTCAATCTACCGCTATGATTTCCAACAAAAATCCCTCAAAATCGAACCAGATGACGATAAATTGTTCTCTAGCCCGAATCAAGCAATATATGCATTTCTTTTTCGAGCAATTCTCCCGAGTAGTATTTTATTTTTCAATGTATAAATTTTCCAGTAATCTGCATAACAACTAAAATATACAAAACAAGAAAGAACTAACACACACGAAGATTAACACAACAAATCATGAAGTAACTCAAATAATGTGGATTTGACAACCAATCATGAATTAACACGCAAAGAATAAAGTAGATGTACGTATGAATAAAGTAGTGATCACTCTTCCTCGTCTGCTCCATAATATAGTTTATTACTTCAGTAGATTTATTACTTCATTCCAATAGTTAATTACTTCATTCCAGTAGATTACTACTTCATTCCACTTTGAATTTGTTTAACCTTTTTACAAAATTTAACCTTTATTATAGAACTCAGTAGCATCATCAAGTTTAGGAAAAATCTGTCCTATATAGGGCTTCAGTTGGGATGGACAGTCAGGTAAGTATGACACTGATATAAAACATGCAAACTACTGTTAGTGAAAAATTAAAACAAACAATTTATGCCTACAAAATTTAGTTCATTATAACAACAATTTAGTTCATTCAGCTGTGTTATTACTTCATTATAACAACAATTTAGTTCAATAAGAGTCGAATTGATGGCATACTTTAATGTGCAAACAACACATCAGTTAATGATGTTACTTCATTATAATGTTTTATTACTTCATTTTTACTGTGATTTACTTCATTATTATGTATTATTACTTCATTTTAGTAATAAAACCTACTGTATAAATAGATCATTTATATTACTTCATTATCATAACTTATTACTTCATTATATGAATTCAATACTTCATACTAACTAGATTAGAGTATAGTTAATAGGAAAACAAATAATTTATATTACTTTATTATCATAATTTATTACTTCATCTTATCAATTTACTATTTTATTAAAAAGAATATGTAGTTCATTTTAATGTGCAAACAAGTCAGTAGCGAGTTAAATCTTAAAACCCTAAAACCATGTAACACAGGAAATAAATAGTTCATATTTAGTATCTATTACTTCATTACAAATGTTTTATTACCTCATTTTACGAAACTACTACTTCATCAAACAGAAAAGTATGCACTGCTGTTACTGCCCGCATTAATTCGACTCAGAGCATGCAGCATACTTTACTAGCCTTAGAAATCATACTTTAATTTGGGGCTGATAGTTCTTTTTTCATTGTTCATATTTAATTTGGGGGTGAAGTAAACATTATAGTTCATATTTATAGAATTTGGAGTCCTATTGGATGAAGTAAAAACCTAGTATAATGAAGTAGTAACTTTTTGGAATGAAGTAATAAACCTACTGGAATAAATTGTACTATTATTTTACATTAATAAAGTAAAACCCCTTGTTCAATGAATTTGAAAGAAACATGTGTTGAATCATGTGAAAACCTATTGGAATGAACTAAAATCTTAAATGAATTAAGTAATGACCCATTTGAATAAAGTAATAAACCTACTGGAATAAAGTAAAAATATGTTCATTTCCAATTAATTACGTAATGGATGAAATGAAGTAATACACTTACTTGAATGAAGTATAAACGTACTAGAATGAAGTAAAAATATATTCATTTTCAATTTATTACGTACTGGATTGGAGTAATAAACCTATTGGAATGAAATAAAAACCTACTAAAATGAAGTAATACTTACTAGAAATAAGTTATGCACTGGTATTTTTCAATTTATTAAAACAATATGTTATACGTCAATATTAATAGTTTTTTGGTTCTTTTCATTTCTAATATCATTCATTCATTATATATTACTTCATTTAACCAAGCTATTATTTATTTCAGATAGTTCCATCAAGCTATTACTTATTTCAGATAGTTCCATCACTTCATCTATTAGTTTGTAATTTATTACTTCATTTTTTTGTTTTCAGACAATATAATGATACATTTATTTGTTTGTAATTTATTACTTCATTCAAGTAGGTTGATACTTCATTTTAGTGGTTAATTACTTCATTACATGTGATTATAACTTCATCAAGTACGTTATTTAGTTCATTACAAATATAATTTTTCGCAAACTATGCATACAACATGGTTCAATTCATATTACTTCATTACTTGATGTTATTACTCCATCAAGTGCGTTATTTAGTTCATTAAAATTATAATTCTTCAGAAACTATGCATATAATACAATTATATCCATATCACTTCATTATTTGAGGTTATAGCTTCATCAAGTGCGTTATTTAGTTCATTACAATATTAATTCGTCATACAATGCAATTCTCCAACTGTTTTTCTCCACTCCCAAAAATTCCTTCAATCTACAACGACGATTTCCACCAGAAATCCTTCAAAATCAAACCGGATGACGATAAATTGTTCTCGAAGCTTCTCTAGCCCGAATCAAGCAATATATGCATTTCTGTTTTGAACAAATACTCCCAAGTAGTATTTTTATTTTGCACTGTATGCTTCCCAATAATTTGCATCACAACTAAACAATATGAAACAAGAAACAAGACGAAACACACACAAAGGTTAACACAACCAATGATATAACTCAAATGTCGTGGATTTGGCAGAATTATTTTCTCACTTTTATTCAATTCAGTCAAAAATATCAAGCCTCCTCGTGATGGAGATTTTCCAATGCTAAATTGGATACACTAATTAAGGCTGAAAGCTGCTAAAGTGGAATATGCACAGCTCAAAACAACAACCAATTTGGCTAGAATTCAAAAACTATAATACAAATTAGGATTCAAACAAAAGCCCCAACGTTTCAGAGAGTGAGAGAGATAGAGTGATCAAAATTCCGATGAAAGTAATATTCAAACAAATTTCATAATATGCAAACAATCGAGAACCATAGATGTAAAACTACATCATAGTTGTTGTTTACCCTAAATCTGTGACTTAGGAGAATGACCTAGTCAAATGAAGTAATAACCTAATAAAATGAAGTAATGACCTAATTAAATGAAGTAATATAGAAATCTAAATAATGACGATTTTCACACTTCTTCCCCATTCTGGAATGCCTTCAATCAGCCTTCTCCATGCTACTATTGCAGCTTCTTCTTCTTGGCCATCAATGACAGCTCGTCCGGCATCCTCTCCAGCCCATTTCCTATGGCCCCATGACCTTATCAATTATCTCCTTTTGCATCTCCTTATTCACAATCATCCATGTGTTGAACCGATAATGTCGACGTCGTCGGAGTTGTTCTCTGTCAATTCCTCGACGATGTAATCTCGATTTCGTAATTGATCGATTTTCCGGCGGAGTGTTTGGAGGCGAGCAACTTGAGGGATCCGTAGGGAAGTCTCTGTCTGAAATAACGAGAGGAACTCTTGATTGACCACACCAGTGACTCCAAAGATAAGCGACGGAGGGGCTGTCCTTGCAGAGAGACATGCTGAAGGCGAAAGGGAATTGGGGTCGGGAATGGTGAGTGAGAATTGCAGAGAGAGAAGTGGGTTGGATTTGGAAGGGAGGAAGAACTGCATATTCCGGAAATACCCTTTTACCATTTTAATTAAATAAAAAAATGAGACAATGTATAATTATTAATAACCATTAGATGTGATTAATGAGTGGATGAGATTTGGTCTCTAGTTCGGTCTTTAAGAAGGGTTCGACATTGATCACAACTCTATATATATATATATATATATATATATATATATATATATATCCCATGGCCGAAAAATTTGTTTCGGCGCTCCACGCTACAAATAATGAAAAATTGGTTGAGTTCGTCCACAACCTCAACTCTCCCGAGTTCTGCTCAGCGCTCCAACTCCATCTCAATCCTACTAATAATCCTACCTTAACCGTTCAAAACTTCCTTCAAGATATATCTCGTCTCCGTAGCAAACAATATTTTTTGTCATAGTAGGTACTTTTACTTTTATCATGAACTAGTATCACCTCCGTGCGTTGCACGACTCATTGAAATTTCTTCACACAAAACTGAAAATGCCAATTTACTTAAACAAATGAAATGATAAAAGATAAAATTATAGAGAATTTATAAATCACATCTAAAATTTTATAGAGTTTATAGATCACATTAATTAAAAACAAAAAAAAACAAAAGAGCTTCCCGTATTGTCTTGTTGATTATTTTAAATAATGTTGAAAATAAAATATTATATTTATATTTTTTATATTTGAATTGGTCATCAATCTCATTAATTACTGATCAATAAACATTCAATAATTCTATTAATTGAGAATCGATTAACAATAGATCGTTAATCATCTATTACTAAAAAATAATAGATTAGGATGCAACCAAAAAAATGAAATTTTCAATAAAAAATATGAATTCGCAAAATCGCCTATGCTCATGCAGCTCTACCCACCCGCTTTTCTCCATTTCATCTCCAACACTTTCATTGTCATGCGTCGACCTCATCTTTTCAAATAATAAAAACACAAACAACAAATATTAGTAACAAAATATAGTCACACAAAAAGAATGTGCAAAGTAAACAAATTGTTTTTTCCAAAAAATTCAGTGAAGCAATAGAAGGTAGTAAGTGATGTACAAGCAAACAAAGATAGGAGTATATTTATAACCATGGATTTAAATTGTATCCATATATTATTTATTTGTAACGGCTTTAATGTTAAATAGTGCAACAAATAATAATTGTTAAGGAAAATAAAAATAATTAGTAATTAAATAAAATTAATATCATTAAATCTTAAAAGTTTTATAACATTGATTCATGATTCACGATTGAAGCATGAATGATGATCTATATCAAAATTTATTACTACGTGTTTATTAACAGTGGTAATTTGATTGGTCCAAAATGGAAGATAATCTAATTATTTTGCTACACTAATATGCGGTTACTATATTTTGTGGCCATGAAATCTATTCATACAATAAAAGAATTAGATGCAAAATTAAGATGATTTAATAATTTCTCTACATAAAAAAATTATAGTAATTTATAGGAGAACCATTTCTCCACATAATTTTTTGGCAACAAAATCGTTTGATGATAATAATATGTAAAAAAAAAGAATTGTTATAGCTAAGACATAAGATATTAAAACAAAACTAACAAAAGATAAAATTTAAATATGAACTAACATAACGTAAAACACAGTCCAATCCTCAAATAGGATTTCAAAGTGCTATGTTCATTTCACCTTCTCTCACACGACTTTCATTCCACAACCTCCAATTCGCTTCTTCCATGTCGTCGCCTTTCACTCTCTCTCACATAAGTAATCTCCACCGCCTCCTTGACTCTGTCTTCATTGACTGAGTTATGAAAGATTGTAGGTCTTCGAAGAAGGTGAATTCCTTGGTTTCAATTTTCTTCTTCTAATAATATCACAATATGAGTAATGTAATAATCAAACAAAAAGAGTAAATAAATAGATGAATATAAATATACTACTTTTGGTAAAAGAGCAAGAACCCTAAAGAACTTTTTATGCAAGCAATGAGGAAGTGAGTAAAAAGAATGCAAATAACACGCACTATTTATAGACAAAAAAATAAAGAAATGTCTAGACACTAACCAATTAGCAGCCATAAATTTATTAGTGGTTAATATTGCAATTTATTAGTGGTTAAAATTTTGAATTCAAAATTGAATTCCAATGGTTACTCATAATGCAGCGGTTTCTGCAATAGTTTTATGAACACCTAAATATTGTAATCATATACTAATAATGTAATTGATTAGGTGTGCAGCAGTTTCTCATAATGCAACGGTTAATTCATGAGATTTCTCATAATGCAGCGGTTACTGAATTCATGGGGTTTATAATGTGAATGTTTACACCCTACATTTGTTAATATTTAAATTTGTACCCAAAATTCATAAAAATTCAAAATAAGGCTAAAACTCGCCTTTTATATCTGTATAGATACATAACATACAATCTCTATTTAAGTTTAATGAACTTTTCAATTTTTCACTATTTTAAAATTAGCCTATGATTACAAATATTCAACGAAACTTTTACTTCAATATACATCAATGCATTTTAAAATATAAATCATCAATTGAAATTTGCATAGATCTTCTCCAAAAGCTTTGATTTTGATAACGTGAAAGCTTTAATATTTTCTCTAACTTATTGAGATTATTAGGTAACAAAGATGGTATCTTTATAGACTAGACTAAGTTAAACAGGGATTGTATGTTACAAAATAAAAGTAAAAGGACTATGGTGAATAAAAATTGCATAAAATGATGTAGCGATTGATCTACTCCCTCCGTTCCATAAATGATAGTGTGAAGATATCACATTTGTGGAACGACATGAGATTTTATGAGGTTTTATTTTGTATATTAGGTGAAAAGATAAAATATAATATTTATATTTTATATTATTATGAAAGATGACTTTTTTCTAAAAGTGAAAATTTGATATCAATCTCTCGAATAAAAATAAATATTTTTAGAATATCATGAATTTTAATATAATTGATAAAAGTAAAAGAGAAATAGAAAAAAAAATAGCGAAAATGAGCCTGTTATCAATTTTTTCTCTAAAATAGAATTAACAAATTTTAAAGAAAGATAAAAAAAATAGGGAAAGTGTTCTATAGTTATAGCTTCTCCAATGGCGGACGTCCCGGTACGACGTCGCCGACGTCCGACCGGATGTCCGCCGTAGTGAACGAGACGTCCGCCCACGCCCGTCCCATGTCCTCGCCCCTCACCCCCACGTCCGACCGGACGTCCGCCACTGTGGCGAAGGTCGGACGTCCGCGTTTTAAATTTTTTTTTTTTTTGAAACTCTATAAATAGGGCTCGTTGAACTTCATTTCATTCACACCACTTGTGTTGACAAGTTTCTCTCTCTAACCTCTTTTTTCAAGTATATCTAGAATGACGAGTAGTCGTGCGGGTGGTAGTGGCGGAGGCGCTAGTGATAGTGATAGTGATAGTGATAGTGAAAATGAATTGGATCTCGCTGTGCAAGAGGCGATTGATCGATTGCTCCGGCAGAAGCACCAACGGCGGTACCTCGGCCGATCCATCGCCGACGTCATGTACCCCGGGACCACATTGCTGCACATATTCGGTTGTATGAGGACTACTTTGCTCCGCAGCCGTGTTTTGGGGATGCCTTATTCCGGCGACGTTTTAGGATGCATCGTCATCTGTTTATGCATATCGTGGGTGCTTTAGAGAGAAGATACGAGTTTTTCAGGATCAGGAAGGATGCGGCTGGAAAACCCAGACACACGGCAATACAGAAGTGCACTGGCGCAATCAGGAAACTGGCGTACGGAGGCCCGACCGACATGTTCGACGAGTACCTCCACATTGGCGAGTCTTCAGCCGTCGAGTGTTTGCTGAATTTTTGCGCGGGCGTTAGATCGATATTCGGGGATCAGTATCTTCGGCGTCCGAGCCCCGAAGACTGCCAGCGGCTGACAAATATGCACGGGTCGGTGCACGGGTTCCCTGGGATGTTGGGCAGCATAGATTGTATGCATTGGGAGTGAAGGAACTGCCCCGTCGCCTGGAAGGGGATACACACTTCCGGCTTCAAAGCTAAGCATCCCACGATGATCCTTGAAGCTGTAGCTGACTACCGGTAGTGGATATGGCATGCTTATTTTGGAGTCGATGGGTCGAACAACGACCTCAACGTCCTCCAGTCGTCGCCCCTGTTCAATGATCAGTGCAATGGCGTTGGTCCCGCCACCAGTTTCGTCGCCAACGGCAACCAGCACAATATGGGATACTATTTGGCGGATGGGATATACCCAAACTGGCCCGTCTTTGTGAAGACGATCGAGCAAGCGGTCGGACCAAAGAAGTCCTACTTTGCGACCTGTCAGGAGGCAGCGCGCAAGGATGTTGAGCGCGTATTTGGTGTGCTCCAGAGTCGATGGGGGATGGTGAGGGGTCCGGCACGGCAATGGTATATTCCCAACATCGGCGACATCATGTACGCATGTATCATTTTGCACAACATGATTGTCGAAAGTGAAGGGGACGAACTGACTCAGTGGACCAACGAAGATGATACGGGTGCCGGTGCAAGCCACGGCGTGGCCAGTGCGAATGTGAACATGGGGGTACCTCATAGAGAGGTTGAGCGGTTGCGCACATTTGCCGACATGCGGCAAAGAGATGCCCATATTCGACTTCAGGAGGATATCATCGAAGAGGTTTGGACGCGGAGGGGTGGACGTTGATGTGGTTGCTTTTTTTTTTCTATCTACTATGTAATTTTTTTTTCGAATGATGTATGTTTTTTTTTAATGAAATATTCGCATTTCCCCGTTCGTATTCGTGTCGAATTTTAATTCATTAAATTTTAATTTTAATTGTGAATTTAATTTTATTGCGGGAAGTCCTAGTGGGAAGTCCTAGTGATATGACAGTGGAATGGGAAGGGCTAGTGATGATGTGGCAGACAGTTTTGTGAGAAGTCCTAGTGGGAAGTCCTAGTGGGAGGGGCGTTACCGGATACACTCTTGACAAAGAGAGTATCAAATTAAAATTTTTGTAAAAAAAAGCGCCTGGTCGACTCAAAACAGCACGTGCAATTTTTGGTACTCCCTCCATCCCACAAAAGATGGCACACTTTCCTTTTTAGTTTGTCCCACAAAAGATGTCACATTTCCCTTTTTGGAAAAAGTTCTCTCACAACAATATAAAAATTATATTATCTCTCTCCATCTAACACACAAAACAAAACCTCCTAAAATCCCGTGTCATTTTCAAAGTATGCCAACTTATCTGGGACGGAGGAAGTAGTAAACTTTTCGGAAACCCCGTGGGTCCCATCCCTCTCATGCCCCCCCCCCCCCCCCCGAGTCGTTCTTTGAGAGACCATGGCTGAGTAACATAATTAAAAAAGGAGATGTAAAATATGCAACGTCACAGGAAAGTATGAAAGCTATTGAAAGTGGTGACGTCAAACGTGACAGTGGAATTTAGATAACAACTTTTCCAACGTAAGCACTAATTAATATTTTTGGAGTAAATTTAAAAACAACATAGATTTGTGACCAACCACCGGTATATTTTAATTTTTAACATTTTAGGAGTGCCTTGCATTTTCTTTTTGATTGACAGATGCAGTTTCTAATTTCTTTCTAAAAAATAAATTATAATCCTACTACTAGTAATTTGAATGGATTGAGAAGGTGGAGTTGATGGAGACTGTCTGTTCATGAGACGGTTTCAAGAGAACAACGGTGGAGTATGACAAATCAAATCTGTCGTTCACAATGTAAATATATGCTACACAATGTGCTCATTAAATTGGGCGGAAAATGTTAAAATTGTGGCTTTATATATTGATAGATAAGATAATATATCCATTCACATTTGCTCAATGCTGATAGATAGAGGTCGATATCATGTGCACGAAAAAGTATCTCAACCATCTCCCAAATCAAATCATACTAATTTGAAGAGAAAACTCATATAGACTATAGTACATGAAAAATATGTTATCTTAGCTCAAACGACGAAGATCGAAGATTGGAATATTACTGTTATTAGGATAACTACGACTATTCCTCTTTTATTCCATATTTTAATTAGTTGAAATGGTAATATTTCGCTTTCATGCAATATATAAAAACTAAAGACATGCAATTTGCGATAATTTGCGATAGGAAATAATATATATGGTGATTTGGTTTTCTTGATTAATTCGGAGTTGTATTCCACGAGACATAAGGCCATGTTTGGTTACCAGGATTCTCTCTGAGAAAGTAATCTGATTCCTTAAATTTTAAATTCCTGCGTTTGTTTCGGTTTTTAATCAAATTGGGAAAGTAATCAGAATCCGAGAACAAGGAAAGTTAGTACAACTTTCGACGATTCTGAATCCTAACTTTTCTTAGGTATTCTTTTTCCCAGTTTTAGGATTCTTACATATTTAAGCAATATAAATAACTAATTATTATTATTATTATTATTATTATTATTATTATTATTATTATTATACTTAATTTCACTATAATAAATAACTATAATTAAAATTATCATAATTATAACTATATTTTATAATAATTCATAATATTAATTAATAATTAAAATATATGATATAATATAAATTGTATAATGAATAATAATTATTATATTCAATTATAATATCTGTAAATGTTATAATTATAATATAATAATTATTATATCTATTATTATAATAAATGAGTATAATACTCCATGTAATTATAACTATAATTATGTTATTATATATTATGATGGATAATCCATATTTAAACTATCCATCGTAATGATAAATATAATAATATAATAATTATTATTCATAATTAATAATTTATTAAAAAATTTATAATATTATTTTTTTTATAAATAAAAAAATAATAAATATATTTTTAGTTTGGTGTTTAAATTAAGTATAAATTTAAAATCTTGATATTCTCCAAACACAGGAAAGTAAAATTACTAGGAATCATATTTCCGGGATTTATTTACCCAGAAATCATTTTCCTTGTCAACTTTACTTTCCCGCCAACCAAACATGGCCAAAATATACTCCATATATTAATTGAATACAATCACATTTTCGAATCAATTCAAGAGATGCGAATATGATCATTATTTATTGCAATTTTCTTTATGATTCTTACCATATTGATCGAAAATCTTTTATTACTCGTCTTTGTTTTCAACATAAGTTAAGTTATAATAACTATATCCATTACTACATAATATTAAAAATTTTGATTGCTGTAAAAAATTTGAATAAAAAGGAGTATGGATGAAAGAACGGCATACTTTTCAACAAATTTAATATGATAGATATACTTAGTATCATCGTCCAATAGACTTACATTCTACAAAAAAAACACCAATCAGAATAAAAAAAAATAGTAATCCATACTACATTAAGTATAGGACATAAATAGTTATACAATACAATAAAAAGATTATCTAAAAAGAGTAAAATTTGAAATTAAAACGTAACAATAAATCCTAGCTGTATAAATTGTCAATTCTAACGAATTGTTTGAAAAAGAAAAAATCAAGGTAATCCATTTGAACATCCAACGTAATAAATATTATGACCTCTACGTAATCCAACAATTACATGTATGATCAAACATTAAAAGAGTGCAACTTGACGACGTGCATCGCCACTTTACAGTTTTTAGAATAAAAAATCAGCCCCTCCGAAATTTTGATAACCAAGTGAGTTGAAAAAAGTATAAACAATAATATTGAAAAAAAATTACACTGTTTTTAATACAGTTTTTATTTCACTTTGTATATACACAACATGTCATTTGCATTCAAGAGGTCGGGTTTATACTATATAGTAGTCTGGTTTTTTATATATAGTGTACACGTGTTCAATTTATATAGGTGCATTAGAATACGTTCGGTTTATATAACAAAAAAAATACTACCACTTTCCAAGTTTCCACTTTCCCCCGATTGAGTGTCCCACACAAACATGATAATGTGCGCCGCCGAAACCTCCGAACTGAATTTGATCGGCGATGAATGTGAGTCGGCGTTTCGTGATCTGCTTAACGACCCTACAAATAATGGCAGATTGATGGATTTTGTCGACAAGTACCATCTCAACAGTCTAAACGCGCCGAAATTCTGCTTAGAACTCTACGTAATTAATGATCCCGTCTTCTTTCCCAATTTCTTCGTTTGCTTACGCAGGCTTTGTACGGAGCACTCTAAGGTGATGGAAACAGTGGGACGCATGGACGACGCCTTCACCAAACACCTCTTTTGGCTTTGTGTTTTGAAGAAGGCGCTTTCTGTTTTATCCACTACAGCGGCCGCCTTCTGTGTGGCCGCTGCGATTTATGCGGCAAACGACGTTCCCAAGAGAGTCCCCGAGGCTGCGGCGGCCGCTGCCGTCGCCTTTCTAATTCCGGCACTCGGTAGATGGGGCCATTCAGTTTTGAAGAAGCGTGAGACTACAGTGAAGAAGAACAGGAAGATAACAAAGCTTATGATTATGGGCGCCGGATTAGGGATCAGACATCTCGCCCGTCTTTGCGAGTTGGAGTTGGCGGCGGGGACGGACGAGGAGGATGTGCCGGCGGTTAAAGCGAGCGTTGAAGAATTACTGGCAAAAGTTAGGGACTACTGTATTGAGATGAAATGGATCAAAGAAGAGATGAAAAAGAGTATTATCAAACACAGGTTAACTTCATTGAAATTATCATTAAAAAATATTTTGTTTGATATTTCGAAATTGTACTACGTGTTTGAAATGCACCTTGTAAATATGTGTTGGAAATGCATATCGTTTTTCTTTTGAGTCCTTTTGTAAGATAATTAATGAGATATGAGTTTATGTGTGTGAAAAATAATCAGAGTTGGTTTATTTTAGTTTAAATTTGTATGGTGTCCATATTTGGGCTTCAAACGGGCTTTTACTCGGGCGGGCCCGACTGACTTACCTCAATTTCTAGAGCATATTGCATATTCTAATAGTCAAATTATAGAATATGAAAGCGAATTGAGATTTTCTTAATTAAATAATCCTCAACAATTACTGAAAAGAGACTCAATCGAATAACACATAAAAAAATTTCAACAGTTTGAAAGACTTGTGTTGCTGCTTTTTGAAAGTGTCTTAATTTCCTATACTCCTAAGTCCTAAGTTGTAAACGATTGGATAATAGTACTTGAAAGATAAGTTTATTTGGTGCTTTGTTATTATAAAATAGGCCTTTACACCTTGTATGTAGGTTCATATTTGGGCTTTCACTCAACACCTAGCCTGAGTCAATTCAGTACCCAACTGACTTATTTTCAATAACAAATTGCATATCCAAAGTACGTATGAAATGTAAACAGCAGTCTACTTCCACCGTTCACAAAAAATAGTCATATTTGTGGATAACACAAATTAATGATAAATTGGTAAAATAAGAGATAGAAGAAGAAAAATAGGTAAAATATGAGAAAGGTGACAAAAAAAAAAGGTAATCTCTAATAGATTTGGGCTGATTTATTCCTATTTTTTTTAGCATTGCAGATCATGGAGTAATCTGGCTGTTTTCATTCTCTTCGGGTGATTGGGTTTCGAATAAAAAATGGGCTCAAGAAGAAAATATGTTTTGGGTTCATAATAAGTGGCTTCAAATTTCAATTGAGCTAGTAAAAGAATAATTGTTTTAAGTCCAAATTTGTAAAATTCTTCGCTTGACAAAAGAAATAAAGACGAAAAATTTTCAGGTGTACAAACGACGTCATTTTGAAAACAAATAAAAAGGTAGAAAAAGTCATTACATGTCATTTGCCAAGTCACGTCTCCGGCACGCCATGCAGGATAAGTTTGTGTCAAAAATCTATCAAGTCGGATCGGATAACAAATTTACAAAGTCCGACAAAATTCATGACTTTACAGATTCATGAAAAAATCAAATAATTTTAAAATTTCATAACTTTACAGATTTACCCTTAAATAAACAATTGAAGTTTGATACTCCGTTAAAAGATCAATACGGCCTTGGCCTGGACTTCTAGCGAGCCAGGTCAAGTTTTTAATTTTATTAGTTTAAAAAACTTAAATTTAGATTAATTGTAATCGTAATTGTTTTTATTTTTTATTAGAAATGAAATAAATATATTCATAGTTTCTTAAAGACAATAATATATATAGATTTACAATTTGATAGGTATATAATTTAACCTACCAAACAATTTACTATTTTTATCTTGTTTTTAATTTTACTTACCAAATAATAATAGAAAAACTATAGTACTACTATTTTAACCTTCACTTTATTCATCGGGCTCATTTATTTGGTATTGAAATTAGATTGGATTTTAATCCATCATTTTTACTTCATCCATCTCTTAGAAAATATGTTATTTGAATATGATATGAGTTTTAATGCATTAATAATAAAATAAGAAAGAACGAGAAAAGATAATTGAAATAATATTAGTGGATAGTAAGGTCCATAAATAATAAAGTAAAAGAAAAATAGAAAATATTTCCATAAATGAATATGAACTACTCCCTCCATCCCGGATAATTCGGGTCACTTTGACCCGGCACGGGTTTTAAGAATTGTAATGAAAAAATGGGTTGAAAAAGTTAGTAGAATGTGGGTCCTACCTTTATATATTAGTTTTATAATAAAATGTGAATAGGAATGAGTTAGTGGAATATTGGGTCCACTACCAAAAATGGTAAAAATGAAGTGGGACAAATTATATGAGACGGACCGAAATAGAAAACTGAGACGAATTATATGGGACTGGAGGAAGTATTTCTTTAGGACGGATGGAAAATGAATTTAGCTTATTCATATGAAGAAGAGAGTAAACTATTGATCAGTTGATTTATTTTAAAACGAAAACATGAGAGGAAAAAAGTACAATTTCGTAATGTTTTGGGCCATTTTAGAAGCTTGGTGCTAAGTCCATACTCAATAATAAAGAAAAAAGCCAATCTTCCAGCCATATAAAAACATGCTAGGGGAGTAGCAGCTCCTCCTCTTCAGCGGATATATCTTCCACATAAGAGATGGCACGGTTTCCTCTATTCTCTTATCTCTTGATTTTCCTCTTCCGCCATTTAGGCCTTATTGCAGCCCCCTTCTGATTTTTCCCTGCCGGTTTTAAGATTTACTCAAATTTTATTTTATTTCATTTTTTATGTAAAAGAGTCGCCTGCATATTATATAGTTGGGTGCATTACAAAAAAAACTTTAATTTTTTTCCCGGCCGGTTTTAAGATTTACTCAAATTTTATTTCATTTTTTATGTAAAAGAGTCGCCTGCATATTATAAAGTTGAATACATTACAAAAAAAAATATTTTTGAGGTAAAAGAGTATTTTTGAGGTAAAAGAGTCGAGTACTGTAACGCCCTGCTTTTTCGAACCCTAATTTTTGAGACGTGAAAATTTTTGCATTAAATGCTTTTAATGCTATGAATATGTGGAATTAAATGATGAATGATTTATTGCAATATTCTTTGTGACCTAATGGCGATATTGAGTTGAGTTTGAGTTGAATAGTCAAACTTGTTGAATATGTGACGTGGCTATTGAATAGTCAATATTGTGGAAAATATGACATGGCCGTGGAATGGTCGAAGTCGTTGGAAAATGTGAAGTGGAGGTGAAGTGGATATTTTAATGTGGGGTAAAATAATAATTGTGGTGAATTATTTTCCTAAGTGATGAGTGAGAATTTAATAGGAGCATCATTTAATTATGTGGAATTTTCGACCCCTCCTATTTATTGGAGAAGAAATCCTATTTTTCTTGGATTTAATTGTTGCTTGGGATAATTATCCGAATTAAATCCAAAGTCCAATATTCCTTATTTAATTGGTGAATTTTCGGCCCCTATGATTTCTTTAAGGAGATTTTAAAAAATCTCCTATATTATGGGAGAATGGATTATTGTATTCTATTATTTGATCCCTTGTTTATTCTCTCCCATAAATAAATTCAAATATCCTAGCATATCTTGCCAAATCTAAGAAGATCTTTCCATATCCTATTTAAATTATGATTTTAATTAAATTCCTAGTGGAGGAATGGAAATACACGCCTATTCCTATTTAATTAGGGAGAATTATTATTTTTATTCTTGCTCCGTGATATTTTATTCTACTCCGTGAAATATTCAAATTAAATCATAGGCTAATTAATATAGCCTAAAGTTCGAATTCCCCCTTATTTCTCACTAGAAATAACGCCAATCACTTCCATATCTCTTCCAAATCTTTAATTTATTTAATTAAAGATACTATATCTTGCACTCTATAAATAAGAGAGAAGACCTAAACCCTAGCACATCAAAAATCGCCCCCACTCTCTCACGTCGTTCTCTCCTCTCTCCCACTCTCTCAAATTTTTCTTCTACTTTCTCCATTAATTCTTCATCTTTTGGAGAAGAATTGAAGCTGCAATTCGAGAATTTGTTGAAGAATCAAGATCCTACTTGTTTCCTACCGATTGTTCTATTGGAAAGGTATTTTTATTTTGATCTTCTCTTCTTCTACCGATCAATCGGTGTTCTTGAGTCCACATGCATTTAGATCGAGTGAAGGGGGAAACTAATCGATGAATTTGGATGCATGTGTGGGTGTGTGACTGTGTGTGTGTGCATGCCTCGGTATGCGTGCACACGTGTGTTGTGTGTGTGCGCGTGTGTTGTGTGTGGGAAACACTCATGCGCGACACGATTTGATGTTAAATCTAGAGCTGTGTGTGAATAAAAACGATATGATAATCGTACTTTGATTTTGAATGGAATATTGAAAATAATCGATGGGAAAAAGGGAAACGTGAGAACATGCATGATTTTGATCCATGATTGAGACTTATTTGAAATACATGAACTAAAGGTGATAGCTCGCGTTCTCGGTGTGATAACAAGAAGAAGTACGTACTTGAAATCGAAGGAAATCGAGGTGGGCTTTATTCTTAAACTCTTCTATGTTGCAAATTTATGATGTTGGAGAAATAAGGGTGGATTAAACTATTATGCCATGCCTATGATTATTTTGGATATTGTGTGTGCCTGATGCCTAGTTGCGAGTGCGCTCCATTAGACTATAGGGCTATATAAACGAATTCGGGTCTGAGTAGGGCCGCAAACCCTATCAGGCTAGTGTACACGAGAGACCGGGAGCCGTCCTTGCTAGTTGGCTGGTCTCGTGGGCGAAAGTGTGGCCACACTTCGTCGCACCATATGAATTGTTGATTGATGAGAAAATGAGAGGTATTGTTTGACTGGCCAGTCCATGAAATATTTTGTGATACTCGATGCTATCTTTTTAATTAAATCCTAAACCTCGAGTTCACTATGGTAAGGGTGGCATAACTATAAAATGTTTTGGCATGAGTCCTCTGAGTATGCTTAAAATACTCAGCCCTGCATGTGTTTTCCCTATGTGCAGGTTGAGCGGCGATGGGCGGTCGGTGGTGTTGAGACGGTTGAATCGAATAATATGGATGGTTGGAATTTTGAGTGTAGTCGTGTCCTCATACATGGCTTCGCTTTCTCTTGGTTTGTTTCCGCTGAATTTTTGGAAAACTTATTATCTTTGGTTGAGTTGAACTTTTTCTTTGAAGTGGAATATTGTGAAAAATTGCGTTTTGTTGGAATTACATTAACCCCTTACCTTTTGAGCTTAGCCTATGATTCTATTATATCTTGATTTTCGTGAGTAAGCCGTTGACTTATTGCCTTGACAGTTCATTAAACACTTGGTCAAATCTCTTTAAATGAAACCCTAGTCTACATTTCTTGTTGCCTTAAGTTCGCCTAGTTAACAGTCGCCGTATTTATTATACCCTAGAAATCCGAGCTGTTACAGTTGGTATCAGAGCCTCAGTTCTTTCCGCTCTGGACCCAAGAGTCTTGTTGTATTAAAATCTGAAATTGTGTAAAGTGATTAAGTGATAATCGTCGAAGGCTCAACACCACGACTCGTCTCCGCTCAACCACGAAGAATGAGGTAACAAGTATCTCGATGAGTATTGATTTGAGTTTGTGAAATGTTGGAAATTGCGATGGGAATATTATACTCTGGTGAAAATGAAAATATGTCAATGGGAATCGAAGTTAATATGACGTCTTTGAAATTGTTGCTTGAAGTGTTAAATGATGAATATGCATGGATATGAAATTGCTAAATGCGACTATGCCAAGAATGATGAATGATGGTGTGCAAGTGAACTTGTATTTTACTCGATAAAGAAAATCGGCAATATGTGTTAGACTTTATGTGCTTGGATGAATGAAATCCTATATGATTGTGATTACTTGGCTGCTACAAAGCAACTCCTATAGGAAATATGAGGTAAATACTATGGCTTTTGGAAAATGTGGTGAAGTTATGAAACGGGAGACACTATGCAAATGTGTAATTGCTTTTGTTTAATAATGGGGCATGATGTATCACATATTGCAGTATGATTATGAACACGTGTTGCTTGATGTTGAGATTTGTTATTACATGTTCAAACTGCAAATTTAACTTGAAGGACGTACATGTTGATTACTTGGAAGGCGAAAATTTTAATGCATATTTGGTTGAAATTATATGATTTTGAAAATGTGAAGGCGAAGTATGACGCATGTGTAGTTGCAATTATGTGATTGTTGACAAACTCATATTTTAGGCTTGTTTTATGGGTGATTAAAGAGTGATTTTGATGGTTTAAGATGTTAAATACAAGTTTTTTTCACCGCATATACACTAATTAGGTAAGTTGATGGGTTTGTCGTAGTTTTGTGATGAAAACAGGTTGAAACGAGCCGAAGCTGAAATTCGAGGAGTTCTCCAGGAGGAAAACCCGACCGGGTGTTTTCAATCTCTCGGAACACCCGGTCGGGTGTTTTCAAGTAGCCTTGTGGACTCCAGGAGGAAAACCCGACCGGGTGTTTTCCATTTCTCGGAAAACCCGGTCGGGTGTTTTGCAAAATAGCGGGCTTCGGGAAGAAAACCCGGTCGGGTGTTTTATCACCTACAAATCACCCGACCGGGTGTTTGCTAATTTGCCCTGATTTTCACTCCGAGTATAAAAGGGGTTCTAACTCAATTTAGAACCCTAACTTCCCCCACTGCAAATTGAGAGAAAAATCGAGAGATTCAAGAAGATTGAAGGCAAGGAGGCTTCCATCTTCAAGTGATTGAAGAAGAAAGATCCTCCCCAACATCCTTAGGGAGTTCTATTATCTTTTCTTACTATGTTTTCCTTTGATGTTTTTGTATTTTCCTTTGTCCTAGTTTCTATTATGAGTAGCTAAGTTCTTATTAGGGATATTGGTGAAGTTTGTATGGAATCCATGGGTTAAACCTCGAATTATGCTTATCTATATCTTTTGTGGTGGTTTTGTTGGTTGTTGTGTTTGTTTCATTATCCAATTGATTAGCTACCAATTGGATATGTCTTATTCTAATTATTGCCATTGAGAGATGCTTGATTAGATAGTTAAATGACCAACAACTCCGTGCGTTGTATGTGCTCGAGAGAGACATAGCTAGAGAGAGGGCTTGGGTCCGTAGGTTGTAGGAGTTGGTTTCGAGGTGTAGGGAGGAGACTCCGACCTTAGAGGACGATCAACGTGTTAGGTGCACCCGAGAGGGGGTCTAGCCAATTAACCCGACCTTTCTAGCCACACATAAGACCATTTAGATGAGCATGATCCCTAGGTGAACACCCGTGATCCATACCAACGGATCCATATCCCTACCTTCCCAATTTGAGTGAAAACTACCCTTATTTGCTTTATTTTCCTAATTTGCTATTTGTTTATTTGTTCTTTGATCTTAGTTAAGAAAAAACCCAAAAACCCCTTCTATTAGTCTAGATAGTGTTCAAAGTTGCATTGTAGTACTCAAGCCGGCATTTAGTCTTCGAGGATCGATAATTTTAACTTGCCACGTGCTACATACCCCATACACTTGTGGGTGACATATTTATTGCAAATTTAGCATGAGTCAAGTTTTTGGCGCCGTTGCCTCAAAGGAAAACATAGTAAGAAAAGATAATAGAACTCCCTAAGGTAGACTTGATGTTGGGGAGGATCTTTCTTCTTCAATCACTTGAAGATGGAAGCCTCCTTGCCTTCAATCTTCTTGAATCTCTCGATTTTTCTCTCAATTTGCAGTGGGGGAAGTTAGGGTTCTAAATTGAGTTAGAACCCCTTTTATACTCGGAGTGAAAATCAGGGCAAATTAGCAAACACCCGGTCGGGTGATTTGTAGGTGATAAAACACCCGACCGGGTTTTCTTCCCGAAGCCCGCTATTTTGCAAAACACCCGACCGGGTTTTCCGAGAAATGGAAAACACCCGGTCGGGTTTTCCTCCTGGAGTCCACAAGGCTACTTCAAAACACCCGACCGGGTGTTCCGAGAGATGGAAAACACCTGGTCGGGTTTTCCTCCTGGAGAACTCCTCGAATTTCAGCTTCGGCTCGTTTCAACCTGTTTTCATCACAAAACTACGACAAACCCATCAACTTACCTAATTAGTGTATATGCGGTGAAAAAAACTTGTATTTAACATCTTAAACCATCAAAAGTACTCTTTAATCACCCATAAAACAAGCCTAAAATATGAGTTTGTCATCACACTTGACAGAGCCACAGTAAAATAGACATAATAAACATAAGGCGCGCATAATATTGGACTTTATAAATACTTTCATCACTGATAAACATAAGTATTATATTAGAGAGACTACTAATGCGGGTCATGGCGGGCGTATATCATTCAATCGATATAGTTCCTTCCATGTACCACATCACCAATATCCACTCTAATATAATCTATAAGTGACACCGCGTCCGTAATTGTCTTATTTCAAGACCTCCTGCATTAATACGAAAAACGTACATATGCATATCAAATACTTAATAAGTATATGCAGGAAAAGTAGAAATAACTTTATTGAATTCAAAATATCTATAACTTAAGTGTCTGAACCAACATGGAAACATAAAGATTAGAAGATTCCATACCCAAGACCCATTATGTTAACTTATTCTATAAATGTCTTAGGCAGTAACGCCCTAGTCAATTGGTCAACAACTATAAGCTGTGTGCTTATACATTCTATAGATATTATTTGTTCCCGAACTTAATCTTTCATGACAAGAAACTTTAATTCCATTTGTTTAGCTCCTTTGAATACTTGTCATTCTTAGAGAAAGATACGATTGCACTATTATCACAATACATTTCAAGGGCTTGGATATAGAGGAGACAATACCAAGGCTTGAAATAAAATTTTGCAATCATTAACGCTTCAAAGCAAGCCATAAATTTAGCTTTAATGGTGGATGTTGAATTAGAACTTTGCTTTACACTTTTCCATGATATGGCTTATCTAGCCATAAGAAAAATGTGCCAAAAGTTGATTTTCTAAAGTCAACACATCAATCATAATCTGAATCGGAATGTCCAATCACTTATAGTTGATCAGATTTCCTTAATGTGAGCATAAAATCTTTTGTTCCTTTAAGTATCTCGTTATCATCTTTGCAGCTCTCCAGTGTTCAACACCAGGGTTACTTGGTAACAAACTAGCATTCCAACTGCAAAGTTTATGTCTGGTCTAGTACATACTTGAACATACATCAAACTTCCCACAATAGATGCACAAGGAATATTTTCCATCTCTTTACGTTCCAATTCAGTTTTTGGACATTGATCAAACTGAATTTGTCACCTTTATGAATTGGAACAACACTTGGAGAACATGTACTCATTCCATATCTCTCAAATTTGATATATGTAGTTTTTCTGAGACAATCCTAACATTCCACGTGATCGATCACGTGATATTTCTATTCCAATCACGTTGGATGCCTCACCCATATCTTTCATGTCGAAAATTTTAGAGTGATAATTCTTGATGTCGTGTAGTAATCCAAGGTCACTACTAGCAAGCAATATATCATCAACATACAGAACCAAAAATATAACTTGCTCCCACTAACCTTGAGGTATATACACCGATCAACAGTGTTTTCTTTAAAACCAAAAGCAGTAATAGTGTCATGGAATTTAAAATACCATTGTCGAGAAGCTTGTTTCAGTCCATAAATTGATGTCTCAATTTCGCAGACATAATTTTCATTAAGTCTTCCAGTTGTTTCATGTAGACTTCTTCTTCCAAATCATCATTTAGAAAAGCAATTTTCACATCAATTTGATGTAGTTCCAAGTCGAAATGGGCTACAAGTGCCAAAGTGATTATAAGTGAGCCCTACTTTGATACTTGAGAGAAAGTCTCTTTATAATCAACGCTATCTTAGTATAAACTTTAGAAACAAGTCTGGCTTCAAATCATTTGACTAAACCATTTATGTCGAATTTGGTCTTGATGACCCATTTACGCCCAATACACTTTTTTCTATTAGGTAATTCAACAAGGTCCCAGACTTTATTATAATCCATAGATTTTAACTCTTCTATCATGCATCAATCCATTTATTACACTTAATGGCTAGTGAATATGAAACTGGATCATTACGTTTTCCTTTATCACATTCAGATTCTTGGAGATGTACCACATAGTCATCAGAAATGGCACTTCTGTAGATGCTTCTTCCACACCCATGTTCAATGACTTTGGCATCATCATTAAGTGGTTGGTTATTCAAATATTGTTAGGCTGTTCAACAATATTTGACACACTTAATTCTTGAGGAAATTAGGGAAGAAGATTATACCCATATTTCATTCATGACCGCATTATGAGTGTTTTAAAACTCCCACTGATGTCACCATTCTCAAAGAATCATATATTTCTAATTTCCACAATTCTCATGCTATCATTAGGACAATACAACCTATACCCTTTGGATTTTTCGGGTGACCCATAAAATAACCACTATCTGTCTAAAATTCAATTTCTTTTCTTGCGAAGAGTATACTCTAGTTTCCGCTAGACAGCCCCAAACATGAAGGTACTGCAAACTGGGTTTTCAACCTGTCCAAAGTTCATAAGAGAGTCTTTGGTACAATCTTACTAAAAACTCAGTTTAATACATATATAGCGGTTCTAAGAGCATAAATTCACAACGTTATTGGTAAGGTAGAATTATCATACTTCTAACCATTTCCATGAGTTCGGTTTCGTCTCTCATCAACATCATGCTGCTGAAGCGTACTTGGCATAGTATATTAAGCATAAATGTCATGCTTTTCTAAGTATTTGGCAAAAGGTCAATGTAATTGACTTATTTTAGTGGTACGACCATAAAATTCACCACCTCTATCAGATCGAATAATTTTCACCTTTCTATTTAATTGCCTTTCAACCTCAGTCATAAAATGTTCAACTGTGCCTGAGATTTTTCTTGCAATAAATAAATTCATAACGCGAAAAAATCATCAATAAAGGTGATAAGATATTTTTCTCCACCAAAAGTCGAGACATCAAAAGGTCCGCAAATATCTATATGTATAATTTTAAGGAGCCCATTACTTCTTGTGGCATTTTTAGTATTGTGTTTGGTTTGTTTACGTTTAATACAATCCACACAAACGGTAATGCTTGTAAAGTCTAAATTCGAATGAATATTATCCTTTATATGCCTCTTAATTCTTTCACTAGAAACATGATCCAGTTCTTTTATGTCATAAGAATGATAAATTTGAATGAATATTATCTTTTAGATGCTCCTTCGATTGCAATGTGAGCATGAGATGCACCCATTTCCATACTTCTTCATCTTACGCTCCTCCTAGACCAATACGTTACCCAATTCTTTAAGAATCCACTAATCTTTTACAGTGAATCAATTTAGAATGATCCATATTGAGGAGGTAAGGAAGTTAGGGTGAATTGGACAAGAAAATCCTCTTAATCCTAATTTTAGCTTAGAAGAGATGTTATTTATGCCCATCACATGCTCGTACATAGTCCGAGAACTATTATACTGCATGCTCATGAGATCCTTCATAAGTTTTCCTGCAATTGACTTATATTCAGTTGTGAAGCGATCCTCAACATTCTGCAAACATTCTTTTGCAATGTCAGTCGTTGAGAGACTTTATCTGCAACGAACATTCTAATGAAATATAAACTTAGTCTTGCTAGATTTTCCCAAGCATTATGGGCAATCAACCAACTACTTTGATCATAAGATAATTGGATTATCATTCAACAGTGTTCCAAGTCCATTATTCCAAGAGTGAACTTAAGTTTCTCTTTCATTCAAAGAAGTTAGTTCCATTAAGTTGGGGAACGTTTGAGGTAAACATACTAGCAGAAAAAAAAATGCTTGACATTATAGGAGCAATTTAAAGAATGAATGCTCACATATAAACGCTTTGAATAATAACACGAACATTAATTTAAAAATCCATATCATGAGGCAATTATGAAAACTCCTTTGGGTAGTCTTCATACAATAATAAAAATCATGCTTTCAATATCCATATCTCAGTTCAATAATTGAGTAATAATAAATTGGCGTTACCTTTGGGTAATTGACACCAATTTAAATTATTAACTCCATTAGTGCTTATTAGGTCGCAAAGACTATTTCCTTTGGAAATCTAGACCTTTTATGACAAATAAACTGTTTAGATAATGAATAGCCACAACAAGCATGATGATTAATTGCATACATAGATTTTCATATTAACTTGCTTATAAACTCTTCTTATTTTACCTCACTTTGGTGATTGCAAAATAAACATAATATAATCAAGAATGTATAGTGAGTAGTTGCTTAAACAGATTTCACTTAATTTGATTATAAACTCCTATTATTTTACCTCACTTTGGTGATTGCAAAATAAACATAATATAATCAAAAATGTATAATGATTAATTATTGATTAATTATTTAAGCAAATTTTAATATGGCTTTGATTATAGACTCTCCTTATTTTATCTCACTTTGATAATTGCAAAATAATCATATATAATCAAAGACCCACCTTAAAACATGAATTGAATCATTTAATCATTCATTTCATATCATATTCTCTCAATTCACATGAGCTAATTCAATAGCAATTCTCAAATAATACATGCACAATTATGTATACAAAATTACAAATACAATTCATCAACAAACATGGTAAGCGTGCATATGTCACAATTAATACATCCAAATCAATTTTATATACATAAACAAAATCAATTTGGATATAATATATTTCAAATTTATGGCATCATTAAATCTGACATAATCCTAAGGTATAACAATCTCTCGAATTATGAGAGAGAATTTGAGATAATTAAACAAAAACATGCACACGCTTAAATATTTGGCAGAAACAACTTTCCATTAAAACCATCCAATCAATACATAAATTTTAAATTTGATTAGTGTGTATGATTAGACATATGTATTCATCATATTTGAATACGTAATAAACGAATTAAATCAACAAAAATTGAATCGCTATTCATTAAATTTCTTTGACGAAAGAGCACTACCGAAAAACAAAGTAAAACGAGAACCAAATATACACAGACATGATTCTCAAACAATTAAATTCAAAAATTATGGTTTCAATAATAAGAAAATACATGAGTTCTCAACCATGCTCTGATACCACATATTGGACATTATTTATCATCATATATTCAAGATTACATAATTGAATATAAATAAAGCAAGATCTTCGAACATCATGTATTTCACGTAGTAACCATAAACATAATGGATTGAAAACTTACCTTTATGATCCATAACGGAAGCGATTGGGGAAGCCCCCTCACGTGTGGGCCGGAATGACACATCGGACTTCCATCACATGGGTAGGCAAGAGAAGAGATAGAGAGATAACTCCATCATCGGCTTGGGCCCGCTCTGATACCATGATAGGAAACACAAAAGAAATATGGGAGAACGTTCAGTGTTGTATTACTCAAAAAGATGGTCTACAAGGACTACATAATTAGCTATTTATACATAGCATAGGAAGGATCTAGATATTATCAATCACTAAAAGACAAAGATGCTAACTAACTAAGGGATATATACACATAATATTATTAACAAGATTGCAGCAAAACATTGTTGGTTTTCAGAGATGAGTTGGCATCGTCAATTCTATCCATTTTGATGTGATGATCTGGAACAGATACTGCAAGCTTTCCACGTTGGCCATCCATCGAATCATCATAGGAAGTGGCAAATGTGTGAGATGGATTATGTGAGCTAACATCCCCCCTCAATTCGAGCGCGGACTTCGAACATATGCTCAGTTTGTTTCGGAGTCTGGAGAAGAACTGATATGAAAGAGGTTTAGTGAAGATGTCAGCCGTTTGAACCAGGGATGGAACGTGACGAATATCAATCAATTTTTCTAGGACCTTATCACGAACAAAATGAATATCCAATTCGATGTGCTTTGATCGAGCATGGAGGACAGGGTTGCTAGCTAAGGAGATTGTGCTGATGTTGTCCACCCAGATAACAGGAACAGAAGGACATTTAATCTGCAATTCATGAAGAAGACTTGAAATCCAAGAGATCTCGCTGACAGCTTGGGCGAGGCTTCGGTATTCTGCTTCAGTAATTGAGCGGGAGACAATTGGTTGCTTTTTAGAACACTAGGAGATGAGGTTTTTGCCAAAGAAAACACAATAACCACCAACTGATCGACGATCATCAATGTCAGAAGCCCAATCCGAATCAGAGAAGGTTGTGAGAGATGCGTTTGAAGCTTTGATGTGGAGGCCATAGTCAATGGAGCTAGCCAGATAGCGCAATATACGCTTCACGGCTTTCCAATGTGAATCCAAAGGGTTAGCCATGTATTGACTTACCTTATTAACCGAGAAACTGATTTCCGGATGAGTTAATGTAGCATACTGGAGAGCACCTATAGTACTCCTGTATAATTTTCCATCAACCATGGGATTACCATCATCCTTGGAGAGTTTAAGATTAGTTGGCATAGGAGTTGGAGTTCCCTTTGCATCCTGCATTTTAACACGGTCAAGGACATCTTTGATATAAGCTCCTTGACTAAGGTGAAGACCCTCAGTCGTGCGAGTAACCTCGACACCAAGAAAGTGAGTGACTTGGCCCAAGTCTTTGAGAGAGAACTTAGAACTTAAGCTTGCAATAACCAGATCAACAACAGTGGATGACGAAGCAGTAATCAACATATCGTCGACATAAAGTAGCAAATAAACAGTCTCTGATTTGCGGATTCGAAAGAAGAGCGATGTATCAGCCTTTGACTGAGAGAAACCGAGAGATAAAAGTGCTGACTGTGCAGTGAGAAACCAAGAGCGAGAGGCTTGTTTCAAGCCATATAGAGCCTTGTTTAGCTTACAAACGAGATGAGGACCCCCTTGTTCGAAACCAAGAGGCTGCTTCATGTATATTTCTTCGTTGAGATCGCCGTGAAGAAAAGCATTATTGGCATCCAAATGATTAATACTCCAAGAAGCAGATACAGCAAGCGCAAGGACAATCCTGATTGTTGTGGGCTTCACAACTGGACTGAATGTTTCAGTAAAGTCGAAATCGGGTTCCTGTGAGAATCCTTGAGCTATTAAGCGAGCTTTGTGGCGAGCAATGCTACCATCAGCATGTTTCTTGAGCCTGAAAATCCAAGAACAACCAACAAGATTCTTCCCAGGAGGAAGAACAGTTAGAGTCCATGTTTTATTTTTTAACAAGGCCAGAAATTCCTCGACCATGGCTTGTTTCCAAACTGGAATTAGAAGTGCAGCAGCAGCGAGAGGTAGGAGGTTCTGCCAGAAGATGAGGAAAAGTAGATTCATCACATATGACTTCTCTTGAGACTAGAACTTTCTCATTTGCAAGAAGAACTTTGTAGGCATATTAGAAATGGGTCATTCACCCCTTAAAAGGCCTTATAAGGGGGAGGATTATCCATACTTTTA
Source organism: Salvia hispanica (assembly GCF_029641045.1). Lineage (NCBI taxonomy): Eukaryota > Viridiplantae > Streptophyta > Magnoliopsida > Lamiales > Lamiaceae > Salvia > Salvia hispanica. The sequence continues at coordinate 28,847,509 of NC_142693.1, read as the reverse complement.
TAGGTGAGCTAGAATCGTTACCAAGCCGATGTGGGACAAGATATTAGAATTTTAACACGCCCCCTCACGTGTGGACCGGAATGACACATCGGACTTCCATCACATGGGTAGGCAAGAGAAGAGATAGAGAGATAAATCCATCATCGGCTTGGGCCCGCTCTGATACCATGATAGGAAACACAAAAAAATATGGGAGAAAGTTCAGTGTTGTATTACTAAAAAAGATGGTCTACAAGGACTACATAATTAGCTATATATACATAGCATAGGAAGGATCTAGATATTATCAATCACTAAAAGACAAAGATGCTAACTAACTAAGGGATATATACACATAATATTATGAACAAGATTGCAGCAAAATATTGTTGGTTTTCAGAGATGAGTTGGCATCGTCATGCCAATTCTATCAATTTTGATGTGATGATCTGAAACAGATACTGCAAGCTTTCCACGTTGGCCATCCACCGAATCATCATTGGAAGTGGCACATGTGTGAGATGGATTATGTGAGCTAACACTTATTAACATCATAAGCAATAATATCATAAGCAACTTCATATATCCAGATAAAATAACACTTGGATAGATAACACAAGCAAAACATGTAAACTCTACAATGACACTGCAATAGAGATTTAGTACTACTTCCTCTGTTTCTTCATAGTTGAGGCGAAACTTTTCGGCACAGAGTTTTAGAAATGAATGTTGGGTGTGTTAAATAAATAGATAAAAAAATAAGAAAGAGGAAAATGTAGAGAGAATAAAGTATAAAGTTAATAAAGTAGAGAGAGTAAAGTAAGAGAGAGGAAAAAGTTACCATATAAGGAAACGACTCAACTATGAAGAAACTTCCTGAAATGGTAAAATGACTCAACTATGAAGAAACGGAGGGAGTACTATCAATGGCAAATCATATGTAATTCATCATTCACTTACAAAAAGTTTAGAATATTAAGATTAAACGTAAAAATGACAAACAACTTTGGGTTAAACTGACGAGATTTGTTGGTACAATATCCAAAGTTACTCAGAGGAAGCAATATTTCATTTTATAACACTTTATCAGGGTTTTAAGGCCAATAACTACAGCTGATAAAAATCCTCTTCCTCCTTATGTGAAGTTGTCAACGTTAGAATCAGTTTGTGCGTATCTGGAACTCTCTTAATGCTTCAAGTAATAGGAAATGGATACAGTTAGTCGCACTCCTAGAGCTACCATATTTTTCTAAGAGGAGTAGTACCACAGAGCTTGTTTCTTGAACAAGTTCATTAGCATACTTGATAAAAATGTGTCCATCACTACCACTTAAGCTCTACTCCTATAACTCTTATACATAGTTCTGAAGAGCAATAGCAGTACTCAAAATATCATTGATTATGATAACAAAGGTGATCGATTGTATTGATAGGATATATTGAGAGGAATCTCACAACCGAGCTAGGAATTAAATTTAAGAGGGGCAAAAATATACATAACCAAATAATTTGAAGAATTGAGAAGAGGGCATTTGAGAAGGAACTCAAATAAATAATCAAATTTGAAGAAAAATTAGTATAGAAGTAAATTTTTGAGCAGGGCAATTGCCCCACTACAAGTCCATGTAGATCCGCCTATGCTCACAATAACAAGAAGGATACAAGATAATCACTCGAGACTCACCAGAGCTCTCATAGTGCCACACTATTCACTCTGCAATTATCAAACACAAAACCTTAAAAAATGATCGGAGCCTCTATTTAATCGGCCTCCTATAGCTACTTCGGCTGCTAATGACTCCAGCTGCCTAGCTGGCATGTAATCCCATGGTTAGTTAATCGTTTCCAACAAGCCTTTTCACCCGTCTAACTATTTTTCCACCTTGCCTTCTAATCCTTTTCGTCTAAGTAACACCATGGTGGTTAAATAGAGTTCATACCAACTTAATGTTAGAGGGAAACTACATTTCAATACTACTCCCTCCGTCTCAAGGAAGATGACCCCTTTCTTGGGCGGCACGGGATTGTATGCAACTTTATTTTGTGTGTTAAATGGAAAGAGTAAAGTAAGAGAGAGAGGATAAAGTAGAGATAAAGGGGTTTCCATTTTATGTAATGGGTCATCTTGGTTGTGACAAACCAAAAAGGAAAGTGGGTCATCTTTAATGGGACGGAGGGAGTACTAAATAGTAGTAATTCATGGTGGGTAACTGGAACTAAATAAAGATCTTAGTGTGCATCAAAAGAAACACATTTCAAGAAAGTTCGATATCACTCATGATTGACCACACCAAAACATTCAGAGAAGATATGTTACAACCCAAATATCACAGCAGTAAACATCAGAGAACCAAGATGTATGAATACACGGATCTGCTAGTTGTAAATTTGGAATACATACTTATCAATAGAGTCGGATTTGAGGCTACCCTGTCAGTTGGAAGCCGACATATTCTGCCAAAAAAAGCAAATTCGTAAGTAATAGAAGCAGTAATGAATAGAGCATGAATCAAAAGCACCTTCTCAGCCATAGCTAAGACAGATGATTTTCCCCCTTTTTTTAACCAAATTTCGTTCCTTCAATTACGCGTTAATCTACAGGGGTCGCAGTGGCGAGAAAGGGAGAGAGAGGGATTGATCTTTGAAGAGATAGGGGCTCTAAAGCGGGTTTCATGGTCAGGCGGAGAGGGTCGGGTTATCGTTTCACGCCGTAGTCGGGTCGGGTCGGAGGAAAAATAAGGAGTTTTTGACTTTTGAGGAGTCATTTGGCATGTGATGTAATGGGAGTGAGTGTTATATTTTCCGTATTTGTGCTCTGCCCCACCAACTTCGTCTTCGCAACTCTCCAAAGCAACCGCCTACCATTTCCGCCTCCACCTCGAATCTTCTCAAAGCCATTGTGAGCGGAGCGGTGATGGACAGCCACATGAGGAGAGCGGCTGAAACTTCGGACGCTATCATGACGGCCAAGGCTGACGTCAAGAATTTATTTTGGGGTTTGATGATCTGCGTAAGATTTCTTGCAATGATAAATTGATGAATTTTGTCTGTAGTCACTATGTGAACTGCCTCAACGCGTCAGATTTCTGCTCAGCTCTCCGACGCATTCTCACGCACAAGCTTATTCATCAACAACCGGTAATAGTTGACAATTTCAACCGTGAATTATCCTATCTTTATATGGACCACTCCATGCTGGAGATGAAGCTGAAATCCATGGATCAGAGCTTCAGATGAAACTCTATTCCATTGATGTCTCCAAGCAGTGTTACTCTGCTTTCTTCACCACTGCGGCCATGATCTGCGACGGCAGCTGCTGCGTTAGCCATTCTTTACTGCACTCGGGAGATGGCGGCAATCGGTTCTGAAGAAGGATGAGACTGCTGTCAAGAAACACAGACTGATAACAAAGTCTTTTTGCTCACCCCTAAACAGTAAACACATATACTAATATTGAACTCTGTCTTATAAAAAATTCAAAATATTGAAAATGACTAATGCATAGCAAGATTTGAAAATGACTAATGCATAGCAAGACAATATTTACGTAAAAAAAATTATTTCTATATCGCTCTTACTTTCTGGTTATATGAGACCAAGTGGCTGGGAGTCCCATTCTTCATTTGTTATAATTGCCCACGTACGTCTTTTTCTAAATTTCCCATTCTTCATTTCTATTACTTGCCCACGTACGTCCTTTTCTAAATTTCCCATTTTTCATTTCTAATACTTGCCCACGTACGTCCTTTTCTAAATTTCCCATTTTCATTTTAAATTCTTGTGCCTGCTTTATTTCTATTTTTTAAATTAATTTTATTCTTGTAACTCGTTTTGGTCTTAATATATTTTCTCATAGCTAGTTTAATTTATTGTTGTTTTTTTATTTTCTGTGCTAATTAATTTATCTACTAATCAATTCATATCTATTTTTATAATTAATTTAGTAACTAGTAAGATCATAAAGTAAGGATTTTTAATTTAAAAAATTATATTCTTTAATTATTTCATTTGCTAAAGTTGAAAGGATAGACGTAATCTAAGATATATCAACTCTAGCAATCGAGTATTAATTGATACGTTCCATATTACTAGAGTCATTTCCTTTTTTGGTAAAAGTAAACACATTTCTTCTCACCTATTTTACTCTCTCTTACTTTATTCTCTCTACATCTCTCTTCATTTTTCATTTCCTACTTTATTCTTCATTTACTTAACTCACCTAACATAACTTTTTCTTAATCTCCGTGCCGAAAAGAAATGTCTCCACTACTATGGAACAGAGGGAGTAGTATAATAAAAAACAATTTAAATATAAGTAAAATATGTAACGCCCCAGAATTTCATTCCTTTCTTTCGAGATAAATCGGATTTATTAGCCTATCTAATTTCGTTTAGAAGTGGTGTAATCGTACTTCCCTCGATGTATTTTCGACTTTGGAGTAATTTAAGTATCTTCGTTGGAGGAAATAAAATGCAAGGAAAATTTAAGTTTCAAGAATTAAAGTGGAGAAAATACTTTTATTAGAGAAATGTGGATACATCGTGAAGAAATAGAAATACATGGATGATGGAAATAGTACATGCCTGCAAGTGTGATAAAATCAACATGCACCTATTCTACACTATCTATCCTACTTCTTAATTCTCAAGTTTAGAAGATAGCTATTTTGGTGATGGAGCCAAAGGATCTCTAGAGGAGTATCTTCTTTCTTTCTCCTTCACTCTCTTTCTCGATTAGGGAGCATCCACAAGACTCCAAATTTTCAGCTATGGTACCTGCAAATTAACACAAAAATGGGGTTAGAAGATGACTCACAAATAAAGAGGAAGGGAGACACAAGCTCAATTAGGAAAGGGAAGTAGTAGGCAAGGTAGAGGCTGCAGTATAGAGCCTGAGGTCAGCCATTTTTGGCACATTCTCAACTAGCATCAAAGAGGAACCAAGACAAGAGAGCTTAGTAGAATGAGCCTCTACACAAACCCAATATAGACATGAGCAAGATTCTAGTTTTCCATCGATCAAGGCTGAGGAAACAGCCAAGAGAGAGACAGCCACACATACACCAAAGTAGTAAGAATAACATGAACATGAAGCTCAAAAGAGGTAGAGCTGGCAGCCCCAAAATAGGAGCCTTTGCCTCCAAGTCTCAAGCACAAAAAGCCAAGAATAGAGCACTATATAAACAACCCCAATCTTCTTCTCCTCCCCTCATTCTGAACACTATAATTTCACCAAATAAGTCAAGGAATATAGCAAGGAAGGGAGGAGGAGCAAGGAGGAGATTTTGAGGCTGGACATCGGTCCCTTCCAAGAGGAATCATCAAAGTGAGGTAGCAACCTCAACACCCAATAACCTTGCATCATATAGAGCTAGCACAGTAGGTAACCAAGAACTTAGAACCATAGCAGCTCTGAATGAAACTTAGAAACAGAACCCATAACAAGAAGACTTATTCCAGTAGCTACATTCTTTCTCAAATCCCTCTCAAATGCAATTAGACTCCCCATATCAATTGATGAATCAACAATAACAGTCTGCCCAAGATCAAAGCTTTAGTAATTCTAAACTAAAAAGGGGCTAAGGGATTGGGGACTTAGCATTGGAGTGAGGAGTATTCGGCGGAGCTGCCCGGCGACGGACGGGCAGCAACGAGCTCCAGGAGATCTGGCTGGAGCGGAGGCGCTGCTAGAGCAGCAGAGCGAGGCGGCTGGTGTCGGCGCCGTCGAGGAGAGATCGAGAGAGGGCCGGAATCGCTGCCTCCTAGAGAACTCGACAGAGAAGAGCTTAAGAGGAGAGGCAGCTCGGCGAGGACGGAGACAACGGAGGAGGAAGAGAACTCGCCGGAGGGCGTTCGCTGGAGAAAGAGAACTCGATGGAGGAAGGAGTACGCACCGACGGGACTCCGAAATCCCGTCGAGATAGCGGCGATTTCGCCGGAGAGGAAAGGCGCGCTGCCGTGTTCTCTAATTTTAGGGATTTGAAAAACTTAATTGGTGAATGGAGAAGTGAATGAGAGAGAGAAGTCCGATTTGAGGAGGGATTGGAGTCACCCCGGGCGCGAAATTTCCAGAGAGCCGTGAGGTAGAGGCGATTTCGCCGGAGAAGAGGCGTGAGAAGAGGAGAACTCGCCGCTGCTTTTTCTCAGTTTGGGAAAATTCTAATTGGAAATTTTGGGGAATGAGCAAAGGAATAATGTTTAGAGGGAGTTGACCGATAGGAGTATATAATTGGACTGATTCCAATTTAAATTGTTGGGCCACTACTAAATTCTAGATTGGGGCCAAAGGAATTAATTCTACACATGAGCTGAAATTAAAGAATTGGGCCAAGTATCATTCTTTATTTGAAAGATTTGGAGAGTAAAGAAATTGTAATTTAGTTAAGAAAGTGGGCCGAGAATTATTTAAAGCTTGGATGAACTACAATTTAATTTAGCTTGGGCCATATGAATTAAATGAGGTGATGAGATATTCCCATTTAATTAGTGGGCTAAGAGATTTACTGTTTGGGCCGAGAACTCTTAATTTTGGACTTAAGAAGTTATTTGTTGGATGGGATTAATTTAAGGACTTGAGTTGGAGCTCAATTGATTAATTCCCGAATAATTTGCTAAGTTTCCGAATATGGAAGATATTTAACTGCGAGATGCGAAGGGCCGACCGGCGTCGCCCCGCGACGCCTTGGGCGGCCACTAAGGAAGTAGGAGGAAAGAGAGACGACGTTCTCGAGCCACGCAAATAATTAAGTTTAATAAAGAGGTGCTATTAATTAAATTTCCCGATTTAATTAATATGCGAGTTTCTAAAAATTTCCTAGAAGTGAACGAAGGATAAGAGAATTTATTAGGGGCATGCATTCCTATAAGTATGAGAACTTCTTGAGTCTTATTAGTACATTGTTTGCTTTCAAAAGGCTATATCTGCGAGTAAAGGCGGAGTGAGGAAATACCAATTTAAGGAGTTTTTAATCGAACGAGGTGGGCTTTCTATTTAAGATACGATTATTGCCTTTATGCTTAAAATATGGTTTTTATGAAGAGTGCCAAGGTGATATGAAAAGTACAGTTTACATTTACAGTTTCATGAACAATATTTTATGATGAGTGCTATTTACATCAAGTGAAAGTGATGTTATTTAGTTATGTGACATTATGTGTTGCTTTACGGGTGCTTGTGAACTGTCAGCCTTCGTTGATATTTTGTTCGGCTTTGACCGATAGAAATGAGTTTAGTCGAAAATGTTTATGAGGAAAGGAAGTTTTTGAAAGTTATGTCAAACCATGTTTTGTTTTGAACTTTGCATATCTGATTGTCTAGCAAGGGCGATGTCTCTACTAGACCAGGAGTTTGTGAATTAGTTTCACCAGGAGTTGTGAATTCGTTTCACCAGGAGTTTGTGAATTTATTTCACCAGGAGTTGTGAATTAGTTTCACCAGGAGTTGTGAAATTCATTTCACCAGGAGTTGTGAATTCGTTTCACCAAGAGTTTGTGAACTTACCAGGAGTTAGTTCAGATATGGCATAAGTTCCAGGAAAATAGAACAGCAGATCGCTTTTGATAATGATAAGTTTTAGTCGAAAATGTTTTAGTGTTCTCGGAACTTTTCCTAAAATCCCGAGTTCACTCAAGTGCGGCTTGACAAAACCAGTTTTAAGTAAAATATATTTCGGCACGTGTCCATTGAGTACACCAAGTACTCAGCCCTGCATATGTTTTAAAAATGTGCAGGTTGAGCAGTGATGACGGCGGGCGGTGTTGAGCATAGACGATAAAGATCCTTCGATAGAATAGTACTTGGATGCGTCGTGTCTCCATACACAATGTCATCTTCTCTTGACTCTTCCGCTGCAATATAAAAGTCGAGATTTCATTCTCTTGTACCATGCACTCTGATTTTTTTTTTTTATATAGTCCAAGTTATTTCAGTTCAGGTTCAGTTGTGCCACAGTTTTCCCCTTTCTACCCCGCTTCTTTCATACTCCCCTAGTCGCGATCAACCGGGCTTTCTATCCTTAGAAAGTGCGGTCGTGACAAAATATCTCCACCGCTGTCTGGCTAAATGATTCTAAGCAAAAGAAAATATAAACGCCTAAATTAATTTCATATACTTATATTATTTTTTTTCATTTTACACCCGCACCGTAGGATCTCTGGCTCTCTGCCCTGAATGCTAAAGCCTAAAATAGTAGACCTTGCGGGAAATAAATCACAGCACCTGCTGTGTTATTTCCTAACATTTTTTGAATTTTCAATGCATTTATTTTTACTACTATTCAATATCTTCAATATATTTTCAACTCCTCAATAGACTTTCGATCTTATAACATCATGGCTTCCAGTTCCTAACTTAACATTTAACATACTCCGTATATTAAGAAAGAACATAGAGTAAGACCTTTTCGTGAGCCAGATGTTCTTGCAACCATACACTGCAGCAGAATGCTCAAAAATTAGAGGGCAAAATAGAACACTGGGCTTTTCTTTTAGTTTCAGCCCATCAATAAAAGCTTTCTTTTTTCATAAAATAAATGTTCTGATGCATAAAAGCTGGAGTAACTGTTTTCAGATTGCATATTGTAAAAACATTAGCAGGTGGCTCTGGATTCTGGAGTAGTATTTTTCTTAATAAAAAGTTAAAAAGCACTTTGAAACGAGAAAAAATTCAGTGCTCCAGGCATACCATGGTGGACAGATGATGTGGTATGCCCTACTAATAAGATTTTGACAACTAGATATATACATGGACCACACTTCCACCTATTAACACACATGGATTCACATATATAGAAATTTTGCATGTCCCTTATGTAACACATATATATATATCTCTATATGCATACATTAATTACGCTATATTTAATGCAATTATATCTTTCACATTAAATAAAGAGTGTGGAGAGAAATTTACATAAGTAACAGTGTTATCAATTTACCTGGTGGAAATTATTTTTTATTGCTAGCCTTGCATATAGGAGTATTATTTAATGACTTTTTTTTTCCTTATTGTTAGACTCGTGCACAATTATATATATGTATGATTATACAGTATAATTGTCATTTTATTTTTTCATGCACATTAATTTGCTAATATTTATATTTTATGCTAAAAAATATAAAGATATTTAATAAATTTAAGCTGGCCAAAAACTATTTTTACTATATTAAATTTTCGTTAGTATACCATAAAATATCACTATAAACAAAATAGAGTGAGAGATTGTCATAATAAATAGGAATTAAATTTTAAAAAAAATAAATAAAATTATTATACTCAAAATCACCAACCATAAAGTTCAATCATATCAACACTAATCGATAGTTTGTACATTAAATATTTTTATAAATAAAATAGTTTCAAGAGTTTTGTGATGACTCTAAATTTGAACTAGTATTTATTTATTTATTATACTGTTTATAAAAATATTTTATGTTAGCAGTAAAAAATACTTCCCATCATATAAATTGGTGATGTACTTATATATATATACTTGTGTAAATATTACTCTACAATCTTATTTGATAAAAATGGTTTAAATGCATTGAATATAGGGTAATTAATGCTTGTATATATGGCTATTTGTTGACATGTAAAATTTCTATATATGCGAAGCCATGTGTGTTTATAGGTGGAGGTGAAGCCATGTAGATATTTAGTTGTTAAAATCTTATTGATAGGGCATACTACATCAGCTGTCCACTGTGGTATGCTTGAAGCGCTGAATTTTTTCTCCTTTGAAACAGACATTGAACTTTTAAAGGACTCAAGTTTTAATGTAAGGGATTTTGTTCCCTAAATTAGAAAGTTCATTATTAAGGGAGGAAGGGATATCATAGAATGCTTACAAAGCTAGAGGTAGAGTTAAAAAACAATCTAAAACCCCTCAAACAAATAGCACTAATATTACTATATTAGTATGTACTAAATTGTAAACATATTCAATACCTTACGCGGGTTGTACCTGCATCAAAGCAAGACTAAATTTTCACTACTTAATCCAGCTCATACTTCATCTTATGATTTGATTCCATGAGTAACACAGATCTATTTCCTTGTTAGTTTACCATTGTTTCAACTGACGCGGCCAATTCACTCAACCCAAGTCTCAACATATACTTTAGAGATAAAAACTACAGCAGATTGAGAAAAAGTCTACCTTTAATCTCCAACAATCTCTGAAATGGTGCATTTCAGTTCAAATCCAAAATTCGAAACTGTAGCAGAGAAAGGGCAACTCAGTGTAGGAAAAGTGGCGCCGTGCATTAGGCTGTCGTCGGCAGTCTCCGGCGGAGACGAATAGTTGGCCGGCGGGAGGAAAGAAGAAGTAAATCTGCCTTGACTTTTTCTTCATCATCATTTTTCATTTCTCATCCTCTTATAAATTATTAGACATTGTGAGATAAATGGACCAATTTAGATTTGGGCTTGGGATTTATTTGATTGGGCTATATTAATTTGGATAGTTATAAACAAATTTTACTATTATGACTTAAATTTAATCAATCATCCGATATACTACTCCATCCGTCCCTTAAAATTTGGCATCATTTGACCTGGTACGGATTTTAAGAAATATAATAAAAGTAAGTTGAAAAAGTTAGTAGCATGTAGATCCTACCTTTATATATTAGTTTTAAAATAAAATGTGAATGTAAATGAGTTAGTGGAATGTTGAGTCTATTACCAAAAATGGTAAAAGTGAAAGGTGGAAATTTTTTAGGGACAGGACCAAAAAGGAAATAAGTTACAATCTTCAGGGACGGAGTGAGTATTATACTATCCCTGCATTATTAGTCCATTGTGTCCATATTTATTATTTTGACAGATCTCTTATTAAATTTCTCACTTCATTTTTACTTGATAATGTACCCTATATTGCATAACTTAATTTATTTATATTTTATTAAAATTGGAAGTACTAATATATTTTTAATTTTTATGCCATTTACTTTTCCTAGTCTTTGTTCATTGGTTGCTCGACGGAATTCCTTCCGCGAACGAACCTCTTTTATCCGGCGATTTCTCGCCATTATTCTCCAATACGAGTTTACTCGTATCACTCACTGATTCTGACCGGAATCCAGACTTCATCATCTTCCATTGTTCAATTTTTAATGTGATATTGAGCGAAGAATGAGTCTGATTTATGAGAATATTTAGTGCCTCTAATGGATAATCTCAAAATTGGGAATTATATCGATCCGGGTCTATTATATCAAATGAGTTTGTGCATATGTAGTAGGAGATGGAGCAGGATTAGTCATAGGTGATCCCATTCGGCCTTAGAGAGGCTCTCTTCATTAGATTAATACTCTCTTCGTAATTTGCTAAGCGAGGTGCTTCTTTTTTACACTTTGTTTTGGAAAATATACTTTCTTTGTTGACAAATTTATAGTTTAGAATGATTTTTGTAGATGATTAACATATGATTTTGTTGATTGAAGGTGTTTAGTATAGGTTTTGACTCATTTATGCACTAGTTAGGTGAATTAATGAGTTTGTCGAAGTTTTGAAGCGAAAACAGATTTAAACGAGCAAAAACTGAGTGAACGAGCTGAGCGAGTAGGTTCGCTCGCCTAGGCATTTTCTAGGCAAAGAAATTCCCGCCCGGGCGTTGAAGTGGAGTAGTCTAGAGAGTTCGCCCGGCCGAGCGTTTGACAAAAATTGCGGAAAGCCGAGAAGACGCTCGGCTGGGTGTTCTCACACTTATTATTGTCCAGTCGGGCGATGATGACTGGTACTCAATTTAGCCCATTTTTACACTCCAATTATAAAAAGTACTTCATTAATTCGAGCCCTAACTTCCACACACATGAATTGAGCAAAAATTGAGGAGATTGAAGGTGAATTGACGGCTAAGGAGTTCAAGAGATTGAAGGAGAAGACTCTCTGCCTTCATTTCTGCCCATTGGGAGTTCCTAGTTTCTCTTTCTACTATGTTTTCTTCCATTTACTTTGATTTTTCTTATGTTATGAATTTGAATGTGTAGTTAAGCTTCTAATAGGGCTTTGGTGAAGTTTGGATGAATTGTATGGATTGATCCTTTCGGTTTTTGCTTATCTATCTCACTTCGTTGGTTTTGATAATTATTGAGCTTTTATTATCTAATTGCTTAGCTACCAATTAGATACTATATCATTTGCTTATTGCTATTGAGAAATTCATGATTAGGATAAATGTGTAATCAACAAATCCGTGCGAATCATGTATTCGAGAAGCATGTGCCAGAGAGAGGACTTGAGTCCGTAGGTCTTAGGAGTGTCGGCATCGACGTGTAGGGAGGAGACTCCTACATTAGAGGTCGATCTACATGTTAGGTGCACTCGAGAGAGGGCACAACTGTTGGTTTCTGTATTACAAGCTAAACACTAGCCGGACGTAATACAACCAAAAGAAGGAATAGAGAAAAGTAATCTGAAATGAAATTACAATGAAAAATTTGAAACAAAAACCGTAAAACAGTAAAAGCCAACTCGAGGATGCCTCTGTCCGCAAGATGAGATGTGCCCCGGTAGTGCTCTCGGGTTGGCGTGTCGTCCCCAAAGATAAAACAACTTTCGTCTCTGATGAAGAAGCACTGCTATCAGCAGAGCTTCGGCGAACTGGATGGAGGTGAGGGCAGAGCTTCGACAGACGAACAATGCAAAGAGAAGAGAGCTAATGATGCAAAATGCTTTATATTGTGTGTAGAGAATGCAAGAGTATGCATCACTATTTATAGCAAATGTGGAAGATAAAGAGTCAATTCTACCATTAAGGCTAATTTTTAACGGTCGACGGTTACAAACGTCAATCATGGAGCATAAACCTGGACGGATGTATCTAGACATCTCTCACGTAGTTGTTCATACCAGAAATGCATCTCGACGACTTGATCATTGTGCACGCATGGAATTCTATGAAGTTTTTTATGTATGCACTGCCACATTGTTATGTCTACGTGTCCAAAATGAGATTAATTAATTAATTAATTACATATACCCGTATATCGTGACATACTTTATTATAATATTTCTCACTCACCGGGACTCGGTTTAGAAAAAGTGAATATACCACGTCATCTACTCGGAGCATAGATCGATTATAAATTATTTAATTTTTTTCGAAATTAAATATTCAGTCACTTGTATGACCCGTCAAATTGCGTTGACCGGACTACTACGATTCCAATAATCCCTCACATGTGCGAAATAACCTAATGCAATATGCATGCAGACACAAGCTTAACCCTCAAGAGGTATGTTAGCATAAAGATAGGTAGTTGTTGGCTTTGAACCATCCATAGTCAACAACATTGGATACACAGGCGGACTAGTAGCGCGATGCTTTGAACTATTCCTTCACGGTGTGCACCGACACAATGGTGTTAACTCTTAAATAATATCCTATACACATAGGAGTTATTAAAAGTCGTAAACTTAGCCTCACCACTAGGCAAGTTTTACAACACTCTATTGTTCTCTAGGGAATAGATGTGGATGAGTGTATCACACGAACTCTCATAGTTTAGTTTTCCATTGAACCAAGTTCTTGGAATCTCCAGTCATCATGGTATGGTTACCATTATGATAATTCTTTAGTTTGTGGAATCTATGTCCGCTTTTACTTTATGTTTACCAATCGTATTCGACATGTATGATTTATATGAATCGTCAATTTGATTCCAACATGCCGCCCAGTGGAACGCGCCCCCTCCCATTGCTAACTAGGGGTGAGTATTCGGTATTTTAGCCAAATCGAACCGAACCGGATAACTAAAATTTTGTAAAAATGGAAACCGAAATGAATCATCCGAAAAATCAAAATCCAAACTGAAAAATCGATATTGTATATATATATCTGAAAATTCAAAAAACCGAAATTCAAACTATGAAAACTAAACTCGAAAAATCAACATTGCACAATACATCTAAAAAACCAAAAATCCAAAATAGATTTTATGTAATTAACACAAACATTATAATTGTACACCATTTTGTATCAATCAATTACAATTAGAAGTGGGTCGGTATACTGTACCGAAAATTGCGCGATGCCAAAATATCATACCGAATTTTCGGTATAGTTAAATTTTGATATTGTTAGTGTTGTATGCCGCACTTTTACGGTAGATCGAAAAACGATACGGTATATTGTAATACTGTTATGCAAAAAAAATCTATTTTATACACAAAATATTTAAAAGTAGGATTTTCAGAGATTTTTTCTTTTTTAATTCTGTTTTAAATATAATACAATGTTCAACATATACTGATTTTTCGGTATGCATCGAGGATTCGGTATACCGCCATATTCCAAATGTACGGTATACCTCAGTATAGGAAAATTGATAGCGTTACCGTATCAAAAAATTACAGTACAATATCATAGTACCGTACCAAAAATTGCGGTATTCGAAAAATCAATATTTTCGGTACGATAAGTGCAATATTTTGGTATTTTTTGCCACCCCTAATTACAATCTTATGAAATCAAAACATTACTTCATTTGTTCCTCATTTATAGTCCTAGTTTGATTTGACATGAGTTTTAAGAAACATGAAGGAAAGTATTGAAAAAAGTTAATTGACTGTAGGTCTCATTTTTATATACTACTTCTCCGTCTCATTCTAAGTGACACATTTCATTTTTGGGATGTCCCAACCTAAATGACACACTTTTTAAAATAGAAAAATCACTCTCTCAACTTTTTCCCTTTCTCTGGGAGGTAGTTACACTAAAAAAAAAAGTCAGTTTACCGACGGAATTAGCGACGGAAAACTTTCGCTACGAATTACCGACGGAAAATTCCGTCGGTAATATTTTCCTTTTTTAATTAATTAATGTATTTTCCGTCGGTAATTTCGTCGGTTAAAAAAAATTACCGACGAATTCTTTACCGAGGGACATTTATTGACCGTCGGTAAAGAACTCGTCGGTAAATATTGTTTTACCTACGGAAAATACATTGATTGAAAAGGGAAATAACTTAGGGACGGAATATTCCGTCGGTACTTGGTACGGTAAATCATAGCGAAAATTTTCCATCGGTAATTTCGTTTGTAAACTGACAATTTTTTTGTAGTGTTATTAGTGCTTCTATATTGTAAAATGTGAGTTTAAGGATTTAGTGGAGTGTGATATCCACAACATAAAATGGAAAATAAAATTTTAAAACAAACTCGGTTTAATGCACAATTAGAAAGCAAGAGAGATGCAAAAAGATAAAAAGTAATTAAATTATTGTTAGTGAAAAATTAGTCTCACATCTATAAAAAGAAAAAAATTTCAAAATTAGTAAGTACATACTCTTGTTGAACGGATTAAAAAAGAAAGAGTATACACAATCTTGCATGACGATTGGAATATAATATAACTGATTTTAGTATAACTGATGTCATTTAACAAAGTAAAAAGTGATTATTTAAAGAATTATTTGAAGTGAGAATAAAAGAAAATAAAATAATACGAAATGTTAGAAGTAGTACTAATTTTTGTCATAAAAGATACTACCTCCGCTTTTTAAAAATAACAATTCTTTCCTTTTTAGTCCGTTCTTTAAAAATAACAACTTTCAAACTTTCCACTTTAGGAAATTTTTACACCCCTAATAAAGTGGACCCATCATCCACTAACATTAATTACATTACGTTTTTAACCCGTGCTGTTTCAAACCTCCTTATTTTTAAAAAACGAAGGTGGTAGTAGTATAGTAATACGTTATTTATTTTACTTTTTTAATATTTTTTCCCTCTAGACTTGGTCTAGCTTAAACCTGCACAAATTTATTTATTTTACTTTTTATTATTATTATTTTTTCCTCTAGATTTGGTGTAGCTTATACCTCCATTATTATTTTACAACACCCTATATGTGCTTCCAAGTTTGTCGGCTTATCACTTTTGACGGTGACTTAACAATTATTTGACATTGGAACACTTTTTAGGCCAGGAGGGCTAACTAGGTATTAAGACAAAAATATATACACTCGTGAAGGGGAAAACGAAGAATGCCTAACGTCACGGCTCCTTGACTTGTCCATTAGTCACTTAGAATCCAGGTGGTGGTTGCAAGATATTATTTGGGTTCCCGTAAAATAAGTTGGGATGAACCTTGTTCCCATAGTGGTTGTAATTGCCAGTTTGCCACCCCCTTGGTTGGGGCGGTAATTGTTAAAGTTTCTGTTGTTACCACTTTGGTGAACGTAGTCCACATCTTCGACTCCTGGTTGATTCTCTAACCCAATCAGCTTTGTTCCCATGTATCCAAGCTTGCTAGTTAGAAAGTCCAGCTGCTTGGACATTCTCTCCATCCTATCAAAGTCAGAGGTGGATGCTACCATGTAGGTGTTAGGTTTGGTATACTGAAAAGCATGTTTCGAGCAAGTTTCGCTCGAATAGAATCTTGCTTGTATACGTAAAACTCTACAATCCACTTTTAACCCGATTCAGTATTATTCGAGCAGTCTCGCACGAATAGAATCACTATTATTATTACATTGTGTTTGCTTGTGCATTTATAAGATGTTTTACAAACATTTAAATGCATGAGAAGTAAACAAAGTCTAAGTCTTTTGCTTAGTAGACCGGTTGTGGGCGTCATCCACTTTAAGGTAACACGGTCAGATCTATGCAATGCTTTGCAAAAGAAAAAAGAAGAATTTCACAACCTAGAAAGGCTTTGGCTACTTATCGTGAAAGGTTGCAATGTCAGTCCGCATATTTCTAAGCCTTACTGAAATAAGATGACATTGGTGTGGTATAGCACTGAACGGATCTAACAGCAAGACGTGACTTTATGCTATCTACTGAAAGACTAGGTCTTGATAAAATACTATTTCTTAATCTACATATGTTAGCATTGAGCATACGGTATTGATTATGCACTACTTTAACTTATCAAATGATGCGGGTTTTTCGCAACCCAATAATCCTGATATATTGGGTAGTGGTGATTAATATCTAGCGGTGCTAGGATTGCTATTATGTTGAAACGTGCGTGAGGTGAGTCACATTTGATTATGTCCTCAAGAGGAGCTCGAACAAGGTTTTATTATTCAGAAAACTGGACAGTTAGAGTTTTATCGCTCTATGAATAATAAATAAATGTTTCTTGCTAAGTCCACTCTTGGAATTAATAAGATGTTAATTAATTAAGTCCATAGCAGACATTAATTAATTAGTAGACATTTATATCTTAAGCGCGAGAAATAAATAATAAACAAAGTGAAAACCCGGATTACTTGTAATTTCGGATTTGGATAGAGAGAGTTCAATATTACTTCTGTAGTGGCTGCTCGCAATATTCCAATATAAGCTTCTATTAAATTGTGGGTTCAATTTAATTAGTAAAAAGCTAATTGGGCGAGTCCCCATATCCAAAACCTTCCATAGATCATTGTCTGGCCCAAAAAGTAACTTAATATAAATAAGAGAATAAAGGAGACAGAAATCATTCATTATTATTATTCATAATTTTCGTCCCCCTCTACCTAGAGGAGTTCGAATTTCTCTCCTAATTGGAGAATGATTTCTTCTGTTTTCTTTATTCGAGTCCTAGTATTTTGATAAGATCAGCCCACCTGATATCGAGATACAGTTCGGGAACCAGAGAGAAGATCCGTGGTTTAGTATTGAAGATCATCACGTGGAGAAGGCGCGAGCAATCGACGATTCTTTGGAGAATCAAATCGGTAACCCTAAACCGTAGAATTCATGTTTTAGGATTTACTTTCTTTGAGCATGAATTATTTGCGTTCTAGCATGCAATTATCTGTTTAACATGTGAATTGATTAATCGCATAATCGGTCAAATAGATCCGTATCTGATTTATTTGTTTTGTACAAGTCTTCCGCTGTGCAAGGCACCAAACTCCAACAATTGGTATCAGAGCCAATTTTTGGCTCTGATTATGTGGATTAATTTCATGTTATGTGAATTGCTTGAATGTATGATTTTCTTCGTTGCGTGGTTGTTATTTTTCGAATAATTTAACATATTGTAAGAACGAAGAACAATTGAACGACGATGAGGGCATGTTCCATGAGGACGAGCAGCCGGCGCTTGCACCGGGGCTGCACGTCGCTGAATATGCGAGCCCCAGCGTTGGGAAACTTCTTCTTGTGATTTATATGCTAAATCGAAACTTGTAATTAAATTTATGTAATCATTACATATGATTACATATGGATTTAAGTTCAATTCAATCACCTTCCGTTGACCAAAATTTGAGAGAATCACGTTTTGATTCAATTTGAATCATTCCGACGTGAATTTGGACTAATCAACGTCCAGTAAATCGAAGCTTCCCATCGCGAGGTGATCTCCGGCAGGCTGGACTCTACAGCTTGGGAAGTCCGATCAGACGGGTTGTTCAGCGATGATGGGTGTCTCCGTGCAGCAGCAGCGTTAAGTGGCAGCAGCGACGGCGGGCTGTTGTGACAGCAGCTGCGGTGAACATGCAGCGCCGGCGGAGCAGTGGGAGCTCCGCGCGCAGCGAGTTGCAGCGCTGCGAACAGTGGCTTGGCCGGCACCAGATCCCGACCCAACCTTATACAGCCATCCTCCAAGTAGTCTCCGCCCCAGAGCAGCCCAACACTCCAACCGTACACCAGCCGCAGCGCCACTTTCTGAAATTGAATTCTGAATTAGGATTTAGGAAGAAGAAGATAATTTGGGCCTATTAGGTTTGGGCCAAATAGTTTGTAGTTGGGCTGTTTTTATCACAGTAAGAATTGATGGGTATCACCGTAATTCGTATCATCTAATTGACTATTTGATATAATTATAGAAGTAATTTTATCAAATAAATAATCTTATTTGCAGCAATACTTGAGTGCATTACGTCTCACAAGTTTTATATAGTATATTTTGTTTGCCTCAATGTTTAATTTTAATGGTATTTGGATTTGAACCACTTGGTAGTTTTAAATTTAAATTAGAATTAATATAAAAGTTTTTATACTATTCAAATAGTGGTTAGTAAATTTATTTGTCTTGAATTAATATATAGCTAACACTAACAAATTTTTTTGTTATTGATTTATAGTTATATATCGGTATTTTATTGTAGGAATGATACGATTGCAACTTCTTTAATAAAACTTATTAAGATACATTTGCGAATAGAACGAGAGACAGAATGGATGAATGATTCTTACTTCTTAGTAGTAATAGAATTTTTTAAAAAAAATTCTAAATAAGACTATTCTTCGATTATTTCAAGGCATGGCGACTCAGTGGAAAATAGTTATGTCGTAAATGTTGAACAAATTAAATATTTTAATATTATTAAATTTTTTTAAAAAAATCAGTCCCGGCTTAGTTAATTTTCTGCTTCCGTCACTGGCTGCGAAGGCGACGTCGCAGTAGCAAAGTCGACGCAGCAGCAGCAGGCGCCGGCGGAGAGGATGCAGCAGCGCCGGAGTTCCGGGCAGCAGCGGCTGCGATGCCCAGCAGGCTATCGGAGGTGACCCAGGAGCAGCGTCGGAAACGAAGCAGCAGCGTCCCTCTGTAAGCAGCCGCGCAACGTCGCGATGTCTTGTCCCGTGACTTCGGTTTCCAAATTTGATTAGGGTTTCCAAATCCTTAGATTCAATTTTGGAAATAATTCAAGATTAATTTGGAAATAAGATTTGAATATATCTTTTGTGATTTTATATATTATATGAGATTTAATCATGAATTAAATCACGGATTAATTAGATTCTTTCCTTATTTAAATGGATTTATATGGATTTTATTCCTAGATGAATCGTAGTTATATTTATTAATAATAATCTAAGTTTTTATCTATATCCTATAGATTTATGTGGATTTATTCCTAGATGAATCTTAGTTGGATTTAGATAATGATAATATTATTTTATTCTTATCCTATGAGGTTATATGAATTTATTCATAGATAAATTCTAGATGGTTATGGATAGTGATAATATCATATTTTATTCTTATCTTATAGATTTATATGGATTGTTCCTAGATAAATCTTGGATAAATTTGAATAATTATAATATAATATTATTTAATTCTATGGATTTATATGGATTTACTCCAAGTTAAATCCTAGATGGATTAGGATTAATATTAATATTGATTTATTTTATCCTATGGATTTGAATAGATTTAATTCTATTAAGACAAATCTTAGATGGATTAAAATAAGTATTAATCCAAGTTATCCTTATCTTTTGGATGTATGTCCTAGATAGATTAGGATGTTAATGATATATAAGAAAATCCTTATTTAATTGGATTTAGATAAATTTATTTATCTAAGGAATCCTAAGTAATGTTTGATATATTCTGGATATCTATTCTAAATAGAATTAAGATTTGTATAAATCTTGGTTGATAGGATTTTATTTTTATCTTATGGATTATGATGGAATTGTTTCTATCTAGTAATATCCTAGTACGATTTAAATAATGATAATCCTAGATCAACTTTATCTTGATTTGTAGGATTTGATTTTATCGAAATAAAATCTTGAATAATCCTGAATGGATTTAGATAGTTAACTCTATCTTGATAAATCCTATCAGTAATTGGATAATTATGATCCAATATAAAACTTAATTATTTAATTGATTCTCCCTTGACTAGATTAAATAATTGTCGATAATTATCCTGTGTGTTTAAATGCCATGCATTATATGGATTTATCTGTTTATTTGGTGTTTATCTATTTTAAGTGGATTATCTGTTTTATCTGTTTATGTGATAATTATGCAAAAACCATATAAAAATATCTAAGTGATGATTACAACAAGTGCGTTGTATACGGTCTCCATCGGTTGGACTGCCAAATTTTGTGAAGTTGATTTTCTAATATTCTCGCCACCTACAGAGTAGGGACAATAATCCTACGAAAACAGCAAGTTCATAAGGGCGGACTTCTCACATAATAAATAGAATGAACTAGAAAGTGGTTCCCAATATTATTGCCACCTGCAGAGTGGGGACAATAATCCTAAGGAACTGCGAGTTTCAGGGTTCAATCAGAATTTATGAGATAGCTTGGTTTTGTTGTCAGCACATGAACATTGTTATGGGAGTGTGTTGTAGAAATAAAATTCTTTAATGCTAAATCTGATGGTTGTGCTTAGGCAACATTAGGCGTATTAACCTCCAGAGGAGGATGCAATTGATGTGTCGGTGTTGTGACCAGTAAAATTGTCAAAATTTTAATGCGTATTAACCTCCAGAGGAGGATACAATTTATTAATTTTGCTGTTGTAAGATACATAATTGTTTTGTGGTTATTTGTGATTATGTATTGAGCATGAGTATGTGATAATAAGTTTATTTGCCAAATCTTCATTATGTCATTTAATATTTGTCTGCGATCCTTAAAGAGAGAAAACTCGAATGCCTAAATTATGTA
Source organism: Salvia hispanica (assembly GCF_029641045.1). Classification (NCBI taxonomy): domain Eukaryota; kingdom Viridiplantae; phylum Streptophyta; class Magnoliopsida; order Lamiales; family Lamiaceae; genus Salvia; species Salvia hispanica. The sequence continues at coordinate 28,826,163 of NC_142693.1, read as the reverse complement.
GACCGGAAACGAAAATGGATAAAATTCTCATCGCTGAAAGCTTGGAGTTTATACTCAATGATTCATGTCCTCCATTTCCTCGACATAATTCCACGAAGAATGTTCGAGAATGCATTATGTATGTACTTGACAAGCTCTTTGAGGAATAAGGTCAAGCTATTTTCCTTTAAGTAGCTCGACAAGTCTTGGTTAATGACGATGAAAGATGGATATCAATAGAATCTGTCAAGATGATTCGATTGGAATATCCTAGAGTGACAGAATGTATTGAGGATCTTTTGATAGCTCAAATAGTTTCTGACACAAGTCATCGCCTAAAGTAACAAGAAATGACTATAAGAAGGTTTAACTGAAAAGTAGAAAATCTTCAGAATAATAGTCGTTGTGTTACTATTAGAGGAAAGTAACATGATAGATGACGAATTCATAAAGGCTGCATTTTTCTTAAGTCCTAGTTCATTTGAACAAAAGACTAGATATGGAAATGGGAGAGCCTGGATTGTCATCGAAGTTTGTTTAAAGCGAGAAAAGATGCTTTGTGAGTTGGATTGACCTATTTTATAGAAGGACAATGACTTACATGACAATGCAACTTCTAAGTAAGAGATCTTGATCCAGTTAGGTTTTTGTTGCAGTGGGAGCTATTAATACTCAACTATTGTTTTATGGTTGATGCTTAAGGCATCATATTATTAAAATAATATAAGTGCGACAAGGTTGAGTATTCAAAAACACATCAATTTCTTAATCATTGAATGATAAAGTATTTATGGCTCTTAGCCTTAAGGCCAAGAGTATACTTAGAAATTATTCGAACTGATCTAGACTATCAAGATTTTAACATTTCGTTAAATAGCTTGAGAGTTGAGAGAGTCTATTTGATGCACTATGAGTTAGAATCATTTGATTTTTCAAGAGATTCAGAATACTTACAGAAGTGCAACATAGAAAGACTAGCAAGTCTCAATGGTTTACACCATAGGAGACAAGCAAAGGGTTATGATCAGTAGTGGGAGTCTATTCTCCGTTAACGAATCCAAGCATTCATCTAATGAATGGGATAGTTATGTAAGAACGAATCGAAGTCTTTCTAAGACAAGTTTGATTAAGAGATGAGTTGTACTCATTAAAATCTTATCATTGATGGATAAACATTAAAGAAACTACCAACATCAGCACCTTCTACAAAACACGAGTTGTGGACTAGAGCGTCTCTAGTCTAGCACATCTCAAGGTGTAATGTTGTTCTAACACGTGTTGGAAAAGTGTCCAAGAAATTAGAGTTGTGTACTGAGGCATGTTTTAAGGTTTGTCCCAAATGATGTAAGGTTATAAGTTCTGTAATCTTCAGAGATATAATTCTTGTATGAAGATCAAGAGATGAACTACAAGCCTAACAACGTGGTAACTCTCAAAATAAAGAGAGAGATATCGGATTTTCCACATTACCAAGAAGTCATACCATTAGAAACTTTTGCACTAATAAAATCAACTTCAGTACCTAAGATTGTAAGAACCATATCGTAGTGGGAGCGTTCCACTGGAACACAACAAGTTCATGGGTGTAAGAGTGTCGTTAGACTCAGTATTAGATTAACTTGAACATAATCCCTTTAACTACAATGTAGTATTGGTTAATTTGGATAATCATCTTTGAAAAGGTGATAGATTCCATATTACAATCTGAAATAGACAACATGTCTTACAAAACTTGCAAAACTACCTATAGGTTGTGTCAGTCAGTGGGAGCTAGTATATTTGCAAGTGTAAATATGTATCTCAAAAGGCTAGCCAATGACAATGGGTTATGCCCAAAGAGAATTATCTTCTCGCTATCGTTGTGCCAGGATTTATTCGATCTTATAGTCTATTAGAACTTACAAAAATTAGAATGTATGTATTATGATTGTTAAGACAACCTTCTATAAATAGAAGTATTGAGGAAATCATCTACTAGAACATTCTAATGGATATGTAATTAAGGGCAAGAAACGCATAATTGGAAGCTTATATAGACCTTCGTGGTCTTAGGCAAGCATCTAAATCAGAGTATATGTGTTTTTATCAAAATTGTCAAATATTTGGTATTTGACTTGTGTCCTTAACAGTGCTATAAGCACAAGGAAGTTGAAAGTGCATTACATATGGTATTATTAGTACTCTACGATGATGAAATCTACAAAAAGTTGCATACAACTAAGATTGGAATCTAGCGTAGGAAACTGGTTTTCTACCCAGTTTAAGATAACTGATTTAAGAGAAACTAATTACATTCTTAGCATTTAAGTCCTTTTAAGATTGCTAGAAAGAATGTTGAGATTCTCTTAGGAATCCTATATCTACACATTGCTTGGAACATTTAAGCATTAGAAATTCCATGAAAAGGTTTATACCTCTCAAGATGGAATTGTCTTGTCTCTAGTCAAGTGTCGTTTGACGCTTAGTGAGATCATGAATTATGAGACTAGTTTCGGAGTTACTTGTCTCATATATGCTATAATGTGTACTAAGTTTGATATTAGTTGTGCTTATGCATAGCAAGTACATATCATATTAACCATGGAAAAGGATTTTGATTAAGGTAATTAATATACCCTATGAAGGGACTGGCAGCGGAAGCGCTCACATATATCAATTACAAATAATTCAGATCTATTTAGCGGATTATTTAGACAAATTCTATTCGCGTAATTATCACATGTATCATGCTCATAACTCAAATAATAACATGCTTTAAATTAATTGAAACCTAAAACATGCTTTTCTAAGATTCAGCCATTATACCTTGATGATTCTCCAAAGAATCGAAGATGGCTAGCGCCTTCTCCACGTGAAGATCTTTTAGTACAAAACCACGGATCTTCTGACTGGTTCCCGGACTGTGAACTGATATCAGGGTGGGCTGATCTCACCAGCGCACTAGGACTTAAATAGAGAAGACAGAAATCCTTTCCCACGGAGGAGAAGAATTCGACCACCACTTAGGAGAAGGGGGGCCGAAAATTTTAGAGTAATAATAATGATCTATTCTGTCTCCTTTATTCTCCTATTTATAATAAGTCACATATTGGGCCCAGACAGGGATCTATTGAAGGCTTTGGATATGGGCTCCTCCAATTAGCTTTTTACTAATTAAATTAAACTCAATTTAATATAAGCTTAAAATAGGAATATTACGAACAGCCACTACAGAAGTAATACTGCACTCCCCATCCAAATCCGAAATTATAAGTACTTCGGGTTCCATTTCTTTATATTTATTTCTCGCGCTTAAGATAGAAACATCCATTAATTAATTATTGTCTGCTATGTACTTAATTAATTAATATCTTATTTATTCCAAGAGAGGACTCAGCAAGAAAATATTATTTATTATTCATAGAGTAATTAAACTCCAACTAGCTAGGTTCCGAATAATAAAACCTTATTTCAAGCTTCTCTTGAGGATGTTATCAAACGAGACTCACCTCGCGCACGATTCAACATAATAGCAATCCTAGCACCGCTAGATATTAATCACCACTACCCAATATACCGGGCTTATTGGGTTACGAAAAACCCGCACCATTTGGTAAGTCAAAGTAGTGCATAATCAATACCGTATGCTCAATGCTAACGTACATTGATTGAGAAATAATTTACGAGACCTCGTCTTTCAGTAGATAGCATAAAGACTGTCTCGCTGTTAGATCCATTCAGTGCTATACCACACCAACGTCATCTTATTTCAGTAAGGCTTAGAAATAATCGGACTGACATTGCAACCTTTCACGATAGGTAGTCTAACCCTATCTAGGTTGTGAAATTATTCTTTTTCTTTGTTTAGAACTGACCGTGTTACCTTAAAGTGGACGACGCCCACAACCGGTCTACTAAAACAAAGACTTAGACTTTGTTAAGTTACTTATACATTTAAATATGCAATAAAAATCCATTAAATGTAAAACATTACAACATTATGACAAAAATAATCTGTTTATTCATTTGGAAAATAAAATAAGAGTTTTAACAGTATTCAATCACTCGAAAGGTGATTTCTAGTATACAAACTCTAACACCCTAGTGCTTGAGAAAGACTAGTAACTACTTCCTTTGTCCCATTAAAAATGAAACGTTTTCCTTTTTCGGATGTCCCATTAAAAATGAAACGTTTCCTAAAATGGAAATAATTCTATCTCTACTTTTTCATTTTTCTTACTTTACTCTCTCTTCATTTACTCACAAAACAACACTACATAAAATCTCGTGTCGATTCCCAAATGTTTCATTTTAAGTGGGACGGAGGGAGTATATTCTAGTTTACCAGTCATTCATGTAATGTCCTTGGGGTTACACTGTCTTAGTTTTATGACTAATCAGTTATCGAGTAAGTCATCCTCTGAATATGAATTTAACTTATGAATATCTTTCTAATAGCTTTAATCGTAAGTTTGAGTATGCCTATGAGTATTATTTTTTATTACTCTAGTGAAGGCTAACTCAAAGGACACATGAGTTTATTAAGCTAAGCAATCACATATGGGGATGAAATTAATTAAAGATCAAGTACGCAACAAAGACATTATGGTAAAAAAAGATATAATCAGAGAACAGCCAAGCAGATTTTTCTTTCACCTTGTGAAATAAATGGTAGTTCGATATATCTAGTATTAATACCTGCTTTGTGTATAAGTGGGAGAGTTTTTGGTAGTGGGTATACTCGAAAGCATGTTTTGAGTATAAGTGGGAGATTGTTAGGTTTGGTATACTGAAAAGCATGTTTCGAGCAAGTTTCGCTCGAATAGAATCTTGCTTGTATACGTAAAACTCTACAATCCACTTTTAACCCGATTCAGTATTATTCGAGCAGTCTCGCACGAATAGAATCACTATTATTATTACATTGTGTTTGCTTGTGCATTTATAAGATGTTTTACAAACATTTAAATGCATGAGAAGTAAACAAAGTCTAAGTCTTTTGCTTAGTAGACCGGTTGTGGGCGTCGTCCACTTTAAGGTAACACGGTCAGATCTATGCAATGCTTTGCAAAAGAAAAAAGAAGAATTTCACAACCTAGAAAGGATTTGGCTACCTACCGTGAAAGGTTACAATGTCAGTCCGCATATTTCTAAGTCTTACTGAAATAAGATGACATTGGTGTGGTATAGCACTGAACGGATCTAACAGCAAGACGTGTCTTTATGCTATCTACTGAAAGACTAGGTCTTGATAAAATACTATTTCTTAATCTACATATGTTACTATGTTAGCATTGAGCATACGGTATTAATTATTCACTACTTTGACTTATCAAATGGTGTGGGTTTTTCGCACCCAATATTCCTGATATATTGGGTAGTGGTGATTAATATCTAGCGGTGCTAGGATTGCTATTATGTGAAACGTGCGCGAGGTGAGTCTCGTTTGATTATGTCCTCAAGAGGAGCTCGAACATGGTTTTATTATTCAGAAAACTGGCCAATTAGAGTTTTATCGCTCTATGAATAATAAATAAATGTTTCTTGCTAAGTCCACTCTTGGAATTAATAAGATGTTAATTAATTAAGTCCATAGCAGACATTAATTAATTAATGGACATTTATATCTTAAGCGCGGGAAATAAATAATAAACAAAGTGGAAACCCGGATTACTTGTAATTTTGGATTTGGATGGGGAGAGTTCAATATTACTTCTGTAGTGGCTGCTCGTAATATTCCAATATAAGCTTGTATTAAATTGTGGGTTCAATTTAATTAGTAAAAAGCTAATTGGGCGAGCTCATATCCAAAACCTTCCATAGATCCCTGTCTGGGCCCAAAAGGGAACTTAATATAAATAGGAGAATAAAGGAGACAGAAATCATTCATTATTATTATTCATAATTTTCGTCCCCATCTACCTAGAGGAGTTCGAATTTCTCTCCTAATTGGAGAAGGATTTCTTTTGTCTTCTTTATTCGAGTCCTAGTATTTTGATAAGATCAGCCCACCTGATATCGAGATACAGTTCGGGAACCAGAGAGAAGATCCGTGGTCTAGTATTGAAGATCATCACGTGGAGAAGGCGCGAGCAATCGGCGATTCTTTGGAGAATCAAATCGGTAACCCTAAACCGTAGAATTCATGTTTTAGGATTTACTTTCTTTGAGCATGAATTATTTGCGTTCTAGCATGCGATTATCTGTTTAACATGTGAATTGGTTAATCGCATAATCGGTCAAATAGATTCGTATCTGATTTATTTGTTTTGTACAAGTCTTCCGCTGTGCAAGGGGCACCAAACCCCAGTAGTAGGATTTGTTCTTTTCATTTCTCCACCCCTCATCATTTGAACCTACTCTCTAGATCACCTCAAGTGCTTCAGCTTCTCCCAACTTCAAGAGTGATCCTCCTGCGCTCATGTTCAACTTGCGCATTGCCTCCTGCTTGCTTCCTGTTGGTGTTTGGTGCCCCTTGCACAACAGAAGACCTGCACAAAACAAATAAATCAGATAAGGATCTATTTGACCGATTATGCGATTAATCAATTCACATGTTAAACAGATAATTGAATGTTAGAACGCGAATAATTCATGCTCATAGAAAATAAAACCTAAACATGAATACTACGGTTTAGAGACCGATTTGATTCTCCAAAGAATCGACGATTGCTCGCGCCTTCTCCACGTGATTATCTTCAATACTAGACCACGGATCTTCTCTCTAGTTCTTGAACTGTATTCCGATATTAGTGTGGGCTGATCCCACCGGGATACTAGGACTAAAATAAAAGAGACAGAAAAATTCCTCACGGAGGAGGAGCTGAGATTTTCACGGAGGAGAAAATTAAAGAAAAATTCGTCCCACTGAAAAAGGGAGTTGGCGTAATTTTCAATAATGAACTAATGAATAATTCTATCTCCTTTATTCTCCTATTTATATTAAGATCCTTTTGGGTCCAGATAGGGATCTATGGAATATTTTGAATATGAGCTCCCCCAATTAGCTTTTTATTAATTAAATTGAACCCACAATTTAATACAAGCTTATATTGGAATATTACGAGCAGACACTACAGAAGTAATATTGAACTCCCCATCCAAATCCGAAATTACAAGTAATCCGGGCTTTCACTTTGTTTATTATTTATTTCCTGCGCTTAAAATATAAATGTCCATTAATTAATTAATTAATGTCTGCTATGGACTTAATTAATTAATATCTTATTAATTCCAAGAGTGGGCTTAACAAGAAACACTTATTTATTATTCATAGAGTAATAAAACTCGAACTGCCCAGTTTTCCGAATAATAAAACCTTGTTCGAGCTCCTCTTGAGGACATTATCAAAAGAGACTCACCTCGCACACGATTCAACATAATAGCAATCCTAGCACCGCTAGATATTAATCACCACTACCCAATATATCAGGATTATTGGGTTGCGAAAAACCTGCACCATTTGATAAGTCAAAGTAGTGCATAATCAATACCGTATGCTCAATGCTAACATATGTAGATTAAGAAATAGTATTTTATCAAGACCTAATCTTTCAGTAGATATCATAAAGACACGTCTTGCTGTTAGATCCGTTCAGTGCTATACCACACCAATGTCATCTTATTTCAGTAAGGCTTATAAATAATCGGACTGACATTGCAACCTTTCACGATAGGTAGCCAAAGCCTATCTAGGTTGTGAAATTCTTCTTTTTCTTTTGCAAAGCATTGCATAGAACTGACCGTGTTACCTTAAAGTGGAAGTCGCCCACAACCGGTCTACTAAGCAAAAGAAATGTTTATAAAACATCTTATAAATGCACAAGCAAACACAATGTAATAATATACTGATTCTATTCGTGCAAAACTGCTCGAATAATACTGAATCGGGTTAAAAGTGGATTATAGAGTTTTACGTATACAAGCAAGATTCTATTCAAGCGAAACTTGTTTTTCAGTATACCAAACCTAACAATCTCCAATTTATACTCAAAACAGGCTTTTGAGTATACCCACTGCCCCTGTAGAAAGTTAAGATCTATTGCCTTCTACTCAGACCGTGGTTGGGACACCTTCTCATCAGATATTTAAATCTTTTCCATGCCTCTTGAACATTTTCCTGAGGCTGCATAGCATACTGAATATCTTCTGCTTGCCACTTAAGTGCCTCACTAGGTGGATAATATTTCTCCAATAACAGCTCCACCATCGCATCCCATGTTGGGACGGAGTTAGGTCTCATGCTATCATACCAATCCTTAGCATCTTCTTTCAGGGAGAATGGGAATAGTCTGAGGCAGATTTGTTCATCTGAGATGCCATTAGCTTTGTTCAGATGTTTGTAGGCGTCCTCTGCGCTCCTGCCACCAAATGCATTTACATCTGCCATATTTATCATCCTCGGCTTAAGTTTAAAACGGTTGGCGGCTATCCCCTCATTGTTGATTGGTGTATTAGCAACCCGTCTATAGGAAAACTGATTCTATACAGGCATTGGCCTCGCGTTCTGCTCATCCAATTGCCTCTACGTGGCTGCCATCTACTCACGGAGTTGACGAATGATAGAATCTTGAGGTCCCTCATTATTGATTTCATTGTTGTTCTCCTTGTTGTTATTCTCATTGTAGTTGTTCTCCATTTCGTCCTCCATCAGAATTGGAGATTGCAGCTCGTACTATATAGGTGATGGAGGTGGAGAATTAGTAGGTAACGGAGTTCTCTGAATGGGGGAGGGTGGACGCCTATGACCCGGTGAAGATACACGGATCCTTTGGTTCAACCTCCTCTGAGCGTTCCTCTTCTTGTTGGATGCTTCGATCTCAGGATCGATGGACCTTTAGAACGCGTGTGAATACAACCGGAGCAAGGAAACACAAAGATTAGAGACTAAAAAATAAAAATAAAAATAAAGTGATAACCATACTTAACCACATGATTTGTGATACTACATTTGAGTGTCTTCAAACTTCAGTGTAGAATTGCAACCAAAGCATCAAATACATGTGGGCTACAATTATTTGTGCAACATTTGTAATGCGCACAAACCATTATCATATCATAACATCATTAGGCTCACACAGTCTTTAATCGTCAACCTTATCCTTTAACAACAATCAACCTTATCCTCTAAAAACAATCCTTTAATGAAGAAATGACCAAACCATATCCTCTAAAAACAATCCTTTAATAAAGAAGGAATCCCCACAGATTGTTGGACTTTGTTGATCAACACAGACTTTATTTGTGTAGCTACACAATGCATTTATATATGATGCAGACCGTGAGCTATAACTATTTGTCCAACTTTACAAAGTCCAAGCATCTCCATGAGTCCATAATAATAACATAGTTAGACTTACATCAGAATCCAAAATCTATTCGAATAATTTCACAACATAAGACGTCAATTAACACATAATTAGACTTGGCATCGGTTTCTTACTACTTCTTTCGAATATTCTTCAAAAGAAGTGTCATAGAAAAATCAAGATGCCAACCTTATCAGACGCCATCGATCATTATCCCATTGCAACTTCATTAGGTTCACACAGTTTCACATCCACAAGCTTTTCGAACAATTTAACAACATCATCACCCTTATCTATCAAAAGGATTCCTTTCGTTGTGATATCTGGTTCGCTACCACTCTCGAAGAAGATGCCCGGAATGGCAAAATCGAAGTCTACAACGCAAAAGATAGCAACAGTTAAATGGAAATATTCATTATGCAATCATTCACAGGGACATCCATCATATGCATTTCCTCGAACACATTAAGTGCAATAAAATACAGGTTTACTAATGCGCGAAACAAGTTAACAGCATCGTCGAATTATTTAGTAAGCAGAAATCTATTGTGAGAAACATCACTAGAAGCTCAAAAATTGAGAGAAATTACCTGATTTGCAAAACAGAAGCTCTGCTGAACATCTTCCTCCAAGAGTGAAATTGAATTTAAATGTGAAGAAACAGGGAAACACTTCAATAGAGATGATTACTCCTTTGGTTATAAGATTTGGAATGCTCTATAGTTAGGTAGTTATATGGAGTATGATTGAATGCATTGCGGCTCTCACGCTAAGACTAAGATTTTTAGGGCGCAAGACAGTACAGTATTTTCTATTATATAATATGGTTGTTATATAAAAAGAGTATTGTACTTTTTAGGTTGTTATCTATTTTATTCAAGGAGATTACTTAATTAAATAGAGACTATAAAATAGAGTTTTCCTAATCTAACTTAATAATATTTTAAAAACTTATGAAAAACTCATAAAATAAGTTATTAAGTTCAAATATTGGTTTAATCATAATTTGTGATCTCTACTCGATATAATGCATTAACGGAAAGTTATAGACCCAATTAGGGGTGTCAAAACGGATAGCGGGTAATTTTCATCCCGACTCGATACGTCGGATATTGGGTACCCGCTACTACTCGGTGACAACGGGAAACAGTGCGGGATCGGGTATTGTGTTTTAATGTTTTGTGGGTATGGATATACCCGATAAACCCGATAATACCCAATACTTTTAGATATACCCGATAAATCCGATAATGCCTAATACTTTTATGGTTAGGGTTTTCAAAATTTTTATTTTAGTTAATTAGTTTCAGATATATATTACCCAATAACCTTTATTCCTTATTGTATCTCCTCTTTAACTTGTCTTCCAATTAAGGCGAGTATTTCTTTTGTTTAGGTGAGTATTCTTTTTTTTTCCCCTTTTTAATCATACTATCAATAAGAGATTAGAAATCACCACATTTGTGCATAATTAGATGGAAATTATGCAAACACAACAAAATAAAAACACAAATATGAAATCATAGTGTAGCAACAAACCCAAAATTCGTTCTTGAATTACATGTAAAATTACAGCCAACGGGTTTGGCAACCCACAACTGCGGGTACGAGATACCCGATGCGGGTAACGGGATACCCGTATAACCACGGGTTGGGCTTAGGTAGTATAATATTGAACTTTTCGTATTCGGGTACCTGCAAAATTGGGTTCGGATACCTGCAGGTACCCGTTTCGACTCCCCTAGACCCAATATAAAAAAGAATAGAAGTTTGATATCTATTTTGATTTAATTTCTTTTTAAATAAATATTATAGTTTGGTATTTATTATAACCATGATATATATAGTATATACTCCTGGTAAAAGTTTAAATCCAAATGAATATAGATGATAAGAGTTCAAGCAAACAAAAAGTGTTGAACGAATATACATACAACTTTGGTGGTTTGTTAATGGGCTTACCCCTGGACTTGTCCTGGACGTTGGCTGGGCTTTTAGCGGGCCTAAGCTGGGTTTGAAAAAATATTTAAATTTGTATCTCCACTAAAAAAGAATTACTCCCTAATACACATTGTAATTTTAAAAAATAAAAATTGAATAAAAAACAGCGGGACAATCGAAATACTTATTCTGAAACATGAAAATAGCTAAATAAAATCAATTTAAGGGTCATGATTGTTTGTGAATTGTGATCAATTCATTATCAAAGCATCCATTTTGAGGCAAATTTGAGAACCATTTTTTCTCCGCTAGAATATAATTCTTTAAAAACGAATGTGTCATTTTTCATTTGATTAAGATAAGAAGTTAATTGCTCCATATATGCTCTTTTCGTCTCACTTAAGGGACTCATTTTTCTTTTAAAAATATTAACTCTATATGATATGCTATTTTTTAAATTATAAACATCATTATATTATTTACTTTATTCTCTTTCTACTTAACTCACAAAATCATACAACATAAAATTTTGTACCGATTAAAAATAACCCACTATCTTATTCTATCCATTTTTTCGTACTTTTCTACTTTAAAAAAAAACCGTATGAGTCACTATTGAGACTATTTTGATAAACGAATAAAATATTATTTATATAGATATATTATTTCACCACGTAATATAAAATTTATTGCATAAAATTTTAAGTCAAGTACGGAGTATATTTAAAGAAAACAAATTGGAGACATGACTATTCTCTTTGTTTTATTATAAGTTATTGATTTTATTTTTTCGTTGTCTCACTATAAGTAATATTTTCTTTTTGATGTTTAATTACAAATGCTTAATTTTTCTTTTTGAGTAGTCTCGTTACAAGCGTATAATTTTTCCTTTTCTATTTGTTAGTATATTACAAATGACTGATTTCTATTTTTAATAAAAAGCAAATATTTATCCTTTTTATTTTAGTATATTTTTTCTATTTTACTATCTATTTTATTCGCTTTTCACTTAATTCAATAAATATTGTTTTCTTATATTTTATGTTTAAAATAAATCAATTACTCTCGAAGAGTACAATAATATGGAGTATAAAAATTGCAGAAAATTTATCTATATAATATTCAATCCGTTTTATAAAAAGAATTATTTTTGATATATCAAAGTATACAATTAGTAAAAATAAAAGAAAGACTGTTACTCTGTATTAAGTATTAGTGGAGATGAGCCCTTTCTCATTTTTTTTTCTAAAAAAGAATTAACTAATTTTAAGGAAAAGATAGGGAAAGAAAGTGTTCTAGGAAGAGAGTATTAGTGAAAATGATCCCTTTCTCCTTTTTTTTTCTAAAAATAGGGAGAGTGTTCTAGACTTCTAGGAAGAGAGTATTAGTGAAAATGAACCCTTTCTGGTTTTCTTAATTTTTTTTTTCTAAAAATAGGTGGTAAATGTTCTATGAAGGGAGTAAGTACTACTCGTATTACTCTATTATTGAAATTGAACTCTTCTCATTTGTTCCCCCCCCGCTCCACTCCGCCTTGGAATTTTGGTAGCACCACAAATACTCTCCGAGACCGCGTGGTTTCCTCCGCCTTTTCTCTGCCAATTTGATATCCTATAAATGCGAATAGGGTTAAATTAGCTATAGATTTATGTAATTAATGAAGCTACCAATTCAAACTAATTTTATCTATAGTACAATTAAATGTTAACTTATCTTTATTCATCCAAGAAAGTGACAAGTATAGGAGTTTTTAGGTAATCATTTTTATTCCAATCAGTTCTTCCATAGTTATACAATCTATTGTTCATTATTCACAATGTTATTATATTCAATTCCAATAATGAACAATCCGTTTATAACAGATTATTATAAAAAAATTAAAATAAAAAGAGTAAAATTTGAAATATAAAATAACAATAAATCCTAATTGTAAGAAATCAATCCTAAGAAAATTGGTTGACCTGAAAATATTTAGATTGAAAAGGAATTAATTGAAAACAAATTTGTGGTACAAGTTCAGGTTGGTATTTTAATTGAAAACTAAATCGCACCCTATTGGTCTAGGTAATGTGTTTTTCGTCGGTTTCCACAGGGGATACTCCCCAAAGCATTTAAGTTTTGATAGCGTTTAACGACAAAGCTTTGTAATTTGATATATTGTGGCATAGGACGCCATAACTGAGTTGAGCAACATTTTATGACAGAATCTAGTTCTGCCCCCAATTCTTCACATAATAGCGGCCATTTCCTCTGCCCCACAATTCTTCACATAATCATAGTGAGCCGTGATGGCCAACAACATAAAAAGCGCCGGCTTGGTGGCTCGTGAATTTGATTTGGCGTTTCCCAATCGTGAAAAACTGATGATTTTTGCCAACCATCACTATGTGAACGACCTCAACACGCCCCAGTTCTGCTCATCACTCCACCAACATTCTGCACATGATTCCTCCATCATTGACAATTTCATTTACAAATCATCCTATCTACACACGGAGCATCTACTGATGGAAACAAGGCTGAAATCCATGAACGACAGCATCAGCGAGCAGCTCAATTCCATTGCTGTCTCCAAGAAAGTGCATTCTGTTTTATTCAATGCAGCGGCCATGATCTGCGCGGCTGGGGCAGCGGCTTTTGCGGTGAATGCCATTCCCGTGAGCGAGCGGGCGAGGGCAGTGGTCGGAGCGGCTGGCGCAGCGGCTTCCATTCTGTTTGGTGCAGTCGGGAGGTGGCGCCAATCAGCTCTGAAGAAGCGGGAGACTGCCGTTAATAAACACAAGGACATAACAGAGCATATGTGCACGGGCGCCAGAATCGGCATGAAACATCTCTTCGACATTCACCACGTGGCTATCAGGTTGTATCTAGACACCGAAGCGATTCATGACACTTTTGAAGAATTACTGAGGAATGATGAAGCCTACAGTAAATCGATGGAGTCGGTTAAACAAGAAGTGCTTGTGACCCTCAGAGGACTCTCCTGAAGAAGTGTTAGCACTACAAGGTAACCTCGGTCCATGTCGATTTATAGAAACTTCAAGTATGTTTTTTGATATTCAAAATTTTAATATGTCAATTTATAGAAACTGCAAGTATGCTGTTTGATATTTAAATTTTATACCTTTTTGAAAGTTTGATATGTCGATTTATAGAAATTGGTATTCGAAATTTTAATGTGTTAATTTATAGAAATTGTAAGTATGCTGTTTGATATTCAAAATTTTAATACGCCAATTTATAGAAACTGCAAGTATGTTATTTCATATTCGCAATTTTAAATTTTTAATATGCCAATTTATAGAAAGTCCATTGGCGAACACAATAAGAGATGGTGAGAGGATTAAGTCCCTTCCAAGAAGCTATTTTTTGTGATTTTTTCTACTTCTAAAATTTTCAAGCACTCTCACCAGCTCTCCCCAAATCAACACGGTGAAGAATAAAACTCTAAAAGTTGAATGGGCTAAACTTGATCTATGAAATATTTTACAGAGGCAAAATGGATAAAAATGGTTGTTGTTGTGCTAAATGTGAGAAGGAGACAACTTTCCTAAATTCAAATACTCCATTGTTATATTACTATAATCTTTCGTTTAAGTAATCGATTCATTCCTTTTAAAAAGTGCGTTCACTTAAAATAAATTTGTAATCCCAGTATAAGCCAAACGTATTAGATATAGTATTTATTTAAACACAAGTATTGCTTTAATTTTTGTTAAGGAAGTTTTATAGTAGTATTTTGCTTAGGAAGTGTATATTAAATTCTAAATTAATTATTTAGTTTTAAATAAATGATTAATCAGTCAATTCTAAATGTAATAATAGATTCGTACTCTTTCTTTTTCTAAATCTTTATCTAAAAAATATTATTACAATTTCCCACATAATCTACGATAATTTCATAACTTTGTAGCTTTAATCAATATAAGTTCAGTTTTTCACTATTTATTTAATTTCCTTTATTAGTTTAATTATTCAAAAGTTAGTTTTTCTATAGTTCTTTATATACTGATTTTATTATGTGAAAATGATAATGAAAATATGAATAACAAAAAGGAGAGAATAAAGTTTTTGCTTAAATTTTATTATGAAATTGACTTTATAATTTCATCTCAGTTGAAACATTTATTTTGCATGGAAATTAAAAAACTGAGTGATTTTAGAGATTAAGTAAAGAGAGAATAAATTTTTTGTCAAAATAAGAAATGACTCAACTATTTTAAGACGATTAAAAAGAAATACGACTCAACTATCGTGAGACGGACAAAGTATACAATAAAGCCCCACCTAACTATATTTTCTGTGTCCGCCACTATTATATTTTGTATGCCGTTTGATATTCAAAATTTTGCTATCTCGATTTATAGAAACTGCAAATATGTAGTTTGACATTTGAAATTTTGTACCTTTATGAACGTTTGATATGCCAATTTATAGAAACCGCAAGTATATTGTTTGGTATTCGAAAATTGATATGTCGATGGATAAGTTGTAAACGTTGGATAAATTCTTGATAGTTACTCCCTCCGTCCATAAAAAATAGGGTAATTGGTGTATGACACGGATTTTAATGTAGAAATGGTAAAATAAGAGAGAAGGGAAAAAAGTAAGAGAGAAAGAGAAAAAGTAGGTGAGAAGTAGTGTTAGTGGAATAATGTGTAGGGTTATTATTTATTGAAAATTTTCAATAAATGAATGTGCTCTATTTTTTTGTGGACGGCCAAAGATGGTAAATGTACCCTATTTTTTTTGGACGGGGTGAGTATTATATAAAGATGGGTAATACTTGTGTGAAAATTGCTAAAAGGTTGGGTTTATTTCACACGGTGAAGCCTTGTCGATATTGGAAGATGGCCTTTTACCTCTTGTATGTAGGTGCATTTTGGGCTTCAGAGTCAATCCAATCTCACTATCGCCCAACTCCAAGCCCGACTAACCTAATCTTCTATAGCAAATTGCACGTCCCAATGCTTAAAATTGTAAACATTGTTGAAATTCAGTATGTAATAGTACAAAAAAATATTTAATCACCTCAACAATTTATAAGCTTATTACACACTACAATCTACTAGCTCTCATAAAAAATGTAGGAGCTTATAAGA
Source organism: Salvia hispanica (assembly GCF_029641045.1). NCBI lineage: Eukaryota > Viridiplantae > Streptophyta > Magnoliopsida > Lamiales > Lamiaceae > Salvia > Salvia hispanica. The sequence continues at coordinate 28,809,854 of NC_142693.1, read as the reverse complement.
CGGCTAAAATAAGCTTAGCCACAATCTACAAGCTCTCACAAAATATCACTAATTTCTGATGTTAGTTTTGTAGAGTATAAATAATTGAAAATATTAGATATTTTATAATTTGTTATTTTGTATTAAATTTATGAAACTAACTAAAATTTGATTTAATATTTTGATTTAAGTTGCTATTAATATTTTTAGCACTAAATGTAAAAAATTGACCTCAGTAGTTAATTCCTAATTTGGTCTTTTTTCTAATCATAAATAAATAGGATCGGTAGTTAAGAAATACGAATAAGTTAAATAACAATCAACTTTCATTACTAAGTTGTGTAAAATATTGTAAGGGCTAGAAAAAATATAATAAAAAATCAAGTGGTACTTTTCGAAAGTACTATCAAATAATTGAAAGGTTCTCAAAGTTATACATTCAATAGTAAGAAAGATTGAAAATCAAATTTACAAATTATGAATTTCAATTCAAAAAATCTTAATTTTAAGTCTAATTTTATAAAATTAAATATGATATTTAAAAATGAAACAAAATAAAGAATGAGAAAAGGGAAGAAGAAAATAATTTTGAAATAATATCAGATTTATAACATCATTGAAATTATATTACTATATTGATTGAAAAAGTTAAAAATGTGAAAGGACCCCAAAAGGGCATTTTCGGGTGGAAAATAGCCAAAATGACCAATTTTGAAATAAACTTTTAGTCCATGGACTACTGGCGATATTTTTAAAGTTTAGGAACTATGGACGAGATAAATCCATAATTCAGAGACCATTTTTGTAATTCACTTATTCCTTTTTAGCCAAACGTAATTTACCCTCTCTTCATCTATTTGCTTTTTATGTTTCTCATTTATACTCTTTTATTTAACTCATTTAAAATAATTTTGTTTAAATTCCATGACAAAAAGAAATACCTCTACTATACTAAAGCGAAGGGAATATTTGATTAGTCTAATTCCATAAAAGCATGACCCATTGACATATAATCTTGACCTCGAGTTTATACAATTTGGTACTACTCCTATTTGATTAGCCTAATTCGTAAAAACATGTAATCTTGTCCAATAAAGGATACATCTAAAATGGACTACATTGCTTTAATTCAATATATAATTATCTCACCACACAACATTTTATTATTTTATCTTCTATAACACTTCTTCCTCTCTATTGCTTCGTCTATCTATTCGGTGCTGTCTTCGACCCTTTCAGTTCCATCACTGCCCTCAAATTACCTATTTTGCAAATACTAATATTGTGCTTATATAGTAAAACCTTATATCCTTAAAATATTCATTTTTAATTCTAATAACTAGAATTAAAATACTCAGTCATTTTTAATTATAATAACTAGAATTAATATTGAAGAGAATAATTTATTTGATATTTTACTACATTTTTAATCGATTAATATATATTTTTTTTGTTGATTTAAGCTAAATTTGATAACTTACTAAAAAAAATTTAGGTATTTATATTATAAAATAGGAGGATCTATGTTAGTGGATAGTGAGACCGTATTGAGGGTAACATAAGTATTTTTTTTTTTTTTTGTTAATTTAAGCTAAATTTGATAACTTACTACAAACAAATCTAGATATTTATATTATAAAATAGGAGTATCTATGTTAATGGATAGTGAGACCACATTATTAAGTGTATTGATTGTAATATAAGTTTTAAATAACTTGATGTATATGGTTAATAAATTGAGATAACTTTTCAAAAATAGAAATATTCATATTTTTATGGATCAGACAAAAATGAAAAATACACATTTTTATTGGACGGATGGAGTAACGACAACAATTGCTCGATGAAGAACTTGAATAAGCACATAGAATTTTCAACTTTATATCACCTAATGAAGAACTTGAATAAGCACATAAAATTAAATAATGCACAACAGTTGCAAATTAATTGGTTTAAATGACAATAAATATATACATGTCAATAGTTATTATTTAAACACCTTAACATTTTATAATCTATCAGAACAATATCTTATGAGCACATAGCCTAAGATTAAACCATGAAGTATAATTTAATTGGTAAGATATCTTCTCTAGTCGAGAGTTTGAATCACCACATTAGCAGTTCACGAAAGTAAATGGTAAACCAATCCTACTCCTCATCCATATAACCTTTGTGGATCTGTTATTTAGGTTCCACGCCTGAAAATTGATGAACAACATTCGATGTGAGCATATACATTCACATAATCTATAGCAAAATCGAAAATTTGAAATTCCACAGTTATTTTGGCTAACCTTTTAAGCTTGATGCTCATCAATTTCTCAATATAAGAACAACATACATACAGCCAATGGATCTCTTCGAGTACAACAACGTTTCATGCTTGCTTAGACAGCTAAAGCAAAGCGTCCAAATCTCGGTTTCCATTGCACCAATCACTATCTTCATTAGAAGAAGCTAAAGTCTTGAAAAACTTCCCACTTTGAAACACCGAACGCATAGGGATGATATCACAAGCAAAGAGCCAACATCCATGTATTCTTAGAAAAAGTTCTTGCCACTCAAATGTATCTTTTCCAATCCATAAGGCAACATCAAAGCAGAAGTTGCAAGAACAACATAACCATACTTAACCACATGATTTGTGATAGTACTATATTTGAGTGTCTTCAAACTTCATTATAGAATTGCAACCAAAGCATCAAATACTTGTTGGCTACAAATATTTGTGCAACATTTGCAATGCGCATATATCACTATCATATCATAAAATCATTAGGCTCACACAGAGTCTAATTGTCAACCTTATCCTCTAACAACAATCAACCTTATCCTCTAAAAACAATCCTTTAATGAAGAAAGGACCAAACTCTAACCTCTAAAAACAATCCTTTAATGAAGAAGGAATCCCCACAGATTGTTGGACTTCGTTGATCAGCACACACTTTATTTGTGTAGCTACGCAGTGCATTTATATATGATGCAGATCGTGAGCTATAACTATTTGTCCAACTTTGCAAAGTCCAAGCATCTCAATGAGTCCATAATAATAACATAGTTAGACTCACATCAGAAATCCAAAAAAAATTTGAATAATTTCACAGCATAAGACTTCTGCCAACCTTATCAGACGCAACAGATCATTATTCCATTGTAACTTCATTAGGTTCACACAGTTTCAGATCCACAAGCTTTTCGAACAACTTAACAACATCATCACCCTTATCTACCAAAAGGATTCCTTTCGTTGTGATATCTGGTTCGCTACCACTCTCGAAGAAGATGCCCAGAATGGCAAAATCAAAGTCTACACAACGCAAAAGATAACAACAATTAAATGGAAATTTTCATTATGCAATCATTCATTGGATCATCCATCTTATGCATTTCCTTGAAAACACATTAAGTGCAATAAAAATATAGGCTTACTAATGCTGAAATCTATTGTGGGAAATATCACAAAAAGCTTAAAAATTGAGAGAAATTACCGGATTTGTAGAAGCAGAAGCTCTGCTGAACATCTTCCTCCATGAGTGAATTTGAATTTGAATGTGAAGAAAAAAGGAGATGAATACTCCTTAGGTAGGAGGAGATTGGGAATGCTCAATTGTTAGGGATTTGGTGTAAAACAGAGTGCATTTTGCGACTCACACACTAAGACAACTTTTATAGGGCACAAAACGAATAGAGGGAAGATAATTAGTATGCATGAACATCTTTTTAAGTCCACGAATTTTTCCAAAGTAATGACAATCCAAATTAATTGCTATCTAATTTCAAAACAAATAAACTAAATAGAATTCACACATCACCTATAGTAAGTTATTAAAATGCAGTTTAGATTGAAAAAATAAAATAATGTATCAAGTCCCAATTGACTATCATTAAATAATTAGTTATCTAATAATTGAAAAACTAACACATATTTTTTATGGTAAATTTTAATTATATTTAAATTCAATTTGGATGGTAACTGAATTTTAATTAGTAGTAGTAAAAAAATTGTTGGACTCTAGGTCTTTGACACAAGATGAGTGGCGAAAGAATTGTCCAAATTGCCCTTTGAAGGCCTTAAGGGCATTTTCGTCCGGAAAAAGTTTAAATACCTCAAATGATATTAAATAGAGACTATATAATAGAGTTTGATCCTAATCTATGTTTAATTTTTTTTTTATTATATGGTTGTTTTAATAAAGTTTGCAATAAGTTTATTTTTATGTTCATTTATTTATTTTAATTCAATGTGAAAATAGAGACTATATAATAGAGTTTGTTCCTAATCTAAGTTTTTATATATATATTTTTAACATAGTTGAAAATATTGATTTAATCGTAGTACTTGTCAAATAATTTGCGTCAAACCGCTCGGCTTGATGCCCGGCCCAACTCACTGCCTTGTCTGAAATGAGCAATATTGGGTTTTTCTATTACATCTCTAGACCTAGTCCAACCTACACCGACTTGATAAGTGGGTTGGACGGGATTAAGTCGAACAAGGTTTGTTTCTAAACGATTACTCTTTCTGTCCGCCATTAGGAGTCATATTTCTTAGCGGCACGGATTTTAATAAATATTAAGAAAAGTGAATGGAAAAAGTTAGTTGAAAATGGGTCCCATTTATATATATTAGTTTTAAATGAAATGCGAGTTGAATGGATTAGTGGAAGGTGTGATCCTATTACCATTTATGGTAAAAATGAACCGGAACTCCTATTTGTCGATGGACTAAAATGGAAAAACGAAACTCCTATTCTCGGACTAGGCTTTTAGTGGGTCTGTACTAGGTTTAAAAAAGAAAAATAAAATAAAGTGATACATGTAGCTCAATCGGTAAAAAGTTTAAAACTGAAATAAACTTAGAGGTAATTAGTTCAAGCTGTTGACTAGTTATAATTACTCTTGTGGACTGGGCTTTTAGTGGGTCTGTACTAGATTTGAAAACCGGCCCAATTGGGATCCGTCACTATTTTACACGTATAACGAAAAGTGTACTCCTGCTATATAAATATTTTGAGTTATATACTCCCTCTGTCCACAAAAAATAGACTCATTTTGCCCTTTGGAATGTCTACAAAAAATAGTCTCATTTCTAAAAATGGAAAGTTTTTCTCTCATACTTTTTCTACTTTTTCTTCCTTATCTCATGCTTTGCTCACTTTTTCTTTATATCTCTCTTACTTTACCTAGTTTTTCTTCTCCTCTCTCTTACTTTATCAATTTTTCATTAAAATTCGTGTCGTTTACAAATGGATCTATTTTTTATGGACGGAGTGAGTATAACACATGGAATTTTAACAGAAACCGGAATTACAGAAACACTGATTGTATGTTTTCAATATTCTCTCGTTTCCAGAACATCCATGTTAGTCATTTTCTCAGCTCTAATTCTCCTAGTGCGGTGCCACATAAGCAAGTCAACTCCCTCCTAACGCATGACGTCACCTTCCACGTCACCCTCCAGCTTGTCCTGCCTCTTTAAGAAGTGTGTGCTTCGCCCTCTTGCTTTCTATCAAATCTCACTCACCTCGCTTTCTCTCATACTAAAAACCTTCACAAAACCCCTCAAGTAGAAAACATGTACGGAAGCAGCAGGGGCGAACTCCCCTACGACTACACCTCCGAATTCCCATCACAGCTCTCCGACACAACAAACCAACTCACGAGACAGCCAAGTCATAATCCACCGCCGCCAAGTTCTCCAACGCAGCCCATATGCCCCATGGCCGAAGAATTTGTTTCGGCGTTTCATGATCCGCAGACCGACGCTACGAATTATGAAAAACTGGTGGAGTTCGTCCGCAGCTACTATGTCAACAACCTCAACGCCTTCGAGTTCTACTCAGCACTCCAACTCTTACTCCGCCACGAGAAACGACTAAATGACCCTGTTCAAAACTTCTTCCACAATATATCCTGTCTCCTTATAAAACATTTGATGATGGAGATGGAACTGAAATCCATGAATGAGAGTTTCACCAAGCAACTCCATTCCATTGCTGTCTCCAAGAAACTGTATTCTGTTCTGTTCACTGCAGCGGCCACGCTATGTGCGGCCGTGGCTGCGATTGCTGTGGCGAATGTCATTCCCATGAGGGGATGGGCAAGGGCATGGGTCGGGGCAGTAGCCGCTGCGGCCCCCATTCTGTTCACTGCACTCGGGGACTGGCGCCGATCCATTCTCATGAAGCGTGAGACTGCACTCAACAAACAAAGGGATATAATAGTTCGAATGCTTATCGTCGCCCGACCTATCATAACAGATCTCAATTGCATTTACGAAGTGGCTCGCAACTTGGAGTTCGAGATCAAATCTTTGTTGGAAGCGGTTGATGATGGGGAGAAAGCGGCGGCGGTGGAAAATTGCTTCGTAGAATTACTACAGAATGATGAGAAATACAATAGTGTTATGAACTGGGCTAAAGAATTGGTGCTTCAGAGCATAGTTAATCAGATGGGTTAAGGCGGATACTCTTTACCATGGTTGGGTAAAGTCAAATTATAGTAACTCTAGTTAATGATAATACTTTGATATTAGTATGCATATTCTATAATTGTACTGCTCCTCTTTTTAAAGTGTCATGATTGAGGGGCATGTGATTTGTTCAACTTTAATTAAATGGTTACGAGATTGATTCCTGTTTTAGATATAGATCAACTGTTACACCTTCAGCAGTATAGAGCAATCTTAAATTTTTAAGCAATTGTCACACCTTCAGCTTATAGAATAGTAACTGGATCCACCGGTTGATCCCTTGATCTACACCTTTAGCTACATCCAGACTATTTTATATCAAAACTCATTGCGCTACATCCAGACTATTTTTGGTATACAGAGGCCGTGACCCTTAATTATTGTCATATGAACTGCCTGATTTGAGGCTCGGCCCAACGCAACTCATTCCCATGTTTGAAATGGGCAAGACCAGGCTTTTTAATACATCTCTAGGTTAAGCCCAGTCTAAACCCACTTTATAACTGAGTTGGACTTAAATTGGATTAGGTGTAATTCTAAATAGTTTCGTACTCACGTCCCATGAAATATGAAACGTTTGTTTTTCGTCACAAAAGTTTATGTAATATGTTGTTTTGTGAGTTAATGAAGATAAAATAAAATAAGAGATAGAGGAAAAGTAGAGATGATTGTATTTTCATTTTAAAATACATTTCATTTTTAATGGATTTTTATATAGTGTTTTTGTGAGTTAATAAAGTTTATGCATTATCGTTTTACTCAATGGAAACAACACCGAGTATTTGTTATTAAAAAAAATAGTAGGAGTATTCTTTTCGAATATACAAAGAGTAATCTAATTTTTAAATTTATCACATCCATTAAAAGTAGTCTCACTTCTATTTAATTTAAAAAAATAACTAAAATTTAGGGTGAATCTCGTTGATCCAAAATGAATGCTATGATTTGCATTTGGTCTTAGAACTTTAAGGGGCACTAATACACAAAAAATCGTAACAACGATAGAAATAAAAAAAGACATAAATATTTGGTATATTAAAACTAGTCCAAACTATTAATTTACCCTAATAACTGAAACATGTTCGTGTAAGACATGCATGTTGTTGACATTTTCTCTCTTTTCTTTTCTCCTCTTATTTAAATACTACTTTCTTCTTGTTAATTAGCGACCCCTCCTAATTCTCAACATCCAAGAATTTGATAATAATAATCACAAGTTTGCCAAGGTTTGAGATAATTTACTAAAATTTGACAAAGTTGACAATAAAAAAGGTACTGGTGTGTGACGAATGCTTAAGCCTATCTAGTCTCTAGAGAACGATATCATGTACGTGCACAATTCAATATGATCAGCCATCAGAAAACTGATATTCATGAAAAAATATGATATATCTTAGCTCAAACGAAGATCGAAGATTAGAATATTAGTGTTGAGATGTAACGCCCCACTTTTTCAAACCCTAATTTTCGGGTTATAAAATTTTTGCATTAAATGCCTTAAATGCTATGATATGTGGATTAATTGATGAGTAATTAATTGTATGGTGTCTTTGTGACCTAATTGCGTATGAGAATTGAGTTTGAGTTGAATAGTCAACTTGTTGATAATATGACGTGGCGTTGAAAAGTCAAAGATGTGGAAAATATGACATGGCCGCGGAATGGTCAAAGTCGTGGAAAATGTGAAGTGGAAGTGAAATTCGAATATGTGAATATTTGATGCGGAGTAATATAATTGTGGTGAATTATTTTCCTAAGGGATGAGTGAGAATTAAATAGAAGCATTATTTAATCATGTGGAATTTTCGATCTCTCCTATTTTATATGGAGAAGGAATCATATTTTTCTTGGATTTAATTATTGCTTGGGATAATTATCCGAATTAAATCTAAAGTCCGATTATTCCTTATTAATTGGTGAAATTTTCGGCCCCTATATTGTCTTTAGGGGGATTTTCGAAAATCCCTTGTGATATGGGAGAAGGTATTATTTTTATTAAATTACTTGATCCCTTGTTTATTCTCTTCCAGAAATAAATTCAAATATCCTAGCATATCTTGCCAAATCTAAGAAGATCTTACCATATCCTAATTAAATTATGATTTATATTAAGACTCCCTTTGAAGATTTGAAATACACGCCTATTTCCTATTATTTGGGGAGGATTTTATTATTTTCTTGCTCCGTGATATATTATTCTACTCCGTGAAATATTTAAATTTAAATCATAGGCTAATTGAATAGCCTAGAATCGAAATTTCCTATTTTTCCTCTACAATTTTCGGCTACTCCAACAAACAAATCTCCTCCAAATCTTTTATTATTTAATTGTTGGAGTATATCGTAACCTCTATAAATAGGAGAGAAACCCTAAACCTAATTCATCAAAACCGACGCCCCACTCCTCCATATTGTCGAAAATCTCTCCCCACTCTCTCCAAAATTTCTTCTACCTTCTTCAAGATTTCTTCATCAATTGAGAAGAATCCAAGTTGAAGTTCAAGAATTTATTGAAGAATCAAGGCTATAACTTGTTTCTACCGATTATTCTTTTGGAAAAAGGTACTTTAATTTTGATCTCCTCTTCTTCTACCGATCAATCGGTATTCTTGAGTCCACATGCATTTAGATTGAGTGAAGGGAAATTAAATTGGTGAATTTGGGATGCATGGATGTGTGTGTGTGTGTGGCCGTGTGTGTGTGGCCATGTATGCGTGTGCGTGCACGCCTCGAGAGGCATGCACATGTGTTGTGTTCGTGTGCGTGTGTTGTGTGTGTGGAACACTCATGCGTGGCACGATTTAATGGTGAATTTGGAGTTGTTATTCGAATAAAAATGATATACTAATCGTACCTTGATTTTGGATGATGATATTAAAGATTTTATCGATGGGAAAAAGGGAAACGTGAGAAAATGCATGATTTGAAATCAATGTTAGAAACTGATTTGTGATACGCCTAATTTAAAGGTGATATTTCGCGCTCTCAGCGTGATAAACGAGGAGAAGAGAATACTTTCGAGCTAGGTCGACAAGGTGGGCTTTCTTTTAAAATAAGGACATTGTCCTAAACTGATATTGATGAGAATGAGATATGTGTTATCATGCCTTGATTTGTTTTGTCGTGCCTATCCCTCGTGGCTATGCCACTATTGATTTAATCGAATTCGGATCCTTGTAGAGCCGCAAACTCTACTTGGGTTAGTGTACATCAATGTTAGACCGAGAGTCAGCGTACGGGTTGGCCGGTCTAGTGACCTGGATTGCGGCCGCATTGCTTGTCTTGTAGAATGAGGATATGGTAAGCGTCGATGTGAAAAATGGTTGCGCGACCGTGATATTTGATAAAGAATATATTTTGGTGCCTCGGGTCTTTCTAAAGTTAAAACCCCGACGGACACTTGAAAATGGCATGATAACTATATTTGTGATAAAACTGTTTTCGGCAATGAGTCCACTAAGTATGATTATAAGTACTCAGCCCTGCATGTGTTTTCCCTATATGCAAGTTGAGCGGTGGCGAGCGGGCGGCGGTGTTGAGTAGGAAATAATAACATGATCTGTTGGAACTTTAAGTGTCGTTGTGTCTCCATACATAGCTTCACTTCTCTCTTGATCGCTTCCGCTATATTATGAAAACTTATGATCTTTTTGGTTGAGTTGAATACTTTTATTTCGTGGGAATATTTTGAATATGAAATAGATGAGACTATTTTAGAACCTTTGCTATTTCGGAGCATTTATTGTGATAGTCTTTTGTTGGATTTCTTTGCTAATGCATTATTTTTTTCCTATATAATTGTTCATTAAATGTTTTGGTTAAATCCCTTTTTAAATGCAACCCTAGCCTATGATCTTTGATGCATTTAAGTCCGTCTAGTTAACGATCGCCGCATTTATTATACCCTAGATGGGCGGGTCGTCACCTGAGACCCTTTATATTGCAGTTGCAGTCAGTAAACCTATATAATATTAGGATAACAACGACTATTCCTTTTATCCCACATTTTAATTAGTTAAAATGGTAATATTTCGCTTTCATGCATTATATAAAAACTAAAGACATGCAACTTGCTACAGGAAAATAATATATGGTGATTTGGTTTTATTGACTCGGAGTTGGATTATACGAGACATGAATTAAATATATTAATTAAATAATATCACATTTTCGTATTAATTCAAGAGATGTGAATATGATCATTATTTATTGCAGTTTGCTTTATAATTCTCAACATATTGATCGAAAAACCTTTTATTAGTCGCCTTGTTTTCTACATAAGTTAGAATAACTATATCCATTAGTACTACAGAAAACAAATTATTTTGATTGGTGTAAAAATTTGATTAAGAAGAACGGAATATGGATGACAGAACGACTGAACGGCATATTTTTGAACAAATCTAAAATAATAGATTTAGGGGTGGCGAAACTGGTACCAGCACCCGATTTTAGCCAGAATATCATTCCCGATACCTGTCCCGCATTTTATCGGATAATCCCCCGTATCCAACACTGCAGGTACCGACCCGAAACTGCATTTTTTTTTAATATATATGTCACTCTAATACTTATATAATATATGTATGTGTTTGTGCTAATATATACGCGCTTGTACCTATATATGTGTGTGTATTGTTATTCATCATCAACAACAAGTATTGTTACGTTAACAGCAAGTAGTATTCTTTTATACATATTCAAATGCACCCTAAATATATTACTATATACCATGTGTCACTGTGTGCTGTTACATTAATATATATGCGTGGAGCCATGGAGGTGGCGGGTAAATGTGTTATGAGTAGATGGAATGAAATTAGAAGTGAAATTGGAAGAGAGGTCAGAGGTAGTAGAATTTAGAGAATAGTTTATTGGATATTAAATATTTGAAACTAGTAAATTAAAACTAAAAATTTGAAAACCTTAACTGTTAAAAAGTCGGTGTTCTCGGGTTTATTGGGTATACCCGCTCGGGTATATATCGGGTATATCCGATACCCGCAAACTATAAAATACACTACCCGACCCCGCCCCGTTTCCCGACAAGTATTAGGCCGGGATAGGAAACTAAGAGATGTTTTAAGTCCATTGGTTATTTAATCAATTTTACCACATATTTAAGAAACTAAGAATCAATTAATGTTTATAAGTTGATTTTCAATGTAAAATATTAGCAAAAAAAATCGATTATGTATATACAATAATGTACATTTATCGCTTACTCTTTTTTTTTTTTCTTAAATTTATGTATTTGTCAACATCGCACAGTTCTTTTAATCACATAAAACTTTTGAGTTTGTCGACATGGGCTCTTTGATAGAAACCGAAAAACCAGATGAATCAAGTTTTGGTGTGGGGCCCTAGTTAGTTTTGCTTTAGAAAAGCGAAAAACCAGATGGAATCAAAGGTTCAATTAGTAGCACTTAATTATAGAATTATTTTAATAATTATGTACATAATCAAGCCTGGAGTAAGTAATGATGCGAATTTTTTATATCCAAATTTTATTTTTATTTTATTTCTTAATTTCAGGTTTTGGAGTGTTACATTAAGAATACTGCTATTCTAATTTTTTGTTAATCATTTTAATTCTGATTATTTTTTCATAGCTATAGAATCTAACAAAGTTATTAAAATCAATAATAGCATTGCAGAATTAAAATGAATAACTATATAATACTATAATTACCAAAAAGATTAGTACAGTAATTTTTTAAAAAGGAAGTCCTGATTAAAAGTCAAATCGCATAAAAATGATTTACCTGAAAAGGTTTACATTTATTTTAATATAAAATATAATGTAAAACTACTGCTGAAACCGGGGTTACACGAATTAGAGATTAACTCTGGAACTGCCACGTTATTACACACTAGTGTTATCCCACGTGCGATGCACGTAGGGAATATTTTTTCATCATACAATTTTAAATTGTTAATTGATTAAATAAAATAAGAAACAATATAACTATATAAGATTTAAAAATATAAAAATATACTATATAATAACAAATCAATAATTTTATACTCCTCCATTCATTTTTAGACCTAAAAACATAAAATTAAACATATTCAAAATGGAATCAAGACAAACACAATTATTTGGACAACGATTATATCAAGTATTGACACTTTCGAAAAATATGTTTAAAACAATCCTTCATATCTTTCTACTAAAAAAAATGTAAATCACACTTTTAACAAAATAATGAATCGATAACTCATAATATTCAAACCGTCAAAATTATGACCATAAAAAAAATCTGAATGATAAACTACACAAAAATAACATTACCTTAATGGGTTGAATTGACATTATTACATTATGACTTTTTAAATGTTGGACATTTGTCTTTATTAAACGTGACTTGTTGAAACATCTATACTATTTTTTACGCTACTTTATAATTCGCAAAATACTGCAACTTTTTTTTTTTGTAAAAATATATTTAACTACTGAGCATGTTCACCTATAGATAAGATAATTAGATTCTCCATATAAAATCAGTTGTATCCCATGACAATTAAGTGATAATCCTAACTTCAAAGTATTAGTAAATCAAAATTTGGTAGTAGACTATTTTATTTTATTCGAACAACTAAAAGTTTGATCGACTCGATTTTGCTAGGCTTAATTATCTCATTGCAAATATACATATATACGTATATATACATGAATTTATTAATTCATCATAAGTGATCAAATATTATTTTTTGTGACACCACTTGATAAAATAGCGCCAGTGACAATGTAAATATACAAAAATAATAAATTGTGAAAGGATGAAGATAGATATTAATATATGTTTCAATTTAAGGATATTACAAATCCTCCCTCTCCAAGAATTGTAGTAAGAAATATTGTGATAGAATTCTTAAACCATATATACATGTGGTACTCTAACTATTGCAATCAAAGAAAAAACAAAACAATAAATGTAATGGAAAGTGAAAATTATAAAATAAACATAACTATTAAGTTTAGTCGAGAAAAATCATCTTCCCGCAAGACAAATTACATCATGGTTAGTGCTCTCGGATTGACATATCATCTCCAAAGATGAAACGACTTTTTCCTAACGTATATTGCATCTCAAATCCGCTAGACACGATGAACTTGATGGGGCTCCAAAAAATGAGCAATACAATGTTCCTAAAATGTATAATAACATGTTGAGAACTTAAAAGAGAATAGAGAATGTTTTTATTGGTGTGTAATTCATCCACAATGCAATGTCTTTTATAGGCAAAATAGTAGAACATTAGTGATCATAGAATTAAAATTAAAATATTATAAATTATAAAATTAAGACATGGAGGTTACAAATATTAATTTATGATTTAATGCGTAAACATGAATCTGCCGTTTCACGTTAGCAGTCGCTATTTAGTGAGATGCACGACCTATGAATTAAGTTTGTATTTGAAAGTTTTATGCATTTGATAGAAATCGTGTACAACCCTCAAGAGGTATAATTATTCCACCAATCAATGGCAATATTAATGTCCGTAAATATAAATATGAACCGTTTCATTTTTTATATTAATAATGACATATTTTATAAACATTCAAATTCATCACATAACTTGTAAATATTTCAAAATGAGCTCAAAACTGGGCTTTTATATATGTATAAATTATAAGTAATTGTATTAATAACAAGTTAATGTAAATTTTAAAACACTATAATTTTTCTATGTTTTTTTTTCTATATGTACGTGTCATTCGCTAGGTTATTACTCACTTTCTCATTATCATCTCCTGTAATCTATTTCATCACTGAATTTTCTGCAAAAAAGAATTTGTTTTCAGTATGATTTCTTGCTTTTTATCAATAGTATCATTTGATATTTAATCACATTACGCATTCTTTTGTGTGATTGTTATGTTACTAATATTTTTTGTTGTTTTTACCAGACGAGATGGTTGGAAACCATGCAAATGGAACTAATCTTCTTAGTGATCTACAAATTACCACAACTTCATCAATCAAAGGTTGAAATCATGGAAGCATTCCCCTTGCCAAATTTGGTTTTGAAATTGGTAAGTATTTTATGAAATTTTATAGTAAAAACGCAAAGTTGTGTTCGCATTGTTCACGAATGAAAATATTTCTCGAAATTGCAATATAGGGTGTGTAGTTGACTTTTGTTTGAAGTTCTTATCTACATATGAGAGCAAACTGGCCTGATGAAGAAGATGGTGACGATGCAAGACGATGAAAGTGTTGGAGACAATGAGCGGAGAAAATGATGGCTATTGGGGATAGATGGAGGCCAATGGGCGGTGAGCCAGAGCTACATGAGCATAAATGATTCTAGATTCTACAACTCCCTCCGTTTTTTAAAAATAGGGATGAAGCGGCACGGGTTATGTAACAGCCCGCCCTCCTAGGGTACAATAAATGCGGCGGCTGCTACCCAAAACCGACTCCAAAGAAGTAAACATAGGCTAGGGTTTCTGTAACGCCCCACTTTTTCAAACCCTAATTTTCGGATTATAAAATTTTTGCATTAAATGCCTTAAATGCTATGATATGTGGATTATTTGATGAGTAATTAATTGCATAGTGTCTTTGTGACCTAATTGCGTATGAGAATGGAGATTGAGTTGAATGGTCAACTTGTTGAAATGTTGACGTGGCTATTGAATAGTCAAAGATGGAAAATATGACGTGGCCGTTGAAAGGTCAATGCGATGAGAAAAGAAGAGGAAATATGAAGATGATTGATTGGGTGTGAATTTTGATGCGGAGAAATATAATTGTTGGTGAATTATTTTCCTAAGGGATGAGTGAGAATTTAATAGGAGCATTTTTGAAAAATGTGGAATTTTCGGCCATCATGATTATTGGAGAAGAAATCCTATTTTTCTTGGATTTAATTATTTGTTTGGGATAATTATCCAAATTAAATCCAAAGTCCAATTGTACTTAAATTCCATCATGGAATTTTCGAAAAATACTACCTTTGATATCCATGAGATTTTCGAAAATCTCATAGTTTGGAGAAGAGAGAATTATTTTATTATTTGATCTCTTATTTATTCTCTGCCATGAATAAATATAAATATGCTAAAATATCCTAGCATATCTTGCCAAATCTAAGAATATATTGCATATCCTAATTGAATTAGGATTTGAAATTCAAATCCCTTGGGAGAGTGGAAAAAGTCACGCCACTTTTGGCTATAATTGGGGAGATTTAATTATTTATTCTTGCTCCGTGATATATTATTCTACTCCGTAAAATATCTGAATTTAATTATAGGCTAAATAAATAGCCTATAATTTTCGAAATCCTCATTCTTCTCAACCAATTCAACGTCACTTCCCCAATATCTCTCCTAAATCTTTTATTTAATTAATTATGGGGATATTATTATTGGCACTCTATAAATAAGAGAGAAACCCTAACCCTAGAGATCACAAAACCGGCGCCCACTCTCTCAAAAATTTCGAGATTCTCTCCTCCACTCTCTCCAAGTTTTCTTCAAGATTTCTTCATCAATTGAGAAGAATTCAAGTGAAATTCAAGAGATTATTGAAGAATCAAGACTAATTCCTTGTTTCTACCGTTCGTTCTTTTGGAAAAGGTACTTTAAATATTGATCTTCTCTTCTTCTACCGATCAATCGGTGTTCTTGAATCCACATGCATCTAGAACGAGTGAAAGGGGTTTTAATTGGTGATTTTTGCGATGCATGGATGTGAGTGTGTGTGTGTGGCCGAGAGTGTGTGTGTGCACGCCTTGATCGGCGTGCACAAGTGTGATGTTCGTGTGCGTGTGTTGTGTGTGTGGAACACTCATGCGTGATACGAATTATTGGTGATTTTTGGAATGATTATTTAAATAAAAATGGTATGTTAATCATACTTTGATGTTGATTGATGATTTTGAAAATAATCGATGGGAAAAAAAAAGGGAAACGTGAGATCATGCATGATTTGAAATCAATGTTTGAATCTGATTTGTGATACGCCTAATTTAAAGGTGATACTTCGCGCTCTCAGCGTGATAAACGAGGAGAAGAGAATACTTGCGAGATAAGCCGACGAGGTGGGCTTTCTTTTAAAATAAGGACATTGTCCTAAAATGATATTGATGAGAATGAAAGATGTGTTATCATGCCTTGATTTGTTTTGTCGTGCCTATCCCTCGTGGCTATGCCACTATTGTTATAATCGAATTCGGATCCTTGTAGAGCCGCAAACTCTACTTGGGTTAGTGTACACCAATGTTAGACCGAGAGTCAGCGTACGGGTTGGCCGGTCTAGTGACCTGGATTGCGGCCGCATTCCTTGTCATGTAGAATGAGGATATGGTAAACGTCTATGAGAAAAATGGTTGCGCGACCGTGATATTTGAGAAAGAAGATATTTTGGTGCCTCGGGTCTTTCTAAAGTTAAAACCCCGATGGACACTTGAAAGTGGCATGATGATAACTATACTTGTGATAAAACTGTTTTCGGCATGAGTCCACTGAGTATGATTATAAATACTCAGCCCTGCATGTGTTTTCCCTATGTGCAGGTTGAGCGGTGGCGAGCGGGCGGCGGTGTTGAGTAGGAAATAATAAGATGATCTATTGGTACTATAAGTGTCGTTGTGTCTCCATACATAGCCTCACTTCTCTCTTGATCGCTTCCGCTATATTATGAAAAATTGTTATCTTTTGGTTGGGATGAATACTTTTATTTCGTGGGTATATTTTGGATATGGAACACTTGAAAATATTTTGGAACCTTTGCTACTTTGGAGCATTTATGGTGATAGCCTTTTTTTGGTTTTCTTTGCTAAAGCATTATTCTTTTCTTATTTAATTGTTCATTAAATGCTTTGGTGAAAATCTCTTTTCAAATGGAACCCTAGCCTATGATCTTTGATGCATTTAAGTCTGTTTAGTTAACGATCGCCGCATTTATTATACCCTAGATGGGCGGGTCGTTACAGTTTCATTTAAAGAGTATTGACCAAAAGAATGGAAAGAGATATCAGAGTATTAAATGCAACAACTTAACCTAGAAGATTAAAGGAAGAAAGATATCATAAATGGCGATCAAAATATCTAGTGAGCACGGCTCATTATCCCAGACGAAATCACAAGAAATGACTAAGGCTTCAAACCGAAGGCAAGATGCAAATATTCCAAAAAGACATTCTAAAGTATATCAAAAATTCAGCGGAAAACGACCAAGAGAAAGTATAGCTATGTATGAAGACACAACTACGCTTGAAGTTCAACATATCCTTTTTAATTCATTAATCTGCTCAACACCCGCCACCACTCGTCGTCATTCAACCTGCACATAAGGAAAACACATGCAGGACTGAGTATTTTGAAATACTCAGTGAGCTCGTTGCCAAAACATTTTATAAGTTATGCCACCCTTACCAAGTGAACTTGAGTTTTAAGCAGTTATAAAAGAATTATCACGAGTATCACAAAATATATTTTTATAGACTGGCCAGTCAAAATAACCTCCCATTTTCTCATCAATTAACAATCATTCCATGGTGCGACGAAAGTGTGGCCACACTTTTCGCCTGCGAGACCGGCCGACTAGCAAGGACGGCTCCCGATCCCATTGTGTACACAGCCTGGTAGGGCTTGCGGCCCATACTCAGACCCGAATTCGTATAAGCAGATCAGATATCACATTAAAACAAACATAGGTATGGCATAACAGTTAAACCACCCTTATATCTCCCAACAACATTTAGATAAAATAAAAGAGAGTTTTTAGAGTAAAGCCCACCTCGATTGCTTAGTTTTTCAAGTAGTTTCGCTTTTCCGTTATCCGGCTTCGCAACCAAAGTTTCACCTTTTAATCACATAGGCACATATCACAAATTAGGTTCAATACTACTCTTACTCATGCATGTCTCATTACTTTTCCCCCTTCCCAACGATTTATCTTATCATTACTAATCAATCAAGATCATGTTTATCACACCATATTATTTAACTATCAAACACACACTACACCACACAACAACACACACATACACACGGTACACACACACACGCCACACACACACTCGACACACACACATACACACGTTCCCACATCCCTTTTTATCCTTCTTTCACTCTACTAAGATGCATGAGGGTTCAAGAAGACCGATTAATCGGTTGGAAGAAGAAAAAGAAGAGGTAGAAGAAGAACAAACATAACTCTTAAACCAAAAATACCTCTTTAGCGAAAAACAATCGGTAGAAAACAAGTATTAGCCTTGATTCTTCAAAGTTCTTGGATTATACTTCAATTTCTCCTCAAAGGATGAAGGATTAATGGAGTAATGTAGAAGAAAATTTGAGAGAGTGTAGGTGAGTGAGGGGGCCGAAAATTTGGGGTTTAGGGTTGGGGTGTTCTCCTATTTATAGTGCTCAACAAGATCTTTAGGTAATTAGAATAGAATATTTGGTAAGATCTCATTCTCCCAATTAAATAAATAAATAAAATAATATTGTGAAGTAGGGAAGAAGAATTAACAAAAATAGAAGATGGCAATATCTCCTAATTTTTGAAAATTAGGCTAGGTAATTAGCCATGGTTTTGTTTTTGGTTTATTTTCCAAGTAGAATAAAATATCATGGAGCAAAATAAAAATAAGGAAAATCCTCCATGAAACAAGATAAGGGGCGATTTCTAGCCTTTTAAATAAGGCATGGATTTTTGAATATTGACTAAAATAAAGTAAGGCAAGATCTCTTGAAGTATGGAAAGATTTGGTAGAATAACTAAATTCTAGATATGGAAGGAAATCAAGTAAGGAATCAAATAAAATAAAACAATTCCTTCCTTCCCAATTATAGTGATTTTCGAAAATCACTAGAAGAATAAGGAGGCTCGATTTTTCCATCTCTAAACAAGGAAATAATTGGCTCTTGGAATTTAATTGGATAAATATCCCAAGGATTAAATAAATTCCGGAAAAATAGAAATTCTTTCTCCAGGGGGTCTAGGGTTCGAAAATTATAAGAATTAGGGTGACAAGTATTTATGGAAATTTTCTCTAATATTCTCACTCACCCATGAACAATTAAATTGCCACATAGTCTCATAACTTAATATATCACATGCCACATCATTAAATTAAATAGGTTTGACTTTTCAAACATTCAGCACAAACCCTAACTCAAATTGACCATATCAACTCATGAAATAAAAGCATTCTCGATGCCACGTCATCAACAATTAATTCTAGGGCTCAAAAATTAGGGTTCTAAAATCCGGGATGTTACAAGTTATAACGCACAATTTGGTAAAGTAAGAGAGGAGAGGGGGAGAAAAATTCGTAAAGTAAGAGAGAGAGAGAGAGAGAGAGAGAGAGAGAAAAATTTTTTTGGTAAAGTAAGAGAGAGAGGGAGGAAAAAGGATTGGAATTAATGTTAGTGGATCATGGGATCCACTTTAAAATGTTAATTGTAGTGGTATAAGTGATACATAAATTGATGAATAGAGGTGTAAAGATTTCCTCAAATAGAAAGTTTGAAAGTTGTTATTTTTAAAGAACGGACTAAAATGGAAAGCGTTGCTATTTTTATAAAACAGAGGAAATTTTTTTTGTTGATTTCTTCATTTCTTGGTTGCATTTTAGTATATTAATTTTTATTAATGAAGTTGATTAATTTTCTATTGTTAACCGATTTTCTATTAGTGAAATTATTAAATGTTATATGACTAATAATTAAACAGATTGATTAATCTGTAATTAATTCAAATATAAGTATAAGACTAAAATATTAATTATTATTTAAAAAAGTCCATAAGACAATATGGAAAGATATTTTAATTTTTCAACATTACCAAAAAATATTAATAATATAATCAAGAGCAATTATAAGGTTTTAAAATATAAATTAAATTAATATTAATACAATTACTTATAATGTGCAATAACCTTAACATAATCAAGATTGCTTCGTAATTAATGTTATTAGTTTGTATTGTATTAGTGATTTAAAAACTTTATATAATTTTACTTTTTTCCACAATTTATTTAACTTATATTTTCAATATAATAAGAAAATTTCATAGATCGTGCAACACACATGGATGATACTAGTTAGGGGTATAAATTCGGGTATCTGCGGGTACCCAAACCCAAAAATTCGGGTACCCGCGGTTACCCAATACCCGACCCGTATGTGAATTCGGGTACCCTAATACCTGATGCGGGTACCCGAACCCAACTAATCGAGTACCCATAAACCCAGAATTATTATATTTAAAATTTATTCTTTTATATAAATTAAATTGTGATGAGAATAGAAATTATTAAAAATAACACAATACTTATCTATTTATTGATTATAATATATATTATATAAAATAGACATTAGACAAATAGACACTACTTAATTTTAAAATAAATTTTTTTTGTTATAAATTGAAACATAAAAGAGATTAAAATATTTTTTTAAGACATTAAATGAACATGTAAATAAAATGGAGAAAGCATAACTAATTAACTACTCCATCCGTCCCGGCTAAGATGACACATTGCTTAGCCGGCACGAGATTTTAGGAGTTATTGGTTAAAGTGTTTAATTGAAGAGAGAAGGTGGGTGTAAGTATTAAACTAGAGAGATAAATAAAGATAGATATTTTAATAGGAGTGAGAAAAAATGGTTGAGTGTGCTAATTGGAGGAGAAAGTTACCATAAAAAGAAATGTGTCATCTTAGTTGGGACAAACTCAAAAGGAAAACGTGTCATCTTAAGCGGTACGGATGGAGTATATATTTTCAAAAGATAACAAGTAAGAACATAAATAATGCAACATGAACCGAACACGAATGTAAAGAAGTATTAAAGTCGAGATAATAGAACAATAAAATGTCAAAGCAACCAAACATAATCTAAATAATATCAAAGCAACCAAACATAATCCAAATAGTAAACTAAGAACTTTATAACCCAAAATATTTATCACAAATACATAATTAATCGGGTTTAATCGGGTATTGTTCGGGCACCCTAATACAGGTTTCAGGTACCCTAAACCCGAAGAATCCTAACATTAACTACCTAAAACCTATCGGGTATTGGGACTGGGTCGGGAATACCCGAAACCCGCGGATTAAATTTTCATGCCTAATACTAGTATTAGTAATATGCAAGTTATGGATATTTTCTACTCTATATAAAAGTGTTTAAAGTGAAACTCAGTTTTTACTAACAATATTTCGATCAATTTTTCTTTCTATTTCAATAACTCCTAATTATGTTCTTTGTGATGACTAGTGGGTATTATACTTTTAAAATCCTATGTCGCATCCGGTTCTTGTTTTTGGGTCCCGTAGCTTCATTCTTGTTGCATTTTGTGACAATTAGGGGTTTTACCTCCTGGGTTTTATTTCATCATCACTTAATTAAGTTCTACTTCCGTCCAACAGTCTTGGTATTGTGGGTCCAATAGCTTCATCCTTTGCTGCATTTTGTGACGACTAGTGGACTATTATTTCGTCAACTCTTAATAAAGGAGATCCCACCAATCCTTGTCTTGTGAATCCAATAGCTTCATCTTTTGCTGCATTTTGTGACAACTAGTGGATTTTTATTTCATCAACTTCTAATAAAGGAGGTCCCACCAGTCCTTGTCTCGTGGGTCCAATAGTTTCATACTTTGCTGCATTTTGTGACGACTAGTAGACTTTTATTTCATCAACTCCTAATAAAGGAGGTCCCACCAGTCCTTGTCTTGTGAGTTTAATAGCTTCATCTTTTGCTGTATTTTGTGACGACTAGTGAATTTTTATTTCATCAACTTCTAATAAAGGAGGTCCAACCACTCTTTGTCTTGTGGGTCCAATAGTTTCATCCTTTGCTGCATTTTGTGACGACTAGTGGATTTTTATTTCATCAACTCCTAATAAAGGAGGTCCCACCAGTCCTTGTCTTGTGGGTCCAATAACTTCATCCTTTGCTGCATTTTGTGACGACTAATGAATTTTTATTTCATCAACTCCTAATAAAGATACCTCGTGGGTTTTATTTCAACAACTCCTGGGTTAACATAACTAACTGCAGCCTGCAAAATAATGGCTCTTTCTTGTCTTGGAGAAAGGAAAATATTTTTTTTAGTGCAGAAAAGTACACGCATGGAATTAAAAATTGACTTAAGCGTGTGAAGTTGTATCTCTTATATTGGTTTTCGATAGATTGTACTAACCCTTTTTAAGATTATCTTGATAATATAAAACATGTGTTAAATAAATTAGTTGGAACAGCTTCAACAGTTTCTCGCCAAAATCAACCCATAATAGCATTTTTTGAATATCTCCACAAGTGTCCCTTTAGATATTGATAAATTACTATCGGAGCCCTTCCTCTCCCACTATTACAAG
This sequence comes from Salvia hispanica, assembly GCF_029641045.1. NCBI lineage: Eukaryota > Viridiplantae > Streptophyta > Magnoliopsida > Lamiales > Lamiaceae > Salvia > Salvia hispanica. Next base: position 28,787,044 of record NC_142693.1, on the reverse strand, counting down.
GGTGTATCTACGTTGGAAAGATACTTTCTTTTCTTTTTATATGTATAATAAATGAGCTTTAATAAGATTCTTTTCAATATGTGGTGCTCACTTAATTAAACACTCGGGCAATATTTTAGTAATACACTTCAGAGCTCATTTCTCTAGAATTTTCTTTAGTTTCTATACTAAATTAAATATTGCAGCCTAATTGATATTTCGTTCGTTTCATAGTATTAGAGACATTTCTTTTCGGCACAAAGATTAAGAAAGAGATATTAAATATATTAAGTATAATAAAATAGGAAAGAGAGAATAGAAGAAAGAATGAAGTAAAAAAAAGAGGACTAAAGTAAGTTAGGGAATAAGTGTTACTTTTTGAGAAACTAGTATTATCACCCGTGCTATGCACGGGACATATATTCAAATAATGAAAAAAAAGTATAACAAAAATATAATGATTTTAATTATCAAGAATATGTGTTAATTACAATAAGTTTTCACAACATTATAAACATTTACAAACATTATACCCCCTCCGTCCACAAAAAATAGAGCATATTCATAGTTTTCAACAAATAATAACCCTACACATCATTCCACTAACACTACTTCTCAATTACTTTTTCTCATTTTCTCTTATTTTTTTCCCTTCTCTCTTACTTTACCGATTCTACATTAAAACTCGTGTCATACACCAATTGCTCTATTTTTTTTGGACGAAAGGAGTACTTAATAATAAAAAGAGAAATGTACTCCTCCAATCCCACTCTAAATAAAATATTTTACATTCGACAAACGATTTTACACAACTTTAATCTACGATATGAGTGGAGTATAATAAAATAAAACAAATGACAATGAGGAAATGTGTGAATAAGGATCAAAGAGCAACATTACTTATGATTATGGAATTTTGAATGGAACTATCAACATTTGCTACACAAAAATAAATTAATATCAGTAGGATCGAAGACAATAAAATATAATTAAATAATACTTAATTCAAATAAGAAATATTAAAAATAATTTATAAATAATTCAAATATAGGAAAGATCACCAATATCCCAAAATTCCATAAATAAAAATAAATTGATAAATATTTAAAACAAATATACTGAAAACATTAGATTAAGAACTTAATCTATATTAATTGTATAATGAAATTTGTTATTAAATATTTTTGTCTCTCTATTACCGTTATTTATATTTTTAGAACATATTTGATAATTTATGATTTATGTCTTATGGAGAGACAAATAGGTTATTTAATTTTTAAAAAATTACTTATTTGATAATTTTCACTATGATTCATGACTTAAGGAGAAAAAGATACAAAGACAAATTTCTCTCAAAAAGATAGAGTAATTTACGGTACTCTATTAGAAATGGGTCACTCACCCCTTAAAAGGCCTCATAAGGAGGAGAGTTATCCACACTTATATAGATTAAATTGGATCATCACCAAATCGATGTGGGACAGAATTGAGAGAATTTAACATGCTCTTTATACTTTTCTAACCACACAAAACATAATACAAAACAAATTTCGAAACTCAAATATGACATCCTCTCCTATATATGATGAAACTTATCTAAAAGGTTCGCCATGTATCGGTTGGATCGAAAAGTGCATTATTTTATTTCAATAGTGCGATGAAATGAAAACAGAATTGTTGTTCTAGGCAATGACATACTTGCAAACAGGGACGGATCTATTTGGAGTTCACAAGGGGCAAATGCTCCACCTAGAAATAATTTATGTATACTACTTTTAATAAGTTAATTTTAATTTTTTTAAAATATACTTATTTTTGCCCCTTCTCAATGTATTAAAATATCTTTATTTATATTTTTGCTTCATCCATGTAAAATTTCTGGCACCGTTCCTGCTCGCAAACACAATCAAATGATCAGATCACGTGACCTTATTCACCGAACTTTAATATAATTACAAAAGTGTTGGACGGATGAATATGTTGAAAGAGGAAAAAAGTCATTAATTATAAATTCTTAAAGTTAGTGATAGAAAGATAACGTATATGTGTGTTTCCTATTAAAATATTAATGTATAACAGATAGGAGTGAAAAGATATGGAAAAATAGAATATGTATTAGAACCAAACAAAAAGGAAAAAATGTAACTAATCAAATGCTAAAACAAAAGCTCTATATGAAAATAATATTCCCTCTGTCCACAAATAATAAGATCTATTGTTGTTCGATACAAGTTTTAATATAGAATTGGTAAAGTAAGAGAGATGAGGTGAAAAAGTAGGTAAAGTAAGAGAGATAAGGAGAAAAAGTGAGTAAAGTATGAAAGAGGGAAGAAAAGTGGGAAAAGTATGAGAGATAAACTTTCTATTTTTAGAAAGTGATCTATTTTTTGTGGACGTCCCAAAATGACAAAAATGATCTATTTTTTGTGGGCGGAGGGAGTAAGACATAAGAAAAAAAATCAAGAAAAAAAATAAAATATGTAATTGAAGCAAACAAAAAGGAAAAGAAATAGCGACCAATCAAATGCTAAATCAAAACAAATGCTCTATATGAAAATCATGAGACAAATAAGAAAAAATAGAAATGATATAAAGCCATAAAATGAGTGGAGATTTTAGGGGGCTTGTGCATCTCTTGTTTGAGGATGGTATTTATAGAGAAGAATTTGGTGGTTTTTGGCTCCACAATTTCTATTGATACCGTGTAATAGCATAATTTATTTATGATTTATTATGTTACACAGCAGATTTAAATCCAAATCAAAGATATTGTGTATTACAATTTCATGTGGCGGACTTACTTTCTAACTGATTGCTATGTAGGATTATTAAATAATTAGTCAAAATAATATGTTACCACTACACATTGAAAACCAATGAATCGACGTGTATACTAGTTGGTCAATATATGAAGCAAAATAGAATCCAGCATTTTAACTATTGGGCCAATATATTTAATCGCAGAAAGCTAGCTTTTGAGCCTAGAACACATTTTTTTATGCAGAATGGCAGTGGAGAATCTCAACATGCACAATGAATGCTACATACATGTTCCACCGATGTTTTAAAAATCGGATCAGCCGGTGAACCGGTGAGGCTACTGGTTCACGATTCAACCGGTCCGACCGGTTCAATCACTGGTCGAACCGTTTTACTTTGCAAATATAAAATGAAATATGCTCTTACAAAATATATTAAATTTAGTGAGTAATATATTACAATTAATATTAACATATAACAAAAACATATATTAAATATTTTAAGTAAATTAAATATTAAGCGAATTTAAAGTAAGTGAATGTTAAAATTTAAATATTTATTAAATATATAAATTTTTAATTAATGTAGCCGAAAAAGTACATATTTTACATATAATAAATAGATAGAATTCATATTATCTCAAAACATTTATATGGTGAAATAATATTATAGACAATATATAAAATTAAATATCAATTTTTAATTAATTTGGATAAATATATACTATAATAGTATTATTAGTTATTACATAAAATTAAACTTGAATTATTAGTAAATATAGAGTAATAAACTATATTAATAATATATACTCCATATTACATCAATAAAAATAAAATTTAGTGACTTATAATTAAAATTAAACATATCATAACTAAAAATTATTTTAAAGTATAAAACTAAACACAAATTATTAATTTGTGTGGACAAAAAATTATAGAGTTAATATATAACAATAATTAATATTCACAACATTTCATTCAAGACCATGTGGTGAGGTGGTAGAGGTGTTGGTTTCTTACCTAGAGGTCTAGGGTTCAATTCTCTCTAGTCTCATATTTTAAACAAGCTTTTAAATATAAAAATCGGTTCCCGGTTTTCGGTTCAACCGGTCCGACCGGCCGGTTCCGGTGGTTCAAGGCGGCTCAACACACGAACGGTTTTAGGGGCTGAACCGGACCGGATCAGCTACCGGTTCGCGGTCTGACCGGCTGGTCCGGTCCGATTTTTAAAACACCGTGTTCCTCAGTGTATACAATATGGTCGGCTTACATGTCATCAAGTTTGGCGGCTTTATATATTTATAAATTATAAATAAGAAAATGACTCTACTGTGAAAAAAGGGGAGTAGAATATAAACGGCACTTTTAGCTTAGGTAACTAGGATTAGTTTTGTTTAAATTAATTACTACTAGTTTATTTCTAATTTAGTTCTCTATTTAAATATCATTTGAATTCTAATTTTTATTTATTCCATTTCACATACTAACTTAAATTCATAATATACGTCATATCTTAGATTTATAAAAAGAGTAAAAGCTAAAATTGGTCATGAACATATGTCATTTTATAATTTTGGTCCTAAACTTTATTTTTTGATTTTTTTCATCCTGAGTGAGCATTTCAAATCGGACAACAATTGGTCTTACACTAATTGTTCCGTTAGTTTTTAATGATTAACGGGTTTAATCTCGATTTTGACCAAATTAATTTACTCATTAATTATGAGTATTACTTACTCCCTAATTATATTCTTAATTATTTTAATAAGTTATCATTTAAAATATAAAACAAATAATATTAAAAAATAATATCTAAAAAGAAAATAAAATAGAATGGGTTATTAAAAAACATGGCTGAGTTGAATTTATGTAAATAATCCCCCTTTCGCATTAGTATTTTTTCTATTCTCTTCTTCCTCTTCTATTTTCGCTGCCACGGAGGTTCGCAGGGGCGGAGGCAGGGGGGTCGTCGGCCGCGGAGAACTGCCGGATAACCTCTTGTATCGGCCGCTCGACCCCTCGAAGTCCGCGCCTTGCCCCATCCCATCCCAGTAATGGCGGCGAGCCAGAGACCCATCTGCTCGCATCACATATAAGAAATAAGCAGTAGGCGGCGCAAAGAAGAAAAGATGAACTATTGTTCTGGATGTAAAATGGGGGAAAAGGTTCATGAGTTAAAAAAATAGAAGGGGGTCGAAGGCGGATTGATGGCCATTATCCATGGCGAAGATATTTGAGGGGGTGAAAGCGTTCCACGGCGCACCGCCGGTGCGCCGAGGAGGGGCCATTCTTGGCGGCGTGAGGCCTTCAGCGTCGAAGTAGGTGACATCCGCTCCAGATGCAATCAGAGAATTCACTCGCTCGAGCTCGCGGCCTCGCAGAGGGATTCTTCTGCTCAATTCTCCGACATATCTGGCGCCGTTTAAACCCTTTCAGTTTCAAAGAAGAAGGGCTTGTTTTAATATTTTTATTTGGTATTTTAAATGATAACTTATTAAAATAATTAAAGATATAATTAGGAAGATATAATTAGGGAGTATGTAAATTAATAGTTTAATTTGATCAAAATTGGGATTAAACCCCTTGATAGTAAAAAACTAACGGAATAGTTAGTGTAAGACTAATTGTAATCCGATTTGAAATGTTGAGGATGAAAAAACATAAAATATAAAGTCTATGACCAAAATCATAAAATGAGCATATATTCAAAATCAATTTTGGCATTTACCTTTTATAAAAATTGTTCCAATACATTTTTCAATTATTATTATTTTTAATATCTATTTTATTCCCCAAAAGCCCTGATCAGCGGATTTCTTACCTGAAACAGTGAATTTTTTAGAATGTTACAAAAAGTTTTGAGAGAAATAAGATAAATCTACTATTAAAATATCAAACCTTAAACATTAAAATTAATGGTCAATTTTTTTATTAAGAGTTCAGCCATATTATATGGGATACTAATCCAAATCCGATCTTTGTCTCATATAAAAAATTGCTCTTTGCACCACCACAAAGGGACTGTAGACTGCTTTCTACGGTCCTTTTTCTCAGAGTTTAATGATTTAATGAGGGAAAGAAAACTTTTAAATTGCTACTGAATTTCAGAATTTTAAAATTATATAGAAAACTGTATAATGTGGGGAGCAATTTTTGAGGGCTTATTTTAGAGAGATTTTCCTTATATACTCATTTTTTATCACATTCTAGTCAATGTATTTAGATTAAATACATCTAATATTTTTTTATTTCACACAAATTAATATACATTTTTTGCCGTGCATTGCATAGCATGGATGAGATAGTATTATTACATAAAAAAATTATATTTAAAATTTTAAAATAAATAGATAAGTACTAGTACTACAAGTCATATTCTAATACTTATAGCACCCTAATCTAAAATCAAGACCAAATCTCACCCTTAGATTTTAAAATGAGTGGATGAGATTAAATCTTATGAATCTCAATAAATAGTAGACAAAATATCAACAAAAGGGTAATATCGTCATTATGTTATCATATGATAATTTTCGTGAATATTTTTTTATATCAACATAGTGTATTACAAATATCAACAATATGACATAAGAATATCAACACCAGGAAAATATCAACACATATTTATTGAGATTTTACATGGTTTTATTGAGTTTTTTTTATGTATTTGTTGATAAAAATCTGGTTATCAACATTTACGAAAACTAAAATAAAAATATCAAATTTCATCATCCGAACATCGTCAGAACATATGCAATTGAGATCTCGTTGGAATCCTTATAAAATTATCTTTAGTTTGATATATTTTTTGCGAAAAAATAATTAAATCGAGAGAGTTACGTAAATTTAAAGTTTTAAGATGATTTTAATGAGAGAGAATTGACATTATTACCCTTTCATTTTATTTATTAATTTTCTTAATTAAAAATATAATCCATGTGACATTATTTCAACCACTAAATTTTCTAATCTAATGGCTAAGATTTAGTCTTAGTTTGGAATTACTAATTAATTAGCAATTGATCACTCCCCCCAATACTATTAACTAATGTAATTGAGAAAAGGAGTAAAGCCCAAAACTGGTCCTGAACATATGCTCATTTTATGATTTTGGTCCTAAACATTATCTTTTGAATTTTTGGGTCCCAAACGTTTCAATTCGGATCACAATCGGTCCAAAATTAACTATTCCGTCAAATTTTAACGGTCAACGTTTTTAATCTCTATTTTGACCAAAGTAAGATGCTAAGTAACACAACAAAATTTAGCAACGGAATTAGTGACGGAACAAATCCGTCACCAATTGGGAGAAACTGAGCAGAATCGTGAACAGAGCAATCGTGAACGTATCGTCATATCGACGGCTGCTTCTCCTCCAATTTCGACACCAGGTACGCGCTGTCGCTGACGAACACGGTGCGGCCATTGTGGTTGAGGGAATTCCACAGTAGGGTTTCGTGGCTGAGCCCGAAGAAGAGGAGGTTGCAGGGGGCGGCGCAGCGGCGGAGCACGGCGGCGACGGTGTTCAGTTCGTCGCCGGATATGCTGCCGGTGGAGGAGGCGTTGAGGGCGGCGTAGTGGAGGAGCGCGTCGAAGACGGAGTTGGGGAGGCTGGATTTGGGCTGCGGCGGAGGTCTTCGACGCGGCGTCCCTGGTGGTGAAGAGGGTGAAGGCGAAGGTGAAGATGAAGAATAGGACGAAGATGAAGGCCCCGCCGGCGCTCAGTGGTGGAGAACGATGAACTTGGCGCCGGTCTTCACGTGGATGAAGGCAAGGTGTTTGATGAAACGTGCCGCAGCCGGAATCTCCCAATATCTCAATTAGTGACGGATTTGTTCTGTCGCTAATTCCGCCACTAAATTTTGTTGTGTTACTAACCATCTTAATTTGGTCAAAATCGAGATTAAAAACATTGACCGTTAAAATTTGACTGAATAGTTAATTTTAGACCGATTGTGATCCGAGTTGAAATATTTGGGATCTAAAAATTCAAAAGATAATGTTTATGACCAAAATCATAAAATGGGTGTAAGTTGAAAATCATTTTCAGTCTTTACTCTTAGAAAAGTAAAAAACATAGTAAAATCAAGAGTACCAACTATCAAAAGTATAAAAAAGTTCGCCACGCGTCATATCATGTGCACTTGAGACAAACTTTGCAACTCTGCAACTTTGCTGAGGAAGTTTCTTCCTTCATTTTCATGTGGTCACTATAGTTTGAAATTTGAATCTGTTCAGTATAAATAAGCATATCACATAAAGTTTAACTTATCAATTCTCTTCTTCTTCTTTAGCCCTCAGCCCTTCCTAGTTCTCACAGTCTAAGTCCTCCGAACATCACAGCTCTCCTCCCAACCAACCGCCACGCACCATTGCGAAGTCCTCCGGTCGCCGCTCATCACACTCTTCCAATTCAACCATGAAGCCGTCAAGTCCTCCTCCGCCGCTGATCATCATAGATCTAGGAAGCAACCAACTGGCGCAGCCCATTTCCATCATGGCTCAAGAATTTATTTCGGCGTTTCAGGATCTGCAGAAAGAAGATTCCAATAATAAGAAATTGGTGGATTTTGTCCGCAGCCACTACGACAACAGCCTCATCTCTCTCGAGTACTGCTCAGCGCTACGACGACGTCTCAACACTGCAAACGAGAATGATTCTCCTCCTCCTCCCTTCTCTCACAACTTCTTCCGTGATGATGTATCCCGTCTCGTTTCAGACCACTCAACGATTATGAATACGCTGAAACCGATGTGCGACGGCTTCAACAAAGAGCTCGACAGCATCGATATCTCCCAAAAGGTGTTGATAGAAATCCATAGGGTCCATCTTCAAATCCATATGAGATATTGTAACAGTTACTTTTGTTTCATTTGCCAACAGGTGTCTGCTTTTTTCTTCATCGCAGCGGTCATAATCTGCACGGCCGTGAGTGCGATTGCTACGGCGAATGCCAATCCCGAGTGGGCATGGGCGGCAGTGGCAGGGGCTTCGACAGCTGCCCCAGTGGCCTCCATTCTATTTGGCGCGCTAGGGAATTGGCGCCAATCAGTACTCTGCAAGAGTGAGTCCGCAGTCAGGAAACATAAGGAAATCATAACACATATGATATTTGCCGCCGATTGCGGCATACGAGATCTTGAAAAAATTCAAATAGTAGCTAGCAGTTTGGAGTCTGAGACCAAATCATTGTCGAAAACTGTCGACGACGGTGAGAAAATGGCGGCCGTCAAAAGGAGCTCTGGAGAATTACTACAGAAAGTTAAAAACTACAATAGTGACTTCAAGTGGGTTAAAATCAAAGTGGTTGGTATTATTACCAATCCCTAGCACTCAATTCATTTGATAATACTCCCTCCATTCAAAATTAGCTAATACTCAAGGTTAATTAAAAGGTTAAAAGAGGATAAATAATAAAGGACTCAAGTTTTAATGCAAGGGAAATTTTTTTCCCTAAATTAGAAAGTTCATTATTAAGGGAGGAAGGGATATCATAGAATGCTTACAAAGCTAGAGGTAGAGTTAAAAAACAGTCTAAAACCCCTCAAACAAAAAGCACTAATATTAGTATATATGTAAACATATTCAATACCTTACGCGGGTTTTACCTGCATCAAAGCAAGACTAAATTTTCACTTCTTAATCCTGCCCATACTTCATCTTATGATTTGATTCCATGTTTTCAACATCAAATATATAACAACAAACCTCAAATTTCCAAGCTAAGAATTAACACAGATCTATTTTCTTGTTAGTATACCATTGTGTCAACCGAGGCAGCCAATTCACTCACCCAAGTCTCAACATAGACTTTAGAGATAAAAACGGAGTAGCAGATTGAGAAAAAGTTTACCTTTAATCTCCAACAATTTATGAAATGGTGCATTTCAGTTCAAATCCAAAATTCGAAACTGTAGCAGAGGAAGGGCAACTCAGTGTAGGAAAAGTGGCTGTCGTCGGCAGTCTCCGGCGGAGACGAAAGAAGAAGTAAATCTCGTTGACTTTTTCTTTATCATCATTTTTCTTTTCTCATCCTTTTATAAGGAGTATTAATGCATAGACATTGTAATATAAATGGACCAATTTAGATTTGGGCTTGGGATTTATTTGATTGGGCTGTATTTATGTGGATGGTTTTAAACAAAATCGATCATCCGATACTATCCCAACATTATTACTCCATTTAAATTTACGGCAAAAAGTCCTACTCCCTCAGTCCAAATGTTTTAAAAACAAGACCAGCCGGCGAATCAGCGTCGTTACTGGTTTACTGGTTCAACCGGTTCACTGGTCAAACCACCGGTCGAACCAGAATATTATTATAAACATATATAATGAAATATATAATATATAAAATATATATTAAATAATGAATGATAAATGTAATTAATAATTTATCACTAAAACACATTTAATATTATGTATTACTTATATAAAAATATATTACACAATGAATAGTAGTAAAATATATTGAATATTAAATTTATACTAATATTTTTTATAATAAAATATATTTTAAATATACTAAAATTTTGTTGATATTTTATGATAAAAACAAATAAAGTTCCTTTTTTTCAAAATATGTTTTATTTGAAGCAATAATATAACTTATATATAAAATGTAAATGCATACTATATACATTAAGATTCAATAAATAACAAAATGCAATTAATAATATATAAAAATATTAAACCTTATGTATAATTGATTATGTATAAATAATATTAAAATTTAGTGAGTTCTAAATATAGTTATAGATAATATAATTGATAATTATTTATTAAATTTGGATTATAAGTTAGTGTAAATAAAAATTTATCATATTTAATATATAAATTTAGTTAATGTTCATGTCATATCACTCAAAGCTTTGTGGCGGAGTGGTAAAGGTGTTACTAATTTTAAGCATTTTTAGTGAAAACCGGTTACCGGTTTGCGGTTCATCCGGTTCAAGGGGGCTCAATGTAGAGGCGGTTTATATGAGCAAACCGAACCGGACTACTTACCGGTTCATGGTCCAGCTGGTTGAACCGGTCGGTCCGGTCTGGTTTTTAAAACACTGCTCAGTCCCCTATTGTGTCCTAATTTTCTATTTCGACCAGTCTCTTATTAAATTTACAACTTCACTTTTACTTGATAATAGACTGCATAATTTATTTTATTCATATTTTATTATAATATTCTCTTCGTTCATCATAAGCGAGCCACTTGATAAGAAAGAAAATATTTCACTGACATACTAAAAGTCTACTACACCATAAAAAAAATCTTATGGATAAAAATGATTACTAAAAAGAACCTATCTCAAAGAAAACAAAAACTGAAAAAAAAATATTATTTCTTCCATTTTAAAAAAATATGTACTTTGGGTTCGGCACTAGTTTTAATACTAAATTGGTAAATTAAGAAAGACGCAGAGAGAAAAATAATGAAAGTATTGTTATTGAAGTATGTGTCCCACCTTATTAGAGAGAAAAAAGTTTTCAAAATTATAAAATGCATATTCTTGTGAGACGGACTAAAAAGGAAAGAGTGCATATACTTGCGGGACGAAAAGAGTATTATTTTATAATACTCCGTTTGTTTATTTATTTATAAATTCTATTTCAATATACTAGAAAAAAAGCCTAATACTACACCAAGTTTGTGGCACTATTACACGAATCTTTCACCACACTTATGTCATAAACTAATACTACGTCTCCTACAATGTATCGTGAATTATTGAGAACTTTATTTCACCTCAAAAAAAAAGAAAAAAGGCTCTTCGGAAGTTTTCCCTTCAAATTTTCGCCCAACATTTCCCCCTAATTCTCAAATTTCTAATTTTCAGTTTTCAACTCATTTTGCCCTAAATTTCAATCAGCTACGGAGAAACCTTTTGCCCTGAAATTTCAATCAGCTACGGAGAAACCTGCTACTCTGCAATCTGCTTCCTAAAGAAAGCAATAGCAAGATGGAAAGCCTTATAATTTTCATAGTCTCGATTTTTTATTTATTTGTGAAGATTTAACCTTTTGATTGTGTTTAAATTGTGAAGCCTGCAAGGAAATTGGAATCGACCACCGGCAAAGTAAAGAAGCCACGTCGCTACCGCCCGGAACGGTTGCTTTTAGGTTCCACAAATTGGAATTACTCCTAAGAAGGTGATACGAAGAACGTTCGTATCGGCGGGGATTAGGTCCGTTCGCGGATGCACAATCCGTCGAGCAACCAAGAAAAACCCTAGCTAGAGTTTGAGAACACAACGAAAGAAAAAAAAAACGTAAAGTAAAAGATAAAGTTTAGGGATAATTTCTGATATGATTAATGATTTATGAATCCCTATTTATAATACTATGGACCCTAGGGTTGGTTCGACTCTCTTTTGCATTCCGGGAAAGAACCAACAAAGAAAACCCGAAAAGGAGCTTATAATCCGCTCGACTCAACTAATAAATAACTAATTGTTTAAGCAAAAACAAAGTATCAATAATAATAATGAAAATAAAACTTCTAAAATAAATAACTCTAGTAAGACACAAAGTCCCGATAACGTGCGGGAGTTCGGGCTTGACGTCGCGGCCTTGGGCTCCTCTCCGCCATCCGCCCCCGTTGCTTCCCTTTTCCCTTCACTTTCTGCTGCACGTTCTGCTGCGCTTCACCCTCTAAATCTGTCCCGGCTCCTGCCTTCTCTTGCACCTCTATACCTGTATCACTCTCGACTCTTGCCTTCCCTTGTATACCCATAGTCGTATCAACTCCCTCCCTGATAAGTGGCTCCTTGTCCTCAAGGAGGAATGGAAAGCGACTAACTACTTCTTCCAACGGTTCCCAGGTGCACGACTTCTCCCCATCCACTGGCCACTGAACTAAAGCCTCCTCACGGGGCTCACCTTTCCGCATAACGGTCCGACGCTCCCATATTTTTACCGGCCGCATCACAGGGCGTGACCCAACGAACTCCTCCAGAAATGCAATCTCTGCTGGCACCTTAGCCCCCTCCACAAACGGTCTCAACAAACTGACATGGAACACATCGTGTATCCGAGAACCCTCCGGAAGCTTAAGGCGATACGCCACTGGTCCTATCTTCTCTGTGACTTCAAATGGACCAAAGAATCGACGTCCCAGCTTGTTAGAAAGCTGTTTCGCCACCGAGTGTTGTCGATACTGCTGCAGTTTAAGCAACACCTTGTCGCCTACTTCATACGAAACGTCCCGGCGGTGACGGTTTGCCGCCTCAGCCATGCGCTGCTGGGCCCGCTCCAGATTACGCCGGAGTTCCACCAATAAAGCGCCCCGCTGCACAATCAGATCTGCTACCTTTGGCGGGGTCGTTGCAGAGGGCTGAGCTGCGATCAAAGCTGGAGGATGTCTGCCATACAATGCTCTAAATGGTGACGTCCCAAGCGACGCATTATGGAAACAATTCAATGCAAGTTCCGCCCAAGGCAAAAAATTTGCCCAATTCGTTGGCTTATCAGCCGTAAAGGCCCTCAAATACTGCTCTAGGCCCCTATTTCGAACTTCCGTCTGTCCATCCGACTGGGGATGGTATGCTGTTGAAAAATGGAGTTTCGTCCCGCTCAATGTTAGCATAGCATCCCACACGTCACTAAGGAAAATTGGATCCCTATCAGACACCAAGGATTTCGGGAAGCCATGATGCTTCACAACTGTGTCAATAAACAGCCGAGCCACCCTCAAGGCGTCAAACCGCGCCGGCAGTGGGGCGAAATGAGCATACTTCGACAGACGGTCTACCACCACCATAATGGTCGTGAATCCCCTTGACAACGGAAGACATGTAATGAAATCCATTGAAACATCTTCCCAAACTTGTGACGGGATCGGGAGAGGCTGCAATAGTCCTGCAGGCTTCTGTGTTGAGTATTTAGTGGTTTGGCACTCCACACACGCTGCCACATATCTCTTAACATCGCGAGACATCCCCGACCAGTAGAAAGCAGCCGCCAAACGCCGAAGCGTTCGTTCAAATCCCGGGTGACGGCCTGCGGCGTGTCGTGATGTTCGAACAACAATGCCTCTTTAAACTGCGATGCACTGCTCACATAGATCCTCCTCCCAAAATACACCAACCCGTCACAAAACGTCACATTTCGGGGGGCTGACCCTGCCTCAATCGCTTGCCGTAGCGCTGACAAATCCTCCGCTGAATTCGTCTCCTGTTTCAGCAGCCCGATTAAGTCAGGAATCGGCTGGGCAATTGCAGTCAAAAGAGCGGCGTCCTCGTCCCGACGCGATAGCGCATCTGCCACCTTGTTCGACGCTCCAGTCTTATACTCTATTGTGAACTTAAACCCCATCAATTTGCGCACATATAGATGCTGTTCCGGATTTTGGATGACTTGCTGCAATAAATCCTTCAAGCTTTTCTGATCGCTTCGTATGACAAATTCGCGGCCCAGCAAATACTGCCGCCACTTCTGCACCGCTTCCACAATCGCATACAACTCTTTGTGGTATGTCGAGGCACAGCGACGGCGTGGTCCCAGCTTCTTGCTGAAAAAAGCCAACGGGTGTCCATCCTGCAGGAGAACCGCGCCTATACCGAACTCAGAAGCGTCAGTTTCCACATAAAAGGTGCGATTAAAATCAGGCAATCGCAACACAGGTGTCTCCGTCATAGCCTTCTTCAAGTCTGCAAAGCTCTTGTCCGCCACAGGTGACCAATTAAATGCCTCCTTCTTGAGTAAGTCCATCAATGGTGCTGCAATCTGCGCATAGTGAGCTACGAATCTTCTATAATACCCTGTGAGGCCCAGGAACCCCCTCAATTGCTTAGGAGTCAATGGTTTCGGCCAAGCCAACATTGCCTCGATCTTGCCCGGATCGGCCTTCAAGCAGCCGCCTTCTATCAAGTGTCCCAAATATTCGACCTTCGTGCAACAAAAAGAACACTTGGTAATCTTCACAAAGAAGCTGTTCCCTGCCAAAGTCTGCAGTACTTCTCTCAAATGGTTGGCGTGCGAGGTGAGGTCTAGGCTATAGACCAATATATCATCGAAGAAGACGATGACCGACTTCCGAAGCAGGCCCTGGAAAATGCTATTCATCGCGGCTTGAAAAGTTGAAGGCGCATTTGTCAACCCAAAGGGCATGACCAAAAACTCGAAATGGCCATCATGCGTCCGAAAGGCCGTTTTAAAAATATCCTCCCGAGTCATACGTATTTGGTGATACTCGGAACGGAGATCCAACTTGGTGAAATACCGTGCTGCCCCAAGCTCGTCAAACAACTCATCTGCCGTGGGGATCGGAAATTGATCTGGAATAGTAGATTTGTTCAAAGCTCTGTAATCTACACAAAAATGGAATGTACCATCCTTCTTTCTGACCAGCAAAACCGGGGACGAAAATGGGCTATGGCTCCTCTGAATTACTCCCTGCTCAAGCATCTCGCGGACCTGTTTCTCTATCTCGTTTTTTTGGAAATACGGATAGCGATAAGGCCTCACATTAACTGGCTTAGATCCCGGCATTAAATGGATTCTGTGATCAAATTGCCGCTCCGGGGGAAGACCCACGGGAATGTTAAAGACCGCCCTGTTATCTTGTAACACCCTCAAGATGTCAGCTGGTAAATCATCTGGAAATACCACTTCGTCAGCCGCCGGTGGCTGATCTGGCGATGTGTCAAGTGCCACTAACTCGTACAAGTCTACCTCCGTCGAATGAGTCATAAAAGTAGCCAAAGAATTGGCTGAAATCTGTCGTGGGGCTCGCTGAATGCCCTGCAGCACCACCCTTCTATCATCTTTAATGAATTCCATCGATTTGCTGATGTAATCGTGTGTTACCCTGCCCAAGGACTCCAACCATTCCATACCAAGTATAACATCGAGCTCATGAACCGGCAGAACGTATAAATCGATGAAAAATTGCTTACCCTGCAGGATCAACTCTGTTTCCTTGCTGACATGAGTGCAAAAAATAGACTCGCCGTTCCCCACATATACTCTAAACGGGCGGATCTTGGTTAGTGGTAAGTGCAAACGTTCCGCCACCCTCGGATGTAGGGATGTCAATCGGGCCAGCCCTACTCGGGTTGCGGGCTTATCGGGTGCGGGCTTATCGGGCTGAAATTTTATCGGGTTCTAAAATTTCAACCCTAACCCTAAACCTTCGGGTTTCGGGCTAGCCCAGCGGGCTAATCGGATTTTTAAGCAAATAATTAAAATTAACACTTATATAACTTTTAAAAATGTTATATTTATATTCTATAATAAATTATTATATAAAAAATAAAATATAAGTCAATATATAAGAAAAGTAATATATTAAAAATCTAAAATATTCATGACATAATCTAAGATTGCATAACAAAAAATTAAAGATAAACTGTTTAGTGTTCAACCACAAGTTCTAAAAAAAGTCCATGTTTCAAAATAAATCTAAATATTTGAATGACATTCTTCCAAGTCGATAAGCTTTGACACTTTAGCTTGATCATTAGCTTCCTCCTCATCATCTTCAGAATCTCCATTTTCTATTAACAAAATTACAATGTTAACATAAAATAAAATATAGTTTGAAAGTTTAGAATTTTATAACAAAAAGTAAATCTTACCATCAGGATACCCATGCAACCAATTACGTGTGCATATAAAAGCTTGCACTTTTTCGGAAAGGAGTCTGTTTCGGTATTTGTTTAAGACATGTGCTCCAATGCTAAAGGAAGATTCGGATGCTACCGTTGTTATAGGAATACTAAGCACGTCACACGCCATCCTAGCAAGTACTCCAAAACGGGATGACTTCTCTTTCCAATACTTAAGCAAATCGATTTCAGCATCTTCATCCATCGGGGGGTCTTCCAAATACACATCCAATGCTGACTTTGTATCAGAAGTTAGTCCTTTGTAACTCTTATATCCCTATAGCAATAACATTAAAATGTAAGTAAAAAAGATAAAATGAAATTACTTTAGATACAAATATAACAAATATTTAAAGAAAATAAGATAACTTATAGGCTGCAGCAAGTACAACAAATATTTAAAGAAAATAAGATTACTTACAGCAAGTACTCTTGGTTTCATTCTCAATGCTTTCCTTCCCCCTCCTTCCATGAATTTAGATTCTCCACCTTCAGAATTAGAACTTCCACTAGATTGAGGAATTTTAATCGAAGATGCATCAACACTTTTTTTCTTGTACTCATCGTACAGATCATACATTTTCATCTTCAACCTATTGACTTTGTCCTCACTTGAAAGAGGATCAAGTGTTGAGTAACAATACTCCACAAGTTTTAACTTCATTCTTGGATCAAACACGGCTCCCATGGAGAGAATGTCGCTATAATCTTCCCAATATTTCTCAAACTTTGATTTCATCAAAAGAGACATAGACCTTACCACTTCATCATGACTTCTAGAATTCATCTCCAACAATTGAGCAATATTCCATACTTCCATAAAATACAAGTTGGAAGTAGGATAGGATGTAGCAGAAAATAAATTAGTTATTTCATAAAATGGCTCCAAGAATTCACTCATAACTTTTCCTCTTTCCCACTCTTCCTCTGTTGGGCAATGTTTATAATCTAAATCATCACATTCAAGCATAGAAAATACCCGTTGATATTTAATTCCACTGACAAGCATCAAATACGTGGAATTCCAACGTGTAGGCACATCCATGCACAATGAAGTAGTAAATTCAATATCAACTTTTCGTGCACATTCCTTAAACTTGATCATTCTCGCTTCTGATGCTTTTACATATTTGATACTTGCTCTAATTTTATCTAAAGCATCACTAACTACTTTCAAACCTTTTTGTACGATAAGATTCAGGATATGTGCACAACATCTCACATGAAAATATTCCCCATTGCACAATAATGAGTTTTGCAACTGAAGTCTTGTTTTCAACAATTTCACCATGGAATTATTAGCAGAAGCATTATCCAAAGTCAGAGAAAAGACTTTCCTATTTATGTTCCAATCCACCAAAATGTCAGAAATCTTTTGAGCTAATTCAGCTCCATTATGTAGAGGAGGCATTGAACAAAATGCAAGTATTTTGCTATTCAATTTACATGTTTCATCCACAAAATGTGCAGTCAAACAAATATATCCCGAATTAGTACAAGCAGTCCAAATATCAGAAGTCAAGCACAACATTCCAGGAAGACTACTCAATCTTATCTTCAATTTTTTCTTTTCGGATTCATACAACTTCATCACATCCGAGGCATGCGTATTTCTAGAGATAAACCTCATATCCGGGTTCAAATACTTCAAAAAAACTCGCATTTCGCTATATTCAACCCACTTTAATGGAAGATTATGTGCAACTGATACTTTAATCATCAATTCTCGGCATATTTTTGGGTCTATCACATTATCCTTACCCTTTAACTTGCCATCATGATTAATAAGCATAGCACCCGCATCTCCAAAATTCGGTTTCTTCTTACAAACCAACATATGGCGACTAAGAGTGGAAGTTCCCATTTTCGTACCTTCATATTTCCATCTTTGAAGACAATGATTGCACTTGACATTCTTCCCATTTTTGTCGGGTTCTTCATTTGTAAAGTTATTCCAAACATCAGAAGTCTTTAGTCTCTTCTTAGGCTTGGAATCACCTGGAGTCTCCACATTTTCAGTATTAATTGTTGGAGAAGAATCTTCCATTCTTAACAATTATAAATCTGCATTATAAATATAAATATTATTAGCATTGATTAATCACTAATAAAATAATCATGTATAAGTATAACCAATATATAAACTAACTAAAATGCCTCTGTTTTGCATCAGCTGTAATCAATAATCACCTATATTTGTTTAGTATAGAGTTCTAAAACACATACTATATAAAGTGAATGCTATCAATATTTAATTAAAAAATGTGGATTTAGTAATGAAGCAACTAATCAAACAGTAGCTAAAAAACAAAAGCAATACATTATTCATTAAACAAATCCGGTAAGTTAGGGTTTTAACAAAAAAGTGCAAATCCAATTTTTAAATCCTAACAAAAAAATTCACTTTTGCATGTCTATAGATATATAAGAATATACGGAAAGGATAGAACTTTTAAAAATACTGTAGAAATTAAATTATCAAACATATTTATATGAACACAGACATGCACTGATACACAAATAAATAAAAAGAAAGAGAAGGGGGAGATTAGAGAGCGCACCAAATGAAACTTGAAAGAGGAGTTAGATGGTGGCGGTGAAACTGTGAAAGCACCTGATCAAACTTGAAAGTGAAGTGAGACGGACTGGAGGTGAAACCGTGAAAGTGAATTTAGGATGTTGAGAATATTGTGGGATCCAGAAAGTGAAAGTGGAAACGTCATTTAAAAAAAAAAAAAATTTAAGTGGAAGACTAAGAGTCATATTGATACCAGGCATTTAATATAATAATTTATAAGGTTTTTATATAACCCGACGGGCTGACCCGGTAGCCCGTCGGGCCAGCCCGATAGAACCCGATAGCCCTATAGGGCTAGCCCGTTAAGCCCGATTCATTATCGGGTTTATACTTCTCGACCCTAACCCTGTAATTTTGGCGGGTTTTTTGGGCCAGCCCATCGGGTTCGGGCTGCACTGACATCCCTACTCGGATGTAAGAAATCGTGCGTGCTACCTGAGTCGACTAACACCGTCACCTTAGATGATGAAATCGTGCCCTCCAAAGTCATGGCTTTAGTTCTCGGTCGACCGTCAAGTGCACGGATATGGGACAAGTCTTCTGAGATCAACACCTCATCCAATCCTTGATGTTCCTCCAGCTTGTCGACCAACTCGTCGTTGTCCTCATCCACCCCCATATACGCTAGGAACTTGTGTTTGCATACGTGGGTGGGCGCCCACTTCTCCTCACAGTACCAGCACACTCCTCTTCTTGTTCTATCTGCCTTATCCGCCGCAGAAATCCGCACAATCGGAAGTTTGGAAATATCGGTTGACCTGGATGGTTGCGTCGTCGAGCGTCCTCCCGAATGTGAGTTAGATGCCATAGTGGGGTTCCCTGATGAAGCAACAATACTTGTTCTCGAATCACGCTGAACCCATTGACGACGAGGCATTGGCGGTGGTGGCTCGAATTGCTCCGGTCTACACGCTGTGAGATGTTTAGCCAGGGCAAACGCCGATGCCAGGGACGACGGTTGGTGGAGCTGGACCTCTCCCCGCAGCGGTTGTCGCAAGCCTGCAATATATAACTCCAGTAGCACATGATCTGGGCAACAATCTTATCCTGCAAAGCTTCGAAAGCGGTTGATACTCTGCAATAGTGCCAGTCTGTGTTAGTTTCGAAAGTAACCCAATGTGGCTTTGGTAGCAAGTAGGGTCAAACTGACGACGCACGTCATCCAAGAATTCGAACCACGTCGCAGATTCATGGCTAGCACAATAACTCCAAATCCAATCTGCCACTGGAGGATCGAAAAGTGGAATCACATAATGCAGACGTTGTTCTACCGGAGTACCGATGTGATCGAAATAGTAGTGCACACTGCGGATGCAGTTGTTTGTTTCCAGCCCATCAAAATGAGGCGGCTCCAGTTTCACTCTTGAATGCTTCGGTTCCTGGTACATGTTCCCAAACTGAGGTCTCGAAGGGGGCGGGCCCCAACATGATCCCGGGTTCACCATCTGGGGTTTCGGGACTGGTGGTCTGTACGCCGGACTTCCCTGTAACAACGGCTGGCCAAATAAAGGCAGCCGCGTTGTCTCCGGTATGGATCCCATAGACCACGCAGTAGACTGCGGTCGCGGAATGGGCTGAGTTTGCGGAATCGTGAACCCTATGCTGCTAAACCCTGCAAGATACTGAGATGTCACAGGCGGAAGGAATGACTGTGTGAATACCGCCGACACTCCTGTAGTGTGTTGCGATGTCGGAATCGCAGAGGACGTCAACAGCGGCCATGAAAAGGGGGGAGCCGGCTGTGGTCTAGACATCAGAATGTCCAAAGAAGATTCCTCAGATGCGACTAAGCGCGATTCCAGAAGGCCGACTACCGTCGTCAGCCACTGTAGTTGGGATGACAACGTTGACAACGAAGGGATCGGAATCGACTCCGAACCAGAGGCGTCGCGCG
This sequence comes from Salvia hispanica, assembly GCF_029641045.1. NCBI lineage: Eukaryota > Viridiplantae > Streptophyta > Magnoliopsida > Lamiales > Lamiaceae > Salvia > Salvia hispanica. Next base: position 28,766,229 of record NC_142693.1, on the reverse strand, counting down.
TGTCCACACCACTCGTGCTGGACTTTGTGGTCGTCATGAGTACGTCAATGAAGCACCAAATGATACGAAGAACGTTCGTATCGGCGGGGATTAGGTCCGTTCGCGGATGCACATCCGTCGAGCAACCAAGAAAAACCCTAGCTAGAGTTTGAGAACACAACGAAAGAAAAAAAACGTAAAGTAAAAGATAAAGTTTAGGGATAATTTCTGATATGATTAATGATTTATGAATCCCTATTTATAATACTACGGACCCTAGGGTTGGTTCGACTCTCTTTTGCATTCCGGGAAAGAACCAACAAAGAAAACCCGAAAAGGAGCTTATAATCCGCTCGACTCAACTAATAAATAACTAATTGTTTAAGCAAAAACAAAGTATCAATAATAATAATGAAAATAAAACTTCTAAAATAAATAACTCTAGTAAGACACGAAGTCCCGATAACGTGCGGGAGTTCGGGCTTGACGTCGCGGCCTTGGGCTCCTCTCCGCCATCCGCCCCCGCTGCTTCCCTTTTCCCTTCACTTTCTGCTGCACGTTCTGCTGCGCTTCACCCTCTAAATCTGTCCCAGCTCCTGCCTTCTCTTGCACCTCTATACCTGTATCACTCTCGACTCTTGCCTTCCCTTGTATACCCATAGCCGTATCAGAAGGTCTCCTAACTTCGTATACAAATAGTTATTTCAATTCTAGTGACAAAATAAGGATCCTCACAAGTTTCTGTGCAATCACAAAACAATGTACTAATATATGTTCCTTATTTCTTCTTGTAAATGCTCCTTATTTGCTATGTGTGAAGCAACAGTTGTGAAGGAAATGTTTTGTGCTTGTTGCAGTCATGCTTTAAAATTTTTGGTGCTACTGCTTTTTGATTTTTTTTCACAATTGGAGTAGTTTGTCACCGTTACTGTGGAATCCTGTACGTATTTGGGACTAAGTAGGCTAAGTAGGCTATATTTGCTGTGTTTTCGTTTCCAGGATTTGAAAAACATGAGAGCATGAATAATGGCTTACTTTCTGCTGCAGCTGCTTCAACAAATAGTGCTTATATATGGTACTAAAGTTTCTTATGTTTGTGTGCTTGTTAGTTCACATCCCTTTTTTGGGAGGGGAAAAGTTGAATTTTTTAATAGGTAGTTGTTTATGGCGGCTCTGGACCTTAGCTATGATGCTATCTTGCTTGGTAGTTTTCATTTTTTGGTTTTTAGTGTTCAAAGGTTGTAGTATGGTTTATAAAAAGTTTAAACACTCATAGATGCATTTAGTATTTGATAATTCAGATTTTGTCCCTCTAGTTAGGATCCACCATATACTTACAGTAAGTTAGTAGAATAAACATCTATAAATAATTTGTCTTATATTAATTAAGTTTCAATATTAGTTGATGTGAATATATATGCTTAGTATTGATTGTGATTCATAGTATTTGCTTATTGGTTTATTAATCAGATAGTAATATGACCATGACAGACATTTACTTGAGGATATGTTGAATTTCTGGAAGTTCTATTCTGGTTTGAGTTCATTGAAAGTTAAGAAGTAGATGAATGTGAATATGTTGTTGAAATACTTGGTGTTGTAAGTTATAAATATTAATGATTATGTTGAAACAACTAACTTATATTTTACTATTCAGTTTTAATTTTTTGAAGCATTGAATCTAAGTGTATTATGTAAATTATGCGTCCTTAGTATTTAAGTGGTATTCTTTGTTCTTGTTTTCTTCCTCCGAAACTAACAGCTTTTGACCAACAACACCATGTAAATGGTGGTAAAATGTGTATAGAAATGGGAACAAAGATGCATTGCAAAAGCTACTTCCCAGGGGTTGATGGTAAGACCTTAATGATGATTCTAGCAGTAGTAGTTGGAACTTATCTTACAGGACCAATATGGTGGCAAAGAATGCTTGTACAGTATTTAAGAATCTGGTACTTTTTGTCATCTTTTATCATTATATTTCTCATTCTAAGATCAACTGCCAATTGTTTTGATCAACTATATAATGCATAACTTCTTAGAGTTTCTTTGGGCACATGTTTTTGAACTTCATCGTATTTATATAATTTATAGGGACGTATGGAATAGTTGAATATGAGTGATCTTCATAATGGTGATCAAGCATTAGAGGAACCAACATCATTATCAACTCTTCAAGGCTTCAAGTGCCTTTAGAAGAAGTTTGAAAATAGCAGGTTTTCCTTTGTTAAATTCTTTTCATGGCAGAACATATATTGCTCCAGTTAGATTTGGACACTTTATACACATAATAATCTGCTTTTTTCTGGAATACTTGTGTTCTTAAGTACTTATTTTTTAATCATCTCTTTGGATATTTGTAGCAGAAAAGAGTGATGGATTTTTGGAGGGTATACACCTCTATTAAATCAAGATTCATAGGTAACCGACCTCATTTACAAAGTTTTTGTGCATCCATTTTCTGACATGTTATCCCATTTAGTTATATTTTATTCTTTGATATAGTTTATTTCTTTCAGTTTTTTCATTCTTCTTGTACATAGTACGTTGGTTTATGTAGTAACTCTAAATTTTAAAACTGAAATGTTTCAGGTTGCGTCGTAGAGAACATTTGCTCATTTGACAGATATAAGAGACTCACATATCTTAAAGAAACAAGCATGTCTCGTGCAAATATGTTATGCACTTTTGGATGGATAGGACTTTACAGTTTTTACTATATAGAAGATGAACAACACTTAATATGTTTAGTATGCGTGTAAAAACACACATTACATTTTGGCATTAGATACTTGGAATTTTTGTTACTTAAATATGGCATTTTATTTTAATGAGTTGTTTATGTAGTTTTGTTGGATGAAAAATTATAGTTTAATATGAACTTTTTATATGTTAGAAATGAAATTGAAATATTATATATGCATATAAAGGTAAAATGTACTCCCTCCGTCCCGTTGAAGATGATCCACTTTCTTTTTTGGTTTGTCCCAACCAAGATGACCCATTACTTATAATGAAAATCCATTTATCTCTACTTTATCTCCTCTCTCTTACTTTACTCTCTCCATTTAACACACAAAATAAAGTTGCATAAAATCCCGTGCCGCCCAAGAAAGGGGTCATCTTCCTTGGGACAGAGGGAGTAAATTTTAAGTATTTGAAGGATGTAAATATAAATTAAAAAAATTTGTGGACTAGAATGTAAATTATATAAATGCAGGATTAAATGGTAATAATATATATTTATGTGGGGTATTCTCTAAATTTCATCCAGGTATATTGGTGTAGTCTAAAAGAACGTGTTGTGGCAATTTCTAGTGCCATTAGATGTGATTCACATTTTTTGAGTATAGCAATGATTGATCTTTACTTACACATGATCTATCATTACATGCAATGGGGTTGGCACTTGCTTCAAGTGCCACTATAAATAAATTGTAATGTTAACATATTTCTGGTGGCATTTTGAAGTGCCATAAAAAATCAATTTTCTAGTAATATCCGTTTGGTTATTTTTAAAAAAAGATTTATTTTATTCTACTTTTAATATGGATAGTTGGCATATGATGTTAGAATTAAAATATAGATGCACTACTCTTTGAATTCCAATTGTTTTCTAATTTTTTTTTTTTTTTAACAAGTGCTTGGTTTGCAAGTCTCATAACTTCAATTTTTTACTGCGTTTCGCGAGGCCGCGAAGGTCGAGTAGACGGAGATGTGAGTTTATGAGATGGTCTTCGAGAGAACTGTAATCAATGAACACGATCGATAACTAAGGTGATTTTTATTGGGACGGATAAAAAAAGAAGTGAGTTATTTTTAATAGGATAAAAGGAGTATAATAATAAATTCTTCTTTATGAAAACATGATTTAATTAATGTATACTAAGACAATAATATACGTACCTTAAAATTTTAATTGATAATGACCAGCCATTTTGATGTGATTTCTACTTTAGAGTTCTCAACAAAAACCCATTCCCTTGCCCTTCTAATTCTATTTGTGGGAAGCTTCTACGATGGAGTCCATTTACGTGTTAATACTGTGTATGCATCGAGTTGTTTTGTGGCTAAACGTATTTGCAGTTTAAACGGGGTACATTTAATTGTTAGTAAGGTTTTATTTCTACATCGAGTTGGTCTTAAATTTAATTGTTGATTAAGGTGTTTAAATACCAAAGGATCTATTATGTGAGAAAGCTGTGACAAGGTCCACACCTTCAGCTGCGAAGCTTCGTCAATCTTTCTATCGTGACGAAGAAAAGTGTCATGGCGAAAAACTTTCGTATATATGTACACATAACTTGGGAGTAACAATTATTCTATCAAAGATCTCCACCAGCATCCTCACATTAATTTCCCCAGCCCCTTCTCAGTCCTCCTCCGCCGCCGCTCATCACAGCTCTCCAATACAACCAACTGGCAATGCCTATATATATATACCCCATGGCCGAAGAATTGGTTTCGGCGTTTCATGATATGCAGAACGACGATACAAATAATGAAAAATTGGTGGAGTTTGTCCGCAGCTGCTATGTCAACAACTTCAACTTGCCCGAGTTGTGCTCAGTGCTCCAACAACATCTCAACCCTACAGACAATGAGCTACCTGTAAATGATCCTACCTCAATTGTTCAAAACTTCTTCCATGATATATCTCGTCTCCGTTCCAAACATCTGATGATGGCAAAGAAGCTAAAATCCATGAACACGAACTTCACTAAGCTGCTCCATTCCTTTTGTCAAGGAAGAACTCCCCAACATACGTCAATTCCTCCGTGAAGTCGCGGGAACTCTTGCCCGACGATCGCCCACGATAAGAATTAGGGTTTGAACGAAGAAGAAAGTAAATTTGCGTGAAACTATTTTATTCCGTAAAGATTGAAATAAAATACACGCCTATTTATATCTAGGACCTAGGGTTGATTTCGACCTACTGGGAAAGAATCAACGAAAAAAACTCAGAAAGGAGCTTATAATCCGCTCGACGCTAAATAATTAAAATTACATTAATAAATCCCAAAATACTAATGTCAAATAAATAGAAATAAACCAACTAAATAAATACTACGCTCTCTCCTTCAATGTTTGGTGAAGTCCGCGAAATGATCCGGTTGGCGCCTTTGACGGTGCGAACGGTCTTTAGCGATGGTTCTCTCCGGTTCCCTGCTTCCACTATCTCCGGTGTCAAAGTCGCTCTCCTCTATCTGCTGCACCGGAGTGGTCTCCTAATCTCCTTCAGGCGAGCGGACGGCTGACTCGTGACACCATTGCTGTCTCCAAAAAAGTGTTTTCTGTTTTATTCAATGCAGCAGCCATGATATGCGCGGCCGTGGATGCCTTTGCTGCGGCGAATGTCATTCCCATGAGGGTATGGGCAAGGGCAGGGATCGGAGCGGCAGCTGCTGCAGCCTCCATTCTGTACACCGCGCTCGGGAAATGGCACCAATCCATTTTCATGAAGCGTGAGACTGAAGTGAAAAAACACAAGGAGATAATTGATCATATGATAATGGTCGCCCGACCCATCGTGACAGATCTCGATAGCGTTTATAGTGCAGCTTGCAGCTTGGAGGTCGAGATCAAATCTTTGTCGGAAGCAGTTGATGACGAGGTGAAAGTGGCGGACGTGGGAAAGAGCTTTGAAGAATTACTACGGAATGATGAAAACTACAATAGGGTTTTGAAGTGGGCTAAAGATTGCGTGCTTCAGAGCGTATGTAACAGCCCGATTTTCTAGGGTATAATAAATACGGCGATCGCTACCTAAGCGGACTTAAATGCAATAAGAACATAGGCTAGAGTTTCATTTAAAGGGATTTGTCCAAAGTAATTAATGAACTATTTAAGCAATAAGAAAATGACTTAATCAAGAAAAACCAATGATAAATAGATATCATAAATCATGCTCAAAAGCCAAGGGTATAATATAATCCAAAACGCATTATGTCTCAATATTCTAAACCAAAAGGAATAAATTCAAACTCAACAAACGACAATAAGTTTCATGTTTCAGCGGAAGCATCCAAGAGAAGGGTGAAGCCATGTATGAAGACACAACTACACTCGAAGTTTCAAATGACCATATTATTCAATTAAAGTTTGCTCAACACCGCCAACCGCTCGTCGCCGCTCAACCTGCACATAGGGAAAACACATGCACGGCTGAGTATTTTAAACATACCCAGTGGACTCATGCCAAAACATTTTAATAGATATGACATCCTTACCATAGTGAACTCGAGTTTGCATTTATAAAAGAATATCATCGAGTATCACAAAATAATTTCATAGACTGGCCAGTCAAACAATTCCTCCCATTTTCTTAACAACCAACAATTCCATAGTGCGACGAAAGTGTGGCCACACTATTCGTCCACGAGACCGGCCGACTAGCAAGGATGGCTCCCGATCCCAACGGTGTACACTAGCCTGATAGGGTTTGCGGCCCTACTGATAGAACCTCGTTCTATCGGGACTGAGCACACCGTTTGTAACAAGAACAAAAGGGAGATAAACCTAGTTGGAGTGCTAGGTTTTGGAACCAAGAATGAGAATAGAAGTTAATTCATATTTCTCAATGATTTAATTATCTATGAGATTCTAGTATTTATAGAATCCACAACCCTAGACGGTTCGACCTTCCTAGTTCATCTCGGGAAAGAACCGACAAGAAAACCCGAGGATATTGTAAACTAGACCCAAACGATATCTTGCAAGGCAAGATATCAAAAGAATACAAAATATAACATAATTAAATAACAAGAAATAAGTCTAGCTATGGAAATATAATATAAAGATATTCAAGGATCTTCACTTCTTCGGGCGTGAATGGGTTGCTCATCGTCACCTGGTCCCCGGTTGGGTTCGAGTCCCTATCAACTCCCCCACGGTTGAAATCCACTTTGCCCTCAAGGTGGGAGTCAAAATAGCTATGAAGAATCTTATAAATTTCAGTAAACATATCATCTTCCTCATTCTTCTTCATATCTGACTGAGATGATGGCAGCACATACATTCTATCCTTAAACCAAAATGATTCTAGCTCCAACACCTGTTCACCTACATGTAAAGGACCACAATCATTATATGGTGCATAAAGATCGACAACACTCGGTGAAGGATCTTCGCCACCCGATTGATAGGAATGAGTAGAATTTGGAAATCGTATCATCACATCTGCCACATTCAGGCCAGAAATTCCAGCTTCAATGGCTTCATGCTCATTGCTGATTTCTGCTACAGCCTCACAAGATACCTTAGTGTCTACACAGTCATTTGATTGGTCCTCCATAGTTGCTTCAGCTACTTCACGATCAGCATTTGCCACCACAGAAGGCCATCGTCCCCACAGAAACGACGTCACAAAATGAAAGTTTGTCATGTGAAACACCAGAGAGTATCCATCCTCGTCCATTTCCAAGACCTCGAACAGCGTCATGTTTGTAGATCTATTCTCATGTCTGTTCTCTATCACCAAAACCGATTGCTTACACAGTTGAACCTGCTGGAATTGTGGGCAAGACTGAGGTCTGCTTGAGCTCTCACCGATTCGACTATCGCCCAGCCGGATACTAGCTTCCCCATATGCAACATTCCACTTGTCGTGATCCAGAACCATAAAAACTGCAAAGGAACCCATAGAACCAACTCTCACTTCAAGGGCTCCTGGGTCAAATATGTGAACTCCTTCGTCTCTACCAAATTGAAGAGTATCACGGCTCCCTTCTCCATCAAGTAAAATCCTATGTGCCCATATTTGTTACCTGAATAGCACTCAGGTGCACGAACTAGAAAAGCAACAATATTGAATATGGCACTAAACATGTCTCGATTCGCATCATGTAATCTCTGGTCCCATTCGGCATTTCCAGAAAAGGGCATCTCCATCATCTTGGAATTCATCAAATCCAAGAGATAACTCTCCACCTCAAGGGTAAGCAGATGTGGCTGCAGAATCGATGTGTCAATACCTTCACCCAATTGAGTGTCATAAGACTTCGTATCATCACTATAAGAAAGTGTAGGAGTTGCTGAATATGGAAAATCTTTCACAGATTGTGCAGATTCAACATAAAGAAAACCATCGTCATCTTCATCATCACACCATTTAACAAGCTTCATGTGAAATCCAGTATCAGAATCGGAACATACTGATGTCGAACGATGATTCAAGCTATTGGAGCTTTCGGAAGCTTCAACCCTTTTGGGAATTCCTGAATGCACTGGAGGAGAATGGTCAACAATATCTAAGCTAGAGCTGCTCAAATGAGAAGCACAGACAACTTGATCCTCATCAGCCGATGACTCGAAAGACGAGGAAGAGTGGGCTGTTCGGCAGGGCAGTCCCGTGTCATCATTCTCTGTCAGTAAAATCTCCGCAAATAATTCAGAATCCGAAAGACGCACCGGGCCCTCAACCTCAAGATTCAGTGGGATCGACAATGTGTGAATCTTCTTCCTCGACTCCTCACACTCTCCCTGACCATGCTTCAAGTCAAGCACCCTATTAGAGTTCACTGTGCAATCTATGCCAACGAGGGCATTATTCTCAACCAAATCCACCTCCAATTTATTTCCAAACGAAGAATCCATTAACTCATTTGACGGTAGAACATCTAATTGATTGTCATCAACCACACATGAAACTGCCACGTCAAAGAAAGGCGGAGCAAATACCTGTTGTGTGACCTCGTTTCGCTGCGGTGGCGGGCGAATGGGCTCTCGGTTCACGACTGGAAACGCCGTTGTGCGGTTGGGTTGTCGCTGGTCTAATTTCTGGGCGATGGCGAAAGTTTCCTTGAGTGTGCTAGGCCGTCGCATGAGGACTACCTGCTTCAGCGGGGATTTGAGACCCGCAATGAACAAAGAGGATAGTGTCGCATCCCCCGATGTGAGAAGTAGCAATGATTCGAACGATGCTTGATAGGCTTCGACTGTAGAAGCTTGTCAGAGAGTAGCCAATCGACTGACGTAGTCGTACAAATCAGGATCGAATCGTTGCTTTAAGGCCGACAAGAAGTCATCCCAACCCTTTCCTTTGTTATTTTCCACCCAATACTCCATCCAATCTGATTTTGGTGGATCGAATAAATATTGTGTAAGATAAAGACGATCATCTAACGGTGTGTAGTCTTGGTTGTAGTATGTTTGGATCTTATTAATCCAATCCAGGGCATTCTCTCCGTCAAAACGTGGAGGTTTGAGACGGAGGCGTGGTAGGGCTTCGGGCACAAGCGGTGCTTTAGTGACCGATGGAAGGAACGCCCAACTGCGTGGAGATGTAGATGTTGCGACTAGTTGTTGGTCTGGTGGCTCCTTCGCTCTCGCGATGGTGACGGAGGCTGACAGTTTGGTGAGGGTTTCCTCAATTTTTCTGTTGGCGGCTGTTTCCATCATCATCGAACTTGTGGGAGAAGTATGTTGGTGTGATTCCTGGAGAAGAGGTGGTATGTAGAGAAAAATCTGGGTGCAATGAGCTTTTGACAGATTGGAGAAAGATTTGTGTGAACTGGCGTGAGGAAGATTGAGGGATTTTGAGAGATCAATTTTGATGGGGGGAGAGTAATCAATGTAAAGCACCAATTGATAGAACCTCGTTCTATCGGGACTGATCACACCGTTTGTAACAAGAACAAAAGGGAGATAAACCTAGTTGGAGTGCTAGGTTTTGGAACCAAGAATGAGAATAGAAGTTAATTCATATTTCTCAATGATTTAATTATCTATGGGATTCTAGTATTTATAGAATCCACAACCCTAGATGGTTCGACCTTCCTAGTTCATCTCGGGAAAGAACCGACAAGAAAACTCGAGAATATTGTAAACTAGACCCAAACGATATCTTGCAAAGGCAAGATATCAAAAAAATACAAAATATAACACAATTAAATAACAAGAAATAAGTCTAGCTATGGAAATATAATAAACTAAAGATATTCAAGGATCTTCACTTCTTCGGGCGTGAATGGGCTGCTCATCGTCGCTTGGTCCCCGGTTGGGTTCAAGTCCCTATCACCTACTCAGACCTGTATTCGTTTTTATAGCCCTATAGCCTAATGGAGCGGACTTACAAACTAGGCATCAGGCACACAACATAATCAAAACAATCACAGGCATGTCATAATCTTTTAATCCACCCTTATAACACCATAATCAATATTTTGGTAATAAAAGAGTTTAGTGAATAAAGCCCACCTCGACTCCTTAGATCACAAGTACGCTCTTCCTCTTGCTATCACGCCGAGAGCGCGGATTATCACCTTTAATTTATGCGTATTACAAATAAGTCTCAATCATTGATTCAAAAATCATGCATGTTCCCAACGTTTCCCTTTTCCCATCAATTCGTTTTAATATCACCATTCAAAATCAAGACATGATTATCATATCACTTTTTTATTCACACTACAACTCTAGATCTATCATCAAAACATGTCACGCATGAGTGTTTTACCACACACATCACACGCACACACGAACACACACACACGCATACCGATGCACACACACCCGCACATCACTTCATATTCATCAATTATTTCCCCTTTTCACTCAATCTATATGCATGAGGGTTCAAGAACACCGATTTATCGGTTAGATGAGAAAATATTAATATAAAAATACCTTTTCTCGATAGAACAAACGGTAGAAACAAAGTTGTAACATCCCGGAATTTAGAACCCTAATTTTTTGAGCCCTAGAATTAATTATTGATGACGTGGAATCGAGAATGCATTTATTTAATGAGATGAGTTTGTGTTGAAAGTTTGAAAAGTCAAACTTATTGATTTAATGATGTGGCATGTGATTTATTTATTGGTGAGATTATGTGGCAATTATTTGTTTAAGGGTGAGTGAGAATATTAGAGAAAATTTCCATAAATACTTGTCACCCTAATTCTTGTAATTTTCGAACCCTAGACCCCCCTCTGAAGAGAAATTCTATTTCTTCCGGAATTTATTTAATCCTTGGGATATTTATCCAAATTAAATTCCAAGAGCCAATTAGTTCCTTGTTTAAAGATGGAAAAATCGAGCCCCCTTATTTTACTAGTGATTTTCGAAAATCACTATATATGGGAAGGAAAGAATCATTTTATTTTATTTGACTCCTTACTTGATTTCCTTCCATACCTAGAATTTAATTATTCTACCAAATCTTTCCATACTTCAAGAGATCTTGTCATACCCTATTTTAGTTAATATTCCAAAACCTCATTCCTTATTTAATAGGCTAATACACGCCTAGTTCCATTCTCCAAATTGGAGGATTTTTATTTATTTATTTAATTTGCCCCGTGATATTTTATTCTACTCCGTAAAATATACCAAAACAAAATCTTAGCAAATGGAGAGCCATATATTTCGAAATTTCTATGCTTGAGACCCTAGTCTATTTTTGTTAATTCTTCCTCCCTACTTCACAATATTATTTTATTTATTTAATTTGTGGAGAATGAGATCTTACCAAATATTCTATTCTAATTACCTAAAGATCTTGTTGAGCACTATAAATAAGAGAAACATCAACCCTAACCCCCATAATTTTCGGCCCCCACCCTCCCACACACTCTCTCAAATTTTCTTCTTCTACTCTCCAATATTTTGCTATCGTTTGGAGAAGAATTGAAGTTTAATCCAAGAACTTTGAAGAATCAAGGCTAATACTTGTTTTCTACCGATCGTTTTTCTCAAAAAAAGGTATTCTTGTTTAAAAGTTATGCTTGTTCTTCTTCCACTTCTTCTTTTTCTTCTTCTAACCGATTAATCGGTCTTCTTGAACCCTCATGCATCTTGGTTGAGTGAAAGAGGGATAAAAAGGGGTGTGGGAACATGTGTATGTGTGTGTGTCGTGTGTGTATGTGGCGTGTGTGTGTGTGTTGTTGTGTTGTGTAGTGTGTGTTTGATGGTTAAATAATCTTGTGTGATAAACATGATCTTTATTAATTAGTAATGAGGAGATAAATCGTTGGGAAGAGGGAAAAGTAATGAGACATGCATGAGTAAGAGTAGTACTGAACCTAATTTGTGATATGTGCCTATGTGATTAAAAGGTGAAACTTTGGTTGCGAAGCCGGATAACGGAAAAGCGAAACTACTTGAAAACTAAGCAATCGAGGTCGGCTTTATTCTTAAACTCTTTTATTTCTTGCAAAATATTGATTGGTGTTATAAGGGTGGTTTAACTGTTATGCCATGCCTATATTTGTTTTATTGTGATATTGTGCCTGAAGCCTAGGTTGTGAGTTCGCTCCATTGGGCCAAGGTTTTGGATATGTTATACGAATTCGGGTCTGAGTACGGGCCGCAAATCCTACCAGGCTGTGTACACGAGGGGATCGTGAGCCGTCCTTGCTAGTCGGCCGGTCTCGTGGGCGAAAAGTGTGGCCACACTTTTGTCGCACCATGGAATGTTATGATTGTTATTTTGATGAGAAAATGGGTAGTTGTTTGATTGGCCAATCTATGAAAATATTTTGTGATGCTCGATGATATTTTATTTTGATAATTTGTAAAACTCGAGTTCACTTGGTAAGGGTGGCATAACTTATAAAATGTTTTGGCAACGAGCTCACTGAGTATTTCAAAATACTCAGCCCTGCATGTGTTTTCCTTATGTGCAGGTTGAACGATGACGAGCGGTGGCGGGTGTTGAGCATGATAATTAATTAAGATGGATGTTATGAACTTCAAGCGTAGTTGTGTCTTCATACATAGCTATTCTTTCTCTTGGTCGCTTTCCGCTGAGTTTTGCTACACTTTTGTTTATTTGGAATACTCTGCACTCTCCTTTCGTGTTAGAGGCCTTAGACTATCTTGTGGTTTTATCTCAGAAACTGTGTCATACTCTTGAGATTTTGATCGTTATTTATGATACCCTTCTTATTCTTAATCAAGTTTCTAGGTTAAGTTATTGCTTTAACTACTCTGATAGTTCTTTCAAATCCTTTGGTCAAAACTCCTTAAATGAAACCCTAGCCTATGTTTATTCCTTTGGAGTCGGTTTTTGGGTAGCAGCCGCCGCATTTATTGTACCCTAGGAGGGCGGGCTGTTACAAAAGTAGAATCTTGATTCTTCAATACTTCTTGAGGCTTCAACTTGAATTCTTCTCAAAAGATGAAGAAATCTTGGAGAAAAGTAGAAGAAAATTTGGGAGAGAGGGGAGGCATGTGATTAGAGAGAGAGATGTGTGAAGAGAGACGTGTGATTAGTGGCTAGGGTTAGGTTTTTCTCCCATGTATTTATAGAGTGCAAAATAAAATCTTTAATTAAATAAATCAAAGATTTGAGAAGATATGGTGGTGAAAAGTGGCGTGAATTATGGGGAGAAATAAGGGGAAATTCGAAATCTAGGCTATTTAATTCTCCTATGATTTTATTTGGTATTTCACGGAGTAGAATAAAATATCACGGAGCAGAATAAAGTAATAATTCTCCCAATAAAAATATGGAGTAGGCGTGAATTTGGCTCCTTCCATAAGGAATTTAATTAAATTCCTAATTTAAATAGGATATGGCAAGATCTTCTTAGATATGGTAAGATATGTTAAGATATTTGAATTTATTCATAGAAGAGAATAAATAAGGGATCAAATAATATAATAAAATAATCACTTCTCCCACAAATAGGAGATTTTTGAAAATCTCCATGTAATAAGGTGGGTTTCAAAAATCCATAGAGGAATTAGAGAATAATTGGACTTTGGATTTAATTTGGATAATTATCCCAAACAAATAATTAAATCCAATAAAATAGGATTTTTTCTCCAATAATAATAAGGGTCGAAAATTCCAATAATGTTTGTAGGATATTTATGAAAGTCCTATTTGTCTCACTCATCCATTGAGAAAATAATTCGTCACAATATATTTCACTCCGCATCAAAATATTCACACAATCATTTCACAAAATCCACCGTTTTTAATTCCACCTCATATTCACAACACATTGACCTTTCAACGGCCGCTTCATATTTTCCACATCTTTGACTATTCAATCAATCTCAACTCCAACTCGAAATTAGGTCACAAAGAAATCATGCACTTAAATCACTCATCAATTAATTCACATACTCCATAACATTAAAAGCATTTAATGCAAAAATTTTATGTCTCAAAAATTAGGGTTCGAAAAAGTGGAGTGTTACAGCGTAGTTAATCAGCTGGGTTAAGGCGCCTGACCACGGTTCTCCTAAGTCCTAACCATGGTCAGTTAAAAGTCAAATTGTAGAAATTCTAGTCAATGATAATATATACGTTGCTTGATATTACTACGCCATCACTATCTTCTGGTATAACTGTGTTGCTCTTTTATATAAGTCGAAAACGATTGGATAATAATATTAAAGATTAGTTTATTTGTCTGAAAATTGCCAAAAGGTTGGATGATTAAGAATGATACTCTAAATGATATCCAATTCTAAATGATGCTCTTTCCGCTCCACAGTATTAGGTATTTCATTTTCTGCACTTGTTTTAAGAAAATGATACTTCCTCCATCCCCGATTAAGAGTCACACTTTTTCATTTCGGTCCGTTTCTAATTAAGAGTCACACTTCATTTTTACCACAAATAGTAAGTAGTTTCCACATTCCACTAACTCAATTCACTCACATTTTATTATAAAACTAATATAAAAAATGGGTCCCACATTCCACTAATTTTTTCAACCAACTTTTTTTTACATTTCTTAAAACTCGTGTCCGATCAAAGTGTGACTCTTAATCAGGGACGGAGTGAGTATTAAATAGTTAAAGTGAAGAGAGAGAAAAATAAGAGAGAGAATAATTTAAAAAAGAGTCTTATGTACAATATTCTCTCTCTTACTTTACTTTTTTCCTAGCTTTAACTATTTACAATTATTTTTTCAAAATGAGTGCGCAAAATGAAATATCTCAATTACTGTAGAATGGGGGGAGTACTACATTTCTAAATTAAGATTTGCTTGATTTATTTTATCTACAAATTAGAAAAAATGGATATTTTAAGTGATGATTTTCCTTTTTGTGGTCCTATTACCATTGATTGGTTTTTCTTTTCCCTTCTTTTTTTTTTAAATTTCCTTTCTTTTCTTTATTTTCCATTCCTACATGTGATTAATTTTCATTTTTAGCAAAAAAGCAAAACGTTTTCCCTCTTTTACTTTAATTTCTCTTATTTTGCTTTTATCTTTATTTCTCTAATTTAAACACTTTTCACATTATTCAATAAATATTATCCCTTCCGTCCGCAAATTGCTTCTCACTACACTTTTTTTATTACACTTTATAAAAACTGTCAGCATAGATATACTATCTACACACTAGCTTTTCACTACACGTATATAATATATTGTTACTGCACTTCAACTTCAATGTCATATTGAAACTCATTTCCTGACACTTCCATTCAGTTTAAAATTTTGCAATAAAAAAAAAACTTTAACATTGTAAAAAATAAAAGAAATAAAACACACATACCACACACAAACCGCCATTCACATAAACACACCTTGACACACGCACACACACAATCGTTTAGAAGTTAATGTAGTTTAAGAATATATATTGTGGCATTTTCAAGTGACATTACACACCATGTTTCATGGCACTCTTCGAGTGCAGTAATACATGATCTATTCTTACACCTAACTTGTTACTACATGTACCCACTACTGCACTTGCATCAAGTGCCATTATAGATAAAGTGTCAGCACAGTAGTTTTCTAGTGACAATATTAAGTGCCACTACAAGCCAATTTTCTAGTAGTGATAGGAGTCTCACATTCCACTAACTCATTTCACTCACATTTCATTTAAAACTAAAATATATACAAGTGAGACCATATTGCACTTTTTTCCACAATTTTATTAACATTTCTTAAAATTCATGTCGTCAAGAAACGAGAATCCTAATGACAGATAGGGGAATTATTTTCTTAAATGTATGCCCTACAGAAATCAATCACTTTAACAAGATGAAAGTAGTACAATGCTAAGGAAAATAAAATTGTAGAAAATGACGCAGTGATTTCTGTATTAATAGCAAAAATAAGAGTAAAGGTCAATTTTGATTCTAAACATATGACCAAAATACAAATTTTGTTCAAAACATTCACTTTTTAAAAAATAGGTACATAACAAATGAAAATGTCGACGAAGTAGTCCTTTTTTTTACGGTTCTGTCCAAAAACTAACGTTCAACACTAATTGTACAGTGGCAGGACCGTTAGTTTTTTGACGGAATCGTTAGAAAATGACCACTCCGACAAGAATTTCTTCTGTTATGGACCTGTTTTATTAAAAAAGTGGATGTTTTGGACTAAATTCGTATTTCGGTTATATGTTTAGAACTAAAATTGACCTTTACTCCAAAAATAATATTTTTGAAATTCCACGAATTTTAATATATAATTGATAAAATGAGAAAGAGATAGAAGAAAAGATAATTAAAATATAATTAATCAACATAAACCTACATCGTTAGAGATAATTTAAAAAAATAAAAAATAAAATTGACTAGTTTTAAAGGCGGGATAAAAACTACAAAAGTGGGATGTGATTATTAAATTTAAATACGACCAGAAAAAGGCTTAATGCACACAAGTGAATACACAGTATGACAGTATACATCTCGACAAACAACAAACCGATTTTAACAACTCAATGTTGTCTTTGTGACATAATCCCTCTATATTCCCATTGTCTTTTTCTCTATCATTAGTTATATCTGCACAATATAACAAACTCAAAAATGCATTTTGTCTTTTTCTCTCATCATTTTTCCCTGACAATTAACTCGAAAGTTCCTAACTAAAGAAGAGCACAGAAAATGTCAATTATTATTATTATTATTATTATTATTATTATTATTATTATTATTATAATAGAGTACACCATCTAATTTATGTTCATTTTTCTATTTCCATTCGTCTTAAACTATTTACACTATTTCTATTTTAAGTAAAAATTACAGTATTTAATTATATAATATAGTTATTCTAAAATATCAAGACGAAAGAAGTCTTCTTTCATTTATTTATAAATTCTATTTCAGTTCGTTTGATTATTTTTAATATGTAGGTGTATCTAGTGTATATATATACAAGGGGCAGTTGCCTCACCTGAATTTTTCATTTATACAAAGATATATTGATAACATCATTATAATATGTGTAGCCTCATCTGAATTATCTATTTATACAAAGATATATTGATAACATTATAATGTTGTACTATTTTATACTATTTTATATTACCTTTGCCCCCTTAGTATTTTAATAGAAAAACTTTTGTTGTCCCATTTGAAAACAATGACAAGTCAGACATGTACTCCCTCTGTCCCATTAGAAATGAAACGTTTTCCTTTTTAGTCTGTCCCATTAAAAATGAAACGTTTCTAAAAATGGAAACAATACTCTCTCTACTTTTTTTTCTCTCTTACTTTACTCTCTCCTCATTAACTCACAAAATAACACTACATAAAATCTTGTGCCGAAAAGCAAATGGTGCATATTTAATGGGACGGAGGGAGTAATTAGTAGCAATAGTTATTTTTTGAAAAGAAAAACAAGTCATTGAATAAAGACCCAAACGTGAGTCTAGCTCTGGCTCTCGTAGAGAATAAGCAAAATTGTTGGGGAAAATATAGCTCCGCCCCCGGATATATCTTGTATGGTGTTAAAAACAAAATGGAAGTGCAATATTGATTGGTTTATAATCGTTACACAATTTTAATTTAATATTTTAGTGCTTGGTTTGTAGGCCCATATTTACGAAGCCTATTGGATGGAGACGTCGGTTTATGAGTACTGAGAAGGTCTGCGGGGGAACCAAGATGAAATAACATATTTTAAAAAAAAGAAGAGCCGACTGTAACTTGAATAATTTTAGAGATGCCCCAGCCTCTATAAATAGAAATTCCAAGTATGTTTTATTTTATAAACTCTTCTCTTTTTGTTGCTCATCTCGAGCACATTTCAAAGTCCTTCCTAGTTCACAGTCAAGTCCTCTGATCATCATATATAGCTCTCCTCCCGACCAACCGCCGCACGCCGCTTATATAGGTACACATTAATTAATCTCATAGCTGATAGCTCCATTATTGTGACCATTTTTTAATTCATCATTTTTCACTTACCGAAAGTCAGTTTAAGAGAAAATGAATGCACTCATTTAATTTCACAAATTAAATGTTCATCACATGTGCGGCCTGGTCATATGCTTCGGCAGCATTAGATTCCAACACTGCCTATCACATACACGGCATTGTCGAGTCCTCCACCGTCGCTCGTCACAGCCAGCGATGGAACCAGCACAGGCCGAGCCACGCGCGAGCGGGGGCTTGGCCGGCGCCTGACCCGATAACTCCGCCGTGGCCGCCCCACCCTGGGAAGTTTTAGTCTAGCCTCTGGAAAAGTAATGTATTGTGGAAGCAGCGACAGAACCAGCATAGGCCTAGCCAGTGGGGGCTTGGCCGGCGCCTGACCCTATAAACCCCGCCGTGACCGCCCCATCCCCGGAAGTTTTAGTCTAGCCTCTGGAAAAGAAATGTATCGTGGAACAGCGACGGAACTAGCATAGGCCAAGCCAGCAGGGGCTTGCCCGGCGCCGGACCCTATAACCCCACCCTGCCCCCAGGAAGAAGATAAATAAATGATAAAGGTTATAAATAAATAGGCAGATAAATATATCCAGCTGTCGTTCCCCTTTCTAGCTAGCGCTTAACACGTTTTTATTTGCTAATTTACTTGCTTCTAATATACTAGTACTATATGTGTTAAAATCCTATTAACATGCGCTTTTTAAAATCAATCAGATGATCAATATTCAATAGATTAGAGACGGTAAAATTTAATTAAATAAAGTATTTCCTAATGTCCAGCTAAATCTAGTTTTTTAAAATTATTTAGACGAGGCTCAATACTATATTTATGTATTCAACTTAAAATTGCACATTCAAAAATTGTGACAGTGAGTCTTTTTTTTTTAATGTTAGCTGAGTTTGTTTTTTTTTATTTATTTTAGAAAGTTTTAAATTAATTGAGTCAATTCTATTTTTGGCCAAAATTAACTTCTTTTTATTTTATTTTATTCACTTTTCATCTCTCTTATTTTATTCACCATCATTTAATACACTATTCTTAAACTCTATGCAAAGAAATGTCCCAATTAACAAGGAATGAAGGTAGTACTATAATTTAATATATTGATTTTGAAATGAGATAGATAGGGATTTGAGTTGTGTTTTGTATTTATGATTGTGTGAATTTAAGAATTGGGCTTTAAAAATTGTAAAAATATTACATATACAATTTAATATTACTATTATTTAGAAAATAAATTCAATCTCGCAGCTTACTTAAATTTCTAGTTCCATCACTGATCACAGCTCTCCAACCGCCGCACGAAGCCAATAAATCCTCCTTTGCCGCCGCTCATCACAGCACTCCAACGCCGCCCACTTCTGTCATGGCTGAAGAATTTATTTTGGCATTTGATGATTTGCAGAAGGACGATTCCAATAATGAGAAATTGGTGGATTTTGTACGCAACCACTATAAGAACAGCCTCATCTCCCTCGAGTTCTGCTCAACACTCCAACGACGTCTTGACATTGCAAATGATCATGATCTTCCTCCCTTCTTTCACAACTTCTTCCGTGATGATTTATCCCGTCTCGTTTCAAACCATTCCATGATGCTGGATACGCTGAAACCGATGTGCACCGGCTTCAACAAGGAGCTCGATAGCATCGGTCTCTCCCAGAAGGTGTCTGCCATTTTCTTCGTCGCAGCGGTCATAATCTGTACGGCCGCGAGTGCAATTGCCACTGCGAATGCCAATCCCGAGTGGGCTTGGGCAGCAG
The DNA here is from genome assembly GCF_029641045.1 of Salvia hispanica. Taxonomy (NCBI): domain Eukaryota; kingdom Viridiplantae; phylum Streptophyta; class Magnoliopsida; order Lamiales; family Lamiaceae; genus Salvia; species Salvia hispanica. The sequence goes on along the minus strand of NC_142693.1, from coordinate 28,746,401 downwards.
TGGCTGGGGCAGCCCCAGTGACCTCCATTCTGTTTGGTGCGCTCGGAAAATGGCGCCATTCGGTACTAAACAAGAGTGAGACTGTGGTAAGGAAACATAAGGAGATCACAACACGTATGATTTTGGCCGCCGATTGCGGCATAAAAGATCTCATAAACATTCACTTTGTAGCTAGCAGGTTGGAGTTCGAGACCAAATCTTTGTCGAAAACAGTTGATAATGGGAAGAAAGTGGCGGCTGTGAAAAGGAGCTCTGAAGAATTACTACAAAAGGTTAAAAACTACAATGGTGAGATCAAGTGGGTTAAACAAAAAGTGCTTGATATTATTATCAAACCCTAAAACTCATTTGATAATACTCCTCCCTCCATTCAAAATTAGTCGAAACATTTCTTTTAGGCACCAAAAATAAGAAATTACGGTTTAAAGGTTAAAGTGGATGGATAATAAACTACTCAATAAGAGAAAGAAAAAGTTTTTGCCTTTGTACCTAGTATTGTTCCTTATTCTGGAGTCAGGACAACGGATGTCCGACTATGTTAAGAATGGCCACGGGGAATACTCCTGTATATACACATTCTCGAATTTACAGAGCATTCTTGATTTTTAAAATTCAATATCTTCAAGATTTACGATGCACTGGTGTCAATATACGGCACAACCTGCAAGATCGAATGCCATCATTAACAAAGTTAAGAAGTTAGAAGGATGTTTAGAAGATTTCATGATTTCCTCAAGGCTTGTGTATACCTAACTGTTTTAAGAAGATAACATGATTTCCTCGAGGCTTTCAACTGTTAACTTAGCCAAAACACCTAACTGTTTTAAGATTGCATATTGTAAAAGTATAGCAAGTGGCTCTGGAATGGGGCTATTTGATATGATTCAAATATATGGGACATCTAATAGCGGACGACGGGTGTAGTATTTTTCCTTCCATAGGTTATAGCTCAAGAAATATGGAAAAAGATGCTGAAAGCAAGAAAGAAGCCAAACAACAAAAAGAATATCGCCGCACGAAGCGGCTAACTCCTCCTCTGCCATAGCTCATCTACTAAAACTCCTAGGCCCTACTTGGTATGGTGGAATGGAATGAAGATAGGAATGGAATGAAATCTTCATTCCATTCTTGTGCTTGGTGAATGAAAGGAATACAAATGTAATGAAATTATGTGTGTTGCTTTGTGTGTGTATTTTGCTGTGTGTGTTGCTGTGTGTCAGTGTGTGAGTTTGTGTTGCTGTGTGTGTGTGTGTGTGTTTTGCTGTGTGCGTGTGTTGCTGTGTGTCAGTGTGTGTGAGTTTGTGTTGCTGTGTGTGTGTGTTTTTGCTGTGTGTGTTTGTGTTTTTTTTTTTTTTGCTGTGTCTGTTCTTTTGCTGTGTGTGTGTGTGTGATTGTTTGCTCTGTGTGTGTGTTTTTTTTTGCTGTGTGTATTTTGCTGTGTGAGTGTGTTTTTTTTTTTTGCAGTGTGTGTTTGTGTGTGTGACTGTGTTGCAACGTGTGTCTGGATTTTTTTTTTAATTATTAAAAATTTTAAAAGTTAAATTTAATCATAAAATTGAACTGGTATTAAATTCAAATATAATATAAAATAATATTTATATAATTTTGTTAAAATTTAAAATTAGAAAAATGTAAAATGAAATGGAATGACCATTCCTTAGCTAAATTGAAGGAATGGCTATTCCCATGGGGAATGGAATGATGATTCCAAGTAGAATGGTTATTCCTACGGAAATAAAATACCAAGCAAAGGAATAGAATAGAGGTAGGGATGTCATTTCATTCCCCCCTTTCCATTCCACCATACCAAGTAGCTCTCTAGAGATTCACAATAAATTAAAAAAAAAAAAAAAAAACCATTATCATTTAGTTCACAATTCAAACAGAGATTCACAATCAAATTAAGACTAACTGGATTAAGTAAACAGCATAATAGAGATGACAAAATCAATAACTGCATTCACAAACATGAACGACTTCAGATCACACTGAATCGAGCATCCTCGTTAAACAAAGCTTAAAATTTCACAAAATATAGGGGAGGGGATGGACTGAATTAGAATTTTGGAAAGAGGAGATACTCGATCGAGAGCGGTGAAGATGTCGAGGGCGGAGATGACGAAGTAAGCGGGAGCGAGGCGTTTGATCTCTTGGCCGGAGCAGGCAGCAGCTGATACAGAGTATATGCCGATCCTTCTCCGCAGCTCATCGATCCTGAATTGAAATCCAGACTTCATCTTCCATTGTTCAATTTTTTAGTGTGATTCTGAGCGAAGAATGAGTCTGATTTATGAGAATATTTAGTGCCGAATCTCAAATTAGGATTTTATGCCAGTTCGGCCCATCTGACAATTCTAAACAAGTAGGCCTTAAGCATCCACGTTAGGGTGGACATTTTGGTTGGACACTTTTACGTTTTTTGTCCATAATCACTTTTTATTTAATCACGGTCAAAAAAAAAAAGTTTCCGCAGCAATAGTAGACACTTTTTTTAGCCACATTTCACTCTATTTTATTTGTTGTATATTTTAATTCAATTACAATTAAAATTATCGGACTAAAAATAATTAGATAAAAACGGCTAATAAAACAAATTAAAATTGAAAACTAAATTTTCGTCGGATTAAAGTAAGGAGAAAATTACAACGAAAATTTGATCTACGGAAAATCACACATGTTCTTCATGTTAGAGTTTGTATACTAGAAATCATGTTTCGAGTGATTGAATACTGTCTTATTTTATTTTCCAAGGAATAAAACAGATTATTTTTGTCATAATGTTGTTATGTTTTACATTTAATGGATGTTAATGCATGTTTAAATGTATAAGTTAACTAAACAAAGTCTAAGTCTTTGTTTTAGTAGACCGGTTGTGGGCGTCGTCCACTTTAAGGTAACACGGTCAGTTCTAAACAGAGAAAAAGATGAATTTCACAACCTAGATGGAATTTGACTATCCATCGAGAAAGGTTGCAATGTCAGTCCGCATATTTCTAAGCCTTACTGAAATAAGATGACATTGGTGTGGTATAGCACTGAACGGATCTAACAACAAGACTTGTCCTTGGGCTATCTACTGAAAGGCGAGGTCTTGATAATATTTGTTTCTTAATCAATGTAGGTTAGCATTGAGCATACGGTATTGATTATGCACTACTTTGACTTATCAAATGGTGTAGGTTTTTCGTAACCCAATTATCCTGATATATTGGGTAGTGGTGATCAATATCTAGCGGTGCTAGGATTGCTATTATATTGAATCGTGCGCGAGGAGAGTCTCGTTTGATAATGTCCTCAAGAGGAGTGCGAAACAAGGTTTTATTATTCGGAACCTAGTTAGTTGGAGTTTGATTACTCTATGAATAATAAATAAGCGTTTCATGCTAAGTCCACTCTTGGAATTAATAAGAAGTTAATTAATTAAGTCAATAGCAGACATTAATTAATTAATGGACATTTTAATCTTAAGCACGGGAAATGAAAGTTAAACGGAAACCCGGATTACTTGTAATTTCGGATTTGGATGGTGAGAGTTCAATATTACTTCTGTAGTGGCTGCTTGTAATATTCCAATTATAACTTATATTAAATTGTGGGTTCAATTTAATTAGTGAAAAGTAAATTGGATGAGCCCATATCCAAAACCTTCCATATATCTCTATCTGGGCCCAAAAGGAACATAATATAAATAGGAGAATAAAGGAGCCAGAAACAACGCATTTTTTCATTATTGAAATTTTCAAAATTTTCGGCCCTAAGCTGAAGAGAATTTTGAATTTCTCTCCTATTCTAATAAGGATTTCTTCTGTCTTCTTTATTTAAGTCCTAGTATTCTAGTAAGATCAGCCCACACTGATATTGGGATACAGTTCGGGAACCAGAGAGAAGATTTGTGGTCTAGTACTCAAAGCATCACGTGGAGAAGAAGCTAGCCATCTTCAATTATTTGGAGAATTAATTAGGTATTTATCTACTCCGTAGAAAAGCATGTTTTAGGTTTCAATATTCTTAAAGCATGATTAATTCAAGTTATGAGCATGATACATGTGATAATTACGCGAATAGATTTTGTCTAAATAATCTGCTAAATAGATCTGATTATTATGTAATTGATTTATGTTGAGCGCTTCCGCTGCCAGTCCCTTCAATTGGTATCAGAGCCAGTCTTTGGCTCTGATTATTTGGATTTAAATTTCACGAAATTCATGTATGCATGTCTTATTTGATTACGAAGCATGTTCTTGTGTTTTTGTTATTTTTTTTTATGCATGATGAACCCAAGAACATTGGAATCATAGAACTTGAATTATTCGAACGCACGAGGTGTGCGATTCGTCGGCGCTTGCGCCGGGACGAATCGCACTACATGCGATCGGAGTAGGGATGTCGAAATAGTGGGAGCTGAGGGAGGCGATCGACCGGCGATGCGCTGACGAGAATGGATTCGTGCGCATCGCCGGAGAACCACCGCCGGTCCCGAAGCGGCCTGCAATACGCGCCGGTCAAGGAGAGGTCGACGCGATCAGCCGGCGACGTGAACACGAGCGTGGGCTCGTCCACGCCGCCGACGAGACCGCGGTGCTACTCCTCTTCGAAGCAGACGGCGCATAGCCTCTCGACGTTACGACAAGGTGGCGATGCCACCGGAAAAAGTCGCAAGAACCCTAACCCTAAAAACCGAAACCCTATCAAACCCTAAGCCATCGACGCCGAACCGGAGCTGCACAGCCACTGGCGGCTATCGCTGGTTCGTGCGAGGTCGACGGCGGAGCTGGGTTCTCGCAGGAGTGACGCGGAGAAGCTGCGTTCAAGCGACACGGTGGCTGGGTCAGTCGCGGCGTGACTTCGCCGCGGAAAAATTCGGAAAAGGAAGCAACGCGCCAAATGGCGCGGCCCAGCCGGCGGCGGTCGGGCAGCGTTCATGCGGCCCGGCGGGCGTCTCCGGCGTTGTCTTCAAATCTTCGTCGACGTTGATTCGTTCTAACCTCGAACAAAATAAATTAATAGATATCATTAATGAAATTAATAGATAAATTAATAGATATTATTAAAACTAATATTATTTAATGAAATAAAATATTTTGGGAAGATTTATTTTAGGAATATTTAGATTATTTTCTAAATAATCTATATGTTATGATTAATTATCAAACTAGATGTTTTACTTTGCTGCCTATGATTTAGTTAGTCTATAAATGAGAAAATCCACAACTAAACTGAGCGAGGTTTATAACCCTCTCTAAATATTTATGCATATGCTCACACACAATATCATTGATCCATTTTCAGATATGGGATGTAGGTAGCAGATAATAGCTCACAGAACGGAGCTATTTCACACTCGGTCAGAGTGTCGACCATGCACCACCTTGTTGTCTGAGCAAAATTTGACCTGTGCATGCGCTTGTCGTTTGTCCATGAGAGCATCCAAGATTTGTAGGATGTACTCTGTTTTAAGAGCTTATAGGATGTACTACTCTGTTTTGATAGCTTATAAATTGCTGATTAAGGTGTTTAAAGCGTATTATGTTAGAAAGCAGTGACAAGGTCCACACATTTCATGTCACGGGTCCAAGAGGACATCTCACAACTTTTCATAGGCTCGTGCTGAACCATGTAGACCCGAATGACATTCAGACTGGGGAAGAAGTAAACATCAACCGTGTAACAAAACCATCCTTGAGCTGCAACCTTGCCTTGTGCTATGTAAGAAAATTAATTGGACTGTCATAGAATAAAAGTGTAATAGCCCCCGATATGAAATTGCATATCCAAAGTACTTATGAAAGGAAAACAGTAGTAGTATTATTTTCTAGACAAATAATCCACAACAATTGCTCAATCAAGTCTGTCTAACATTGAACAAATATGTCTAAAATTACAATTATTTGAAATTGAACAAATCTGTCTATAATTACAAATATTTGAAACTGAACAAATCTGCCAAAAATTTAAATACAGTAATTCGAAACTGAACAGATCTGTATTTAAGAGGGCTTAACTCAAGTGTTTGATAATAGTCTGAAGCACACCAATTCATCCGGTTACTGTATGCTTCAACTTTTGCTACCAAATCTTCAAAGCCCCTTTTCACAGCCCCCACTTTGTCGTTCCCATAATCATCAACCGTTTCCGACAAAGATTTATTCTCCAAATCCAGCCTCCGAGCCACGCCGTGAATGGCGTTAAGATCTCCCATCCCGAATTTGGCGCCAATAATCATAACCGCAGTCATCTCCTTGTGTTTCCTGGCTGCAGTTTCCCTCTTGTTCAGAAGTGAATGGATCCATTTCCTTGCTGCAGTAAATAATCATAATTATTTATATTTTATTATATTTATAATATACTCTTTCCGTTGCGTCATAAACGAGCCACTTGATAATGAAGGGAATATTTCACGACATAAAAGTCTACTACACCATAAAAAAATTTATGAATAAAAATAATTACTGTACTAAAAAGAGCCTATCTCGAAGAAAACAAATACTGAAAAATTTATTATTATATACCCCGTTTGTTTATTTATTTATAAAACTATTTTGATCCGTTTGGTTATTTTTAAAAATGGATTTATTTTATTCTATTTTTAATATGGATAGTTGGGATATGGTGTTAGAATTAAAATATAGAGGCACTACTCTTTGAATTCCAATTGTTTTCTATTTTTCTATTTTTCTATTTTATTTTAACAAGTGCTTGGCTTGTGAGTCCAATAACTTCAATTCTTAACTGCGTTTCGCGAGGGAGGCGAAGGTCGAGTGGACGGAGATGTGAGTTTTTTAAATGGTCTTCGAGAGAACTATAATCAATGAACGCGATCGATAACTAAGGTAACTTTTATTGGACGGATGAAAAAGGAAATGAGTTATTTTTAATAGGATAAAAGGAGTATAATAATAGCTTTCTTCTTATGAAAACATAATTTAATTAATGTATACTAAGACAATAATATACCTTAAAATTTTAATTGATAATGACCACCCATTTTGACGTGGTTTCCACTTTAGAGTTCTCAACAAAAAACCCATTCCCTTACCCTTCTAATTCTATTTCTGGGAAGCTTCTACGATAAAGTCCATTTTCGTGTTAATACTGTGTATGCATCGATTGTTTGTGGCTAAACGTATTTGCAGTTTAAACTGGGTCCATTTAACTGTTAGTAAGTTTTTATTTCTACATCGAGTTGGGTTTTAAATTTAACTACTCTATTTAATAAATAAATGCTTGAGGCGTCATAAATTAATCAAGCTTAATAATTTTTTATTTTAATTATTTTTAGACTTGACTCCATGTATGCTAAATTGCCACTGTTAATTTCATTTCCTAAATTCCTATACTCAACTCCACGCGTTACGGGGTACATATTTTTTGGTTTGAATATTGAAAAATATTGACATTTTCTATATTATTATAAACGCGCTTTGCAGGCTTATTTCATCAAACTCCTCTTCCTCAGCCGCACATCACAAATCTCCTCCTCCACGGCAACCAACCGGCGCCGCCCATATGCCAAAGAATTTGTTTCGGCGTTCCGCACTACAAATAACGAAAAATTGGTTGAGTTCGTCCACAGTTACAACTTACAACGTCAACAACCTCAACTCTCCTGAGTTCTGCTCAGCACTCCAACTCCGTCTCAACTCAACAAACAACGATGGAAAATTGCTTTGAAGAATTACTACAGAATGATGAGAAATACAATAGTGCTATCAACCGTGCTAGAGAATTGGTGCTTCAGAGCATAGTTATAGTTGGAAACAAGGGGACAGAGCATTACTATTGTTTTTTATGTTCTGTTGTATATATTTGGTGGTTTGTTTTATTCTTTTCATTTTTAGATATTGGTAGTTTTATATTCTTTGTATCTTATTTTTTCTATTTATTAAGTAAATTAGTTAATGTATTTGATCGTATTTTATTTTTTATCACAACCATGCATATTCTTAATAGATTGGTATGAATTTGATTTTATTTCTATTTTGGTTTATAGCCACAAGGGTAGTTTTGTTGATTATAGGATGTACCCTGTTTTAAGAGCTTATAGGATGTACTGTTCTGTTTTTATAGCTTATTTGTTGATTAAGATGTTTAAATACGTAGTATTATGTGAGAAAGCAGTGACAAGGTCCACACATTTAGTGGCGAAGCTTCGTCGATCTTTCTATTGTGACGAAGAAAAGTGTCATGGCGTATATTTGTATATTTGATTGTATTTTATTTTTTTTATCGCAACCATGCATATTCTTATTAGATTGGTACGAATTTGATTTACTTTCTATTTTGGTCTGCAGCCACAAGGGTAGTTTTGTTGCCATAGGTGTTGGCACAGGTGTCACACCGCCTAATCAAGGTGGTCGACCGTCGACCTATGGCCATGTCGATCGAGGCATATGAATGTCGGAAAGAAGCTGAATGGATCAAGGTAAAATTTCCTTTTATTTATGAAAGGGGACGTCCCTTTTGAAGCAAGAATGAATACCTTAGATACCCAATCTTTCATATTTCCCTTGCTAGTCAAGCAAAAGAATCATCCAAGATTTATCATTCTTTTACTACATCCAAGATTTTACATCATTTCATTGTACCAAACATGTCCTTAGACTCTCGAGACATAGCACATACCCACACCTGACACCATTCTAGAAAATCCACAAGTAAAATGAGAGAGGTTTATTATTACCCTAAAAATATTTGTGCACATGCTCTCACACAATGTTTTTGATCATTTTCAGATATGAGATCTAGGTAAATTTGACCCGCGCATGCACTTGTCATTTGATCCATGAGAGCACCCAAGATTTATAGGATATACTCTGTTTTAAGAGCTTATAGGATGTACTGAAAGAAAATGGGCTAGATTAGACTAATAGGAAATAATTCATTTGGGCTTGGCCTAATGTTACAATTATTCTATTATATATATGCTCTATTGTAGAGAATAGGAGATAGAGAAGAAACCTAATTCTCTAAGAGAGAAAGCGGCGCAAGAATACGTACGTTCAACAAGAGATTTCCTAGCTTTCTCTACAGAACGATTGTACCGAGGAATTGTTCCTGCATCGGATCAGAATACACGTGGACCTCGATAGTGGTGGACTCATCTTGCAGGATTCGTACAATCAATGGAATATAACGACACAACAAGTAAGATTTAATTCCGTTGTGTTTTACATGCTCAACTTGCAATATGATTATGAATCTAGATCTGTTATTCTTGTATACAATTTTCGTTGCGCTCATTGGATGAATACAAGAATACCTAACATGTACTACTCTGTTTTGATAGCTTATAAATAGTTGATTAAGGTGTTTAAATACCAAAGGATCTATTATGTGAGAAAGCAGTGACAAGATCCACACATTCAGTGGCGAAGCTTCGTTGATCTTTCTAGCGTGACGAAGAAAAGTGTCATGGCGAAAAACTTTATAATGGGATTTACATTTATATATGTACACATATCCTCACATTAATTTCCCCAGCCCCTTCTCAGTCCTCCTCCGCTGCCGCTCATCACAGCTCTCCAACGCAACCAACCAGCTGTTGCAGCCTCCATTCTGTTCACCTCGCTCGGGAAATGGCACGGATCAGTTCTCATGAAGCGTGAGGCTGAAGTCAAGAAACGCAAAGAGATAACCGATCATATGATTATAGTGACGGCTGTGGGGAAGATCTTTGTTCGAAGCGGTTGATGATGATGAGGTGAAAGTGACGGCTGTGGGGAAGATCTTTGAAGAATTACTACGGAATCATGAAAAGTACAATAGTGTTATGAATTGGGCGAAAGAATTTGTGCTTCATAACATAGTTAATCAGTTGGATTAAGGCGGATACGCCTAACTATGGTTAGTTAAGGTCAAATTATAGTAACATCGAGGGGTGTTGTCGAGTGGCACGTGACTCGTTCATCCGTAATCAAATGGTTGCTAGATTGATCCTTGTTTTTTGGATGTAGACCAGCTCTCGAGATCAAAACGTAGTCGAGATAGTTGCGGGAGCTTTGCCCGTCGATCAAACCAAGAACAATACCGAATTGATATAAAAGCGTAAAAATAAAATAGGATAATTGTATTTCCGATTGATTGACGGAAGAGAATAACAATAGCCATATTTATAATACTAATACTAACTTAATGAGCAAGAAATAAATATCCTAATTATATGGAAAGATATGGAAAATCACTAATTAACTAACTAAATAATAATAATAATAATAATAATTGTATCAACTCCCCGGCGGTTGCAAACCACCTTGCCCTCAAGGTGGGATCCATGAAGTAATCAAGAGAGTTGAAAGCAGATGTGTTGGCGAAGCGCCTCCTCCCGGATCAAACGTATACCGAACAGCTGAGCGTCCCCCTTCATCACCTCCAACGAAAATCATCAAAGGAGAAACAATGTAGTTGGAAAAATTCCACGCTAAAACGAAAAGCTCTCCTGTATAGCCAAGAACGCTCAAACACGGCAAGGCAATGCGCGGAGGGATAAATCATGCATCGGCGTCGACTGATGTCGAACGGTAAACAATACGTGTGACATCACCAACACAAAAATCCAAATCATCTCTTAGCTTCACAGATTGAGGCTCCATCTCTATGAACTCATCAACATCAAAAGTGGCTTTGTTTTCATGATTATCATATACTACCTCTGTCCCTGAAAATTTGATACATATTACCATTTCGGTCCGTCCCTGAAAATTTGATACACTTCACTTTTACCATTTTAGGTGGTGGACCCCATATTCCACTAACTCATTTCTACTCACATTTTATTATAAAACTAATACTTTACAAGTAGGACCCACATCCCACCAACTTTTTTAACTCAGTTTTCCATTACATTTCTTAAAACCCGTGTCGGGTCAAAGTGTAGCAAATTTTGAGGGACGGAGGTAGTAATAGAGTTGACCGTGAATCACCAATCTCATCAAGAAAACTACCCATCCCATTCAAGGAATCACTTTTTTCTGTTGTTTGATGAGGAACCGGTTCTTGACCAAGGCTTAAAGAATGGATGTCTGGAATCAATTTGATTTCATAACAAAATTAATCATCTACCAATTCCCCTTCAGCTCGAAAATCCTCTTTCTTTTCTGATTCTTGATTAAATTCCCCTGCCTCAATCTTTTCTTGCACAAATCCCATGATTTCAGAGGTAATAATCTGATCAGGTTCGCAGCAAGGCAGGGGCCGTGGAGGCGGTGGATACTGGGCCAACCGGTGATCATACGCCAAATGCGTCATGTGCAGCTGTGGCGGATCCCAACATGCATTAGTCTGTCGGAGCTGCTGTCGAGGCTGCTGCACGTGGGAAGCGATCCCATATGGCACGGAGTGCAATGGCAGGTTGTGGGACTGATTGTGGGGCGGGAAGCCATGAAGGGATCGTTGCGCAGGTGGATCCCAACCACAAGGCGGGGTCAGCGGCGGCTGATTTTTCTCCCAGTGGTGGTATGGCATTGGATATTGGTCGTACGGCATGAACCCCGACTGTTGGCAGTAGTCGGGAGGGTCCCAGCTTGTTGGACGTCGCGTCTGGACCGGCTGTGTGTGGGGCTGATGCTGTTGCCACCGCCAATCCTCCATCTCCGGTTGCTGCAGTTGCTGCCATGGCAAAGCATCGGGTGGAGGAGCAGGCAGTTGGTAAGGTTGTTGCTGTTGCAGATATTGTCGGGGCAGTTGTGCAGCGTGCGGCTGCTGAAACGTGGTTGCGTCAGAAGGATCAGGTTCGTGTTGCAACGGAGGGAGTGTTGCTGCTACCCTGCACTCATGCGCAACCAATCGGGTCTCGAGTCGGGCAAACATAGCGAGAATATGCTCCAACGTTGCTGCAGTTGAATTCAATTGCAAGCCTTCAGATGCTTGCAATATCTCCGACCACGAACGAAGATTGACTTCCACCATGAGCTCTCAATGAAAGCACCAATTGTTAAGGGATGATTTCCTTTAACAAGATTCTGGCGTCGCAATTACGATCGTCGGAGGGATAAAAGGTAGTCAGGGTAGTCGCGGGAGCTTTGCCCGTCGATCAAACCAAGAACAATACCGAATTGATATACTCCCTTCGTCCACCATTAGGAGTCCCAATCACTTTTGCGCACTCATTTTATAAAAATGATAATAAACAGTTAAAGTGGAGAAATGGTAAAGTAAACATTATTCTGTCTTTTGCTTTACCATTTCTCCACTTTAACTGTTTATTACTCCCTCCGTCCACGAAAATTTGTCCCAGTTTTTCATTTCCGTCCGTCCCCCAAAATTTGTCCCATTTCACTTTTACCATTTTTGGTAGTGGACCTCATATTCCACTAACTCATTCATACTCACATTTTATTATAAAACTAATATATAAAAGTAGGACCCACAATGATTTGAAAATGCTAAAAAAATAAGTATTATATATAAATGTAGTCATTTTTTAATTTACAATTCGAGAAATATTTGAAAATTAAATAAATGTACGCATACTATAGTCATTTTTTGCATGAAGATGTAGAATATAAAAAGATTAACTTAATGATCATTGATTAATTGGGTGGTATCACTAAGAAAATTTAAGTTTAAATTATAGTAACAATTATCAATTTAGTTGTTATAATTATTTATAATTAAACAATTAGACTCAAATAACTATTGTCAGTTTAACTGTTATATGTCATAGCTAATTTTATTTTATGAATTTTTTGTGAATCTGTGAAGTATACAAGGAAATTGACGTAATGATCAACAATTAGTTGAGTGATAACATTGAGAAATTAACTTTATACACATGTAGTTTATTATTTATAATTCTAAAAATTATTTAATAATAAATATTTGAACGAGAATGATTATTATCAATTTAAATTAATTTTTAGTATTACTCTATGTCATATCTAATTTCGTTTCAAGAATTTTACATGAAGATGTATAGTGTACTAGGAAATTGACTTAATGATAGTCATTTAGTTAAATGATAATATTAAGTGAGTAACTATATATTCATGTAGTCACTTTTATAGTTTATAATCAATACTTTATTAAAAAATAATTGGATGCGAATGAAAATTTATATTTAAAATTATTTTTTATTTTGTACCATACACCGTATTTAATTTATTTTTAGATTTTGTGTGAAGACGTAGAGTATACAAAGAAATCGGCTTAATAAGCATCAAGTATTTGAGTGATAGTACTAACAAACAAAGTACTCGTATATGTACATGCAATTAATTTTATAATTTACAATCTTAAGAATTAATTAAGAATAAAATAATTAGATATAGATGACTATTATCAATTTATTTTATTTTTCACTATTATCAATTAATTTCATGATTTTAGAGTATAAAGTGAACGCTTAATGATCATTAGTTTTGGATTATCATCGATCAACTTAATCGAATTGGCACTGAGAAATTAGGTACCAGTACTAAATAATAAATGTAGTCTTTCTTACTACCTCTGTCCCTGAAAATTTGATACATATTACTATTTCGGTCCGTCCCTAAAAATTTGATACACTTCACTTTTACCATTTTTGGTAGTGGACCCCATATTCCACTAACTCATTCCTACTCACATTTTATTATAAAACTAATACTTTAAAAATAGGACCCACATCCCACCAACTTTTTCAACTCACTTTCCATTACATTTCTTAAAACCCGTGTCGGGTCAAAGTGTAGCAAATTTTGGGGGACGGAGGTAGTATAATTTACAATCATAAGATTTTTCAAAAATAAAAAATAATTAGACAAAATGATTATTATCAACTTATTTTATTTTTTACTAATACATATCATATCTAATTTCATTTCACGATTTTTGCGTGAATAAAAGCGACTTAATAATCATCAATTAGTTGGATGATATTAGCAATGAAAAATTAAGTATACATACATGTAGTCATTTTTATAATTTACACTCTTAGATTTATTTAAAAATAAAATAATTGGAAGCGAATGACTATTATCAATTTAATTTGTTTTTTCACCATCATGGAGTATATCATGTTTAAGTTCATTTCATGGTTTTTGCATGAAGAAGGTGCAGAGTATACAATTAAATCGAATTAATGATCATCAATTAGTTGTGTGATCACTCATAAATTAAATATATACGCATGTAGTCATTTTTATATTTCACAATCTTAAGATTTACTGAAAAATAAAATAATTGGACGAAAATGACTATTATCACTTAAAAAAAAATTCACTACAATATTTAATATTTAATTTTGTTTCATGATTTTTATGTGAAGATGTAGTATATGCAATGAAATTGACTTAATGATCATCAACTAATTAGATTATACTAATAATGAGAAATTAATTAGTAGTAGCATATATACGTGTATTATTTTATAATTTACAATCTTAAGGTTTGTTTAAAAATAAAATATGAATAACTATTACTCATTTTAAGTTATTTTCTACTATTGTATACTTTCTATTTAGCTGTGTATCATAAATTTTTATTGGAGATATAGAGCATACAAGTAAATCGATTAATAATCATAACTAGTTAGTTGGGGATAACAATGAGAAAAATATATATGCATGTAGTCAATTTTATAATAATTTAATTATAACAATTATTTAATAATAAAACAAATAATTTTTTACTAGTATTGTGTAACATATTTAATTTTGTATCATAAAATATAGAGATAATGAGGAAACTGTTGTATAATGAATAATAAATAATTAAAAAGACCATGTATACTGAAAAAAGGAAGCAGAAAATTAATTTCGTTGCCTACACCCTTCACGTAAATTAAGCAATTATATTAATCTCTAGATACAACAAGGAAGACATATTAATCTTTTCCTAAATCACTACATATTTAGATTGGAAACTTATACTTTCTTAAATGGTCATGTAAGAATAAATAAGTAATATATCAAATTCATAAGTCATTATAAATTTATTACAATGTAAAATACCTAAAATATCCTTATATACAATTTTTGTTAATTTATCTTCACTCATATAAATTATAGTCTAATTTTGATTAGTATTAATGTAAGATACCCCTTCCATTGTTATTAATAGAAGCAACACACGCCTGATTCCGTAGCACGTGTTTATGCTTCAAAACTTTCAATCCACAAGGAAAGCACATCCCTTTTTTTTATTAACAAATATAGATGTACTAATAGTTGGTCAAATTTTGATTAGTATTGTAAGATACCCTTCCATTGTTATTATAACAACAATTGTAATAATTATAGTATAATTTTGAGGTCCATGATCAATTGAGATTTTTTAGAGTAATTGAGAAATGAGATGCAATATCAGCCACTCATTTTTATTAAATGAGTGGTCCAGATTTTGCCACACAAAAAATATTTTTAGATTAATTTATTATGAAAGGGCAGAATAGTAATTTCATGTTTTGATTTCTTCCCCAAATCACACTGCCGCAATTTCTTCTCCAAATCAACCATTCAATCCAGAATCAAATCCATCCAACTCGATCCGTCTCGAAAATCTACAATTTCTCTGCTCAATTTTCGTTTGATCAATTTGATTTCACGCAGATTGTTTCTCTGCTGTCGTGCGATGAATGCCTCCACATCTGCCGGAACTCTTCGCTGCTCATCTCCGCCTGCTCTCTTCCGGCAGTTCTCGCTCATGCTCCGCCTCAAATCGCGGCGGCGCTCTTCCTCATCCTGCACCCGCTCCAGATTCGCCGATCTAGTCCTGCTGATAGCCTCTCTCTCTGTGCGAGCTGATTTCTCCGCCGATTTGCTCCAAATCGGCTGCTGGATCTGATTGTTGTTGTTACTCCAACATTTCTCCACCGATTTGCTCAAAATAGGCGGTTGGATCTGAATGCTGTTACTCCGGCATTTGTCCACGTAATCGTCGTAGAAATAGGTGCTCCTCTCGCCGGAGAATCGCTGCGATTTGAGGAATAGCGTTTGGATCGTATGCGAATTTGATTTACATGTTTTATCTCCATCTTTATACTTATTCCGATGATGAATTCTATGTTTTCTATTTGGATCGTTTTGAATTTGGATTCTTAAATATTCAATTCAAGTTGTGGAAATAGATCAGTTGCAGAATCGTGATATCATAGGCTTTTGCTTTAAATTGATGGAATGTTGTTAAGAATTGCTTTGATCTTCGCTGAGACATTTTGAGCATTCATTTGCTTACCTTTCCTTTTTATTTGATTGCCTGCAAAGTTTGGTAGATGTTTCTTGTTCTAGTGGTGGAACGAAACTGGAAGATGAATACATAATAATTGACATAAATAACGTTTGTTGTTGACATCGTAGTTGACATGAATAATGTTTGTTGTTGACATCGTAGTTGACATAAATAAAGTTTGTTGTTAACATCGTAGTTGACATAAATAAAGTTTGTTGTTGACATGTGTCGTTGACATTAATTATAAGTGTTATTTTTTAGTTGTTGACATTTTAATACGAGTTGTTGGCATTCGATAATCTCGGTATTGATAAGTGAATTCTAAGTGTTATTTTTTAGTTGTTAACATTTTAATACGAGTTGTTGACATTCGATAATCTCGGTATTGATAAGTGAATTGTAAGTGTTATTTTTTAGTTGTTGACATTTTAATACGAGTTGTTGACATTCGATATTCTCAGTATTGATATGTAAATTATAAGTGTTATTTGTTAGTTGTTGACATTTTAATACGAGTTGTTGACATTCGATATTTTCGGTATTGTTATGTGAATTGTAAAGTTTATTTGTTAGTTGTTGACATTTTAATACGAGTTGTTGGCATTCGATATTCTCGGTATTGATATGTGAATTATAAGTGTTATTTTTTAGTTGTTGACATTCGATATTCTCGGTATTGATATGTGAATTGTAAAGTTTATTTGTTAGTTGTTGACATTTTAATACGAGTTGTTGACATTCGATATTCTCGGTATTGATATGTGAATTATAAGTGTTATTTTTTAGTTGTTGACATTTTAATACGAGTTGTTAACATTCGATATTCTCGGTATTGATATGCGAATTGTAAGTGTTATTTGTTAGTTGTTGACATTTTAATACGAGTTGTTGACATTCGATATTCTCAGTATTGATATGTGAATTATAAGTGTTATTTTTTAGTTGTTGACATTTTAATACGAGTTGTTGACATTCAATATTTTCGGTATTGATATGTGAATTGTAAGTGTTATTTGTTAGTTGTTGACATTTTAATACGAGTTGTTGACATTCGATATTCTCGGTATTGATATGTGAATTATAAGTGTTATTTTTTAGTTGTTAAAATTTTAATAAGTGTTATTTTATTGAATGTTGAAGATTTGAAGATTTGAATGTTGAAGAGATTTGGAGATTTGAAGATTTGAATGTTGAAGATTTGAAGATTTGAATGTTGAAGATTTGAAGATTTGAAGACTTTGCAGCTAGAGTTTTAGAGAGGATTTTAGAAAATGATTTCAAATACAATTTAATTAAAAGACAATTATACCCCCCGTGTTGACATAATGTGATAGTTGTTGACATTAAGTTAATCTTGTGAATTAGTGGCTGAGATTGCATCTCATTTCTCAATTATGCCAAAAAATCTCATCCTAACATGACCCATAATTTTGATTAGTATTTTAATGATCTAAACATTAAAATATCTTATAATAATTTCTTTGTTAACCTTTATCAATTATTAAATGTCTTATTTCATATTTATTATATTTAGTAAGTGATTTCACTCACTTTTTATTATTATACTAGAGAAATAGCATATATACTTGATATAATACCCCTTCCATTCTATAAAAGGATACATTTTAGGTTAGGTATATGTTTTAATGCATAATTAGAAAGAAAAAAAATGCAAAAAAAAAAAGAAATTAAAAATTATTTTTAGTAGATAACGAGTCTCAACTCTTTAAAGAGAAAAAATTTATAAATTAGAAAGTCTCAACTCTTTAAAGAGAAAAAAATTATAAATTAGAAAGTAAAAGTGATTATTTAAAGAATTAATTAAGTGAGAATTAAAGTGATTACATGACATTGACGCTACTAGTGTCGAACCACTAATAAAGGGAGGCGGGTCGGTGGGGTCGGGTAACATTGACTTTTGTGAAGAATTTGATATTGAAGTGGAAAATTCGAGTTGAGTAGCATATCTCTACATATTGCACCTCAAATCACCGACGACTTAATTACATTTCATGATGAATTTTCCGATTGCAATTATTTCATTTTCACGGTTCATTATTTTCCTACTCTTCGCTTTTCATATATAAGCAATTACTACCTCCGTATTCAGAAAATAAAAGTATTTAAAACGATGAATTTTAATACACAATTGATAAGAATTGGTAGAGTAAGAGAAAGGAAAAGAAAAATGAGTAAAATAAAAGAGAGGAAGAGAAAAAGTAGTGAAAGTAGAGTTAGTGGATTATGGGTCATGTCTTAAAATAGAAATATTCTAAAGTTTCTATTTTTAAGGAACGACACAAAATGGAAATAGTTACTATTTTTAAAAAACGGAGGGAGTAGTTCTAATAAAAAGATGTATTTTACTAAAGATATCTTGAAATTTTTAAATCAATTTTACACATTTATGAAACTAATTACATATTCTTAGATCGTAAAAATAATTATTTTATGCTCTTAAATTTTAAAAAATTACATAATCAAGATGTGATACAATGCGTCGAATTAACCCTGGAGTTGTAGTAATTATGTGAATATTTTATATCCAAATTGTTTTATTTAATTTCTGGTTTTGGAGTGTTAATATAGATATTCTAATTTTTTGCTAATAGTAATACCATATTCGAATAGTCAACTTTATATAGTTTGAAATCGAAGTATTATTTTCTATAGTTAAATAATCCTCGTCAATTCCTCAAAATAGCCTCAATTGGGAAACATATTACGTACAGGCCATGTTTGGTTTCTGGGAAAGTAAAGTTGGCAAGGAAAATAATTCTTGAAAAAATGAATCATTGAAACGTGATTCCGAACAACTTTAGTTTCCTGTGTTTAAAAAATAATCAAGATTTTAAATTCATATTTAATATAACAACAATAATAATAATTTAATACTATACTACTATTAAGATTGTCTTATAAACGGAGTATGAATTAAAAATAATTATAATAAATATATTATTTTATTTAGCATTACATTGCTAATTTAAACAATTGGATTAATATTTACTTAATTTATTAGTTTATATTATTATAATCATAAATAATACTATAATTTATATTATAATTATTTATTGATATTATAGTTGAATAAATTTATAATTCCAAAATTCCATAAGGTTGGGTAGATTAATTATTAATTTATAAAATAGTTATAAAAAATGTTATTATTAATAATATGATTATTTATTATACTTTACATAATTTAAATAATTATATTAAAATTATTTAATAAGATAATAAATATAATAACAATTATAAATATTATAATAACATAATTTTTATTATAATAATAATTATACGTGTACTTATAATTATAACTATTTATTATAATGAAAATGAATTACTGTGTGATTCATAATTTAAAATTATTTTTTATAAAATGTTATTTAATAAAATAATAATAGTAATAGTTGTATAAGATTATATTCCACTCTATTAAATATCTAAATTAAATTAGGAATTAGAATACCTAAGAAAAGTTAGAAACATCTTGGAAAATTATACTACTATTTTCTTTGTTTTAGGATTCTGATTACTTTCTCAATTTAGTTAAATCTCAAATCAAACAAAGGAATATAAAAATTAAGGAATCAGATTACTTTTCAAGATAAAATTCTGACAACTAATGTGGCCATAATTTTTTTAAAATCCCTATTAACATTATTTTAGTTGAGAATGAGTATAAATAAAGTAAAAAACAACTTATGGGTCCGGATAGAAAAGAAAAAAACTAGATGAAGTAAAAAATTAATCAATTTTAATAAACTAAATTGATATAACTTTTTAAAAATAGAATACACATATTATTATGGGACAAACGAAAATGGAAAGTGCATATATTTTTGTGGGACGGACAAAATAGTATTTAAGATGAAGCTATAATAATTGGTATTTTTTTTATGTGATTTGTAAACATTGCACAGCCCCTTTTCCATGAACCGAAAAACCAAATGGAATCAAATTTTGGAAAAAACCAGGTGCAATTAAATTTTGGTCTGGGCCCCTAGTTAGAGAAGTGATTGATGTAGAAATGCAATACAATTTTGGAATCAAAAGTCCATTGACTATTTAACCAATTATACTTATTTATAAACTACTACTCCATGAATTTGTTACGGACTCAATTTTCACATCGGTTGTGAGAATAACTGGTGCGCCATCTCACCTAATAGGCTAGTCTTTTGGGATGTGTTCTCCTGTTTAGTTTGTATCAGTTGGCTATTTCATTGAGAGCTCAAACGGCTCGGAGTGATGGCTAGGCAACGAACTCGCCAGCGAGTACATTTGGGACCGACTCAGAGGGGTGACCCACGGAGTGGTGGCCGGGCAAAGAATCATCCATGACCAACGAGAACTCAGAGTGGTGGCCTGGCAAAGAACCAGCCGTGACCAAAGTGGCCGTGACCAACTTGGACGTTGGCCCTTAAAGAAGGGTCGAATGTTACAAACTCAATTCTACATTGTTATAAGAATAAATGGTGTGGGGGTATATATATTAAATGGGCTGGCTCACCTTACAAGCTAGTATTTTGGGATGAATTCTGTTGTTTGGAATGTATAAGAATTATATACATAATCAAGATGTACTGAAATGAGTACGCAGGGTGTAGAAACATGGAGTAAGTAATTATGCGAATTTTTTTTTTCCATATTTTATTTTTTTTATTTTCAGGTTTTTGGAGTGTTACATTAAGAATACTGATATTCTAATTTTTTGCTAATCATTTTGATTCTGATTATTTTTTCATCGCTATAGAATCTAACAAAGTTACTAAAATCATTAATAACATTGAAAAAAGAAGTCCTGATTAAAAGTCAATTCGCATAAAAATGATTTACCTGAAAAGGTGTACATTTATTTTAATAACGTAAAACTACTACTAAACCCTCAACTAAGCTTCTTCGATATTTCCCCAACTTGAAGCAAATCAAATTTGGCATTGATGTACGCCTATATATGTAGTTCAACTTAGTAACAATAATTCCAGCAAAGATCTCCACCGGCATCCTCACATTTCCTCAGCCCCTCTCAGTCCTCTCTTCCACCGCACGTAGCCGCAAAGTCATATTCCGCTGCTCCGCTCATGGCAGCTCTCCAACTGGCGCCGCCCATGTCCCCATTGATCGAAGAATTTGTTTTGGCGTTTCATGATCTGCAGAACGACTCTACAAAATTGATAAAGTTTGTGCGCAGCTACTATGTCAACAACCTGAACGCACCCAAGCTCTGCTCAGCACTCCAACTTCGTCTCAACCCTACAAACAACGACCAACCTGGTAATGATCCTGCCTTAATCATTCAAAACTTCCTTCGAGATATTTATCTTCTCCGCAGCAAACATTCGACGATGGAGATGGAACTGAAATCCATGAACGGGAGTTTCAGCAAGCACCTCCATTCCATTGATGTGTCCAACAAAGTCTATACTGTTTTATTCAGTGCAGCGGCCATGTTATGGGCGGCCGTGGCTGCGATTGTTGCGGCAGATGTCACTCCCGTGAGGGGATGGGCAAGGGCAGGGATCGGAGCAGCAGCTGCTGCAGCCTCCCTTCTGTTCACCGCGCTCGGGAAATGGCGCCGATCCGTTCTCATGAAGCGTGAGGCTGCAGTCAAGAAACACAAGGATATAACAGATCAAATGATTATGGCCGGTATACACATCATGACAGATCTCGATAGCGTTGACTGTGCGGCTCGGGCCTTGGAGGTCGGGATCAAATCATTGTCCGAAGCGGTTGATGACGGTTTGAAAGTGGCGGCGGTGGGAAAGAGCTTTGAAGAATTACTACGGAATGATAAAAAGTACAGTAGTGTTATGAAGTGGGCTAAAAAATCCGTGCTTCATAGCATAGGTAATCAGTTGGGTTAGGTTATACACCTATGGTCAATGCAATGTCAAATTATAGTATAACTCGTGTCCATGATACTACGTTGTTTGATATTACTATGTTTGATATTACTATGTACTCCCTGCAATAGGATATTGCGTCCTATTTACTTATGGTATGAGTTTTAAAAATATAAGGAAAAGTGGGTTGAATAAGTTAGTGGAATATGGGTCTCACCTATATATGTTTTAACCGGTCGAATTGGAATACTGTGCATAATTGAATATTAGTACATGTTTTAAAAGCATCAAAATTTTATACATACTCAATATTGTACTCCCTCCGTCCACAAAAAAAATAGAGCAATTGGTGTATGTCACGGGTTTTAATATAAAATTGGTAAAGTAAGAAAGAAGGGGAAAAAAGTAAGAGATGAGAAAAAGTAAGTGAGAAGTAGTGTTATTGGAATGATGTGTAGGGTTATTATTTGTTGAAAACTTTCCATAAATGAATGTGCTCTATTTTTTGTGGACGACTGAAAATGGTAAATGTGTCCTATTTTTGGTGGATGGAGGGAGTATTATTCATACATTACAAAAATAAAATAAAAATTAAGTCACGTATATATATTTATAAAAAAAATACTCCTTTCGTCCCATGCCATTTTGGTCCGTCCCACAATAAGAGTCATATTTCACTTTTATCATAAATGGTAAGTAAATTTCACATTCTACCAACTTATTTCACTCATATTTTATTAAAACTAATATATATAAGTGAGACGCATATTCCAGTAACTTATTTTACTTATTTTTCTTTATATTTCTTAAAATCTGTACCATAACTAAATAGGACTTTATTGCGGGACGGAGGGAGTAGATTTAGTCATGATCAAATATCTATATATATTATCATAAAATATAATATAACTATATGTCTATAATGTTAAGTTATTAGACTTAAAATATCATTACAACATAATAAATGATAAATATAATAAAACATAGTATACTATAAAACATTAAAATTTATACGTATTTTAAGTTAATAAATATATATATTAAAGATTTCTTCTTTTTTAGTTACAGTAAATTCATATACATATATTATTCGTAAAGTTGTTTAGTAACAAGAATATAATATTGAATGCACATATTAGTACAGATAATAAATTTCGGCAGTTTATTTATAATTTTAATTAAAGTTCACATTATTATCTAACAAAAATGAAAGTGGTGGAGGTCATGGTGAAATAATAACGAGGTGTAGGGTTCAATTCCTTTTATTTATAAAACCATGTTTATATTTTTGAGAAAACCATAAGGAAATGAAAAAATCAGTTGAACATGTCCCCGGTTTCCGGTCAAACCAGCTGGTTCACCCGACCCAAATTGGCCCCAATCACCCACTGGTTTAGTGCAAACGCGCCAAATCGGTCTGGTCCGGTTATTACAACACTGTCTATAATTGTGTTGCTACTTTTTAGAAGTGCCTTAACTTTAATATTGCGGGGAGTTGTCGAATGACATGTAACTCGTCCATCTTTAATCAAATAGTCATGAGATCGACCCTTGTTTTTAGATATAGAGCAACTTTCAGAGATCAAATCTTTGTTCAAAGCGGTTGATGATGACGAGTTGAAAGTGGTGGCTGTGGAAAGAGGTTTGAAGGATTAGGGAATGATGAAAAATAGTGTTATGAAGTGGGCTAAACACTAGACCAGGTGCTTCGTATCATAGTTAAAAGTCAAATTATAGCACTCCAAGGCAACAACAATGTTTCCACCCTGACCAACTTGTCCACAACTTCTTATCCTTTCTTTACACAGACCATTTGTTCATGCAGGAGACATTGAAATCAATGGACGATAGCTTGGACAAGCAACTCTGCTGCATACATGTATGCAAGAAGGCCTCTACTATTTTCTTCATCGCAGCGGCCATGATCTGCGCGGCCACAGCTAAGACTGCAGCCGCGGGTGCCAACCCCAAGACCAAGATTGCAGCGGCCAAGGCAGCCTTCGTTGTGTTCGGTGCAGCCGGGTAATGGATCCATTTCCATTGGCTTCTGAGCCAGCATGAGGCTGCAGTTCCAGAATCGCCACTCGGCATGAAAGGTCTCAGCAACATCTCCATAGCTGCCCACAGGTTAAACAACTTGTGCTTCAGAGTATCATGAGATACTAAATTAAGGTACATGTTTTGTGGAGAAATGAAGCCTCTTGTATGATTCAAAGGTACATAAGTGAGAAAAGTGCAAATGAAGATAAAGGCAATTTTGTATAAAACGACACAACACTAATTTGAGGATACCTAAAATAACATGTGTGGACTATTTTATGAGACATGAGACGACAGAGAATATTATGTTTCTTTTGGGCAGGAAATTTTAAAAATGATACTAGTATTTAAAGAGGGATTTTAAGGGGTTTTAGAGTATGCCAACTGATCGGGTCGGGTCCCCATTTCTACTGCAAAAATCAAAGTGATTGGGTCGTCTCTGCCTAAATTTACAATAACAGGTACTCCCGTCTCCCTGTATGTAGGTTTCTATTTGGGCTTGAAATGGGCTTTTACTCAACTACCAGCCTCAATCCAATCTGAATCCCAAAACCCAACCCACTTATTTTCTACGGCAAATTTCACATCCAAATACCCAATCTTCTGTATGTATGAAAGGAAAATAATTGGCATATGTCCAAACTCAAAAGAGATTACGATAAAATTGTAAATAAAATGGAAAGAGCACAATTGTATATTGAAGAGATGATAAATTAACACGAAAGAATATAAATAACGTCCTATCTTCTATCCTAGATAAAAATAATTTTTACAAATTTATAAACGGGTACTAATCGGATATCTAAATACGAGTTTCTGGTATCCAAAACTTGAAAATTTCTTACAGACCCATAATTTTGAGTTTCGGGTAGCCAAAACCCGCCAAGTATCAGGTCGCGATCGGATATACCCAAAACTCCATAGCTAAATTTGCACCAGTAGATTGGCTGACTGCCTGACCTTAACACACTAAAATAGGGTTATAAATACGATGGCATGTTTTTTCATTATTTAAAAAAAAAACCAATAATACGTGTGTAGTTAACTTTTCTATGAAAGACCTGATAAATTGGAGGGAATCAGCTGTGGCTATTTTGACTTTGTAAAAGAATGACTTATGATTGTTTGTCATCATTTGAAACCTGCTTACTTCCTTTTAGTCGGGGCCCACTCGTCAGCCTTGTCTAACTCTTTTTATATTTCTCCAATAAAACTAAATTAATCTTGTGAGTTTTGAGTTTCAACTTTCAACAAATAAAATTATATGGATTTGATGTCTTTTCCATAGAAGATGGAGAGAGATTGAATTTTGGGTGGCTGCTGGAGTTGGATGTATAGCAATGACGTTGCCGAGTGCTGCCTAAGCCGATTGAGAAATAAGACATGCCATGGATTTTTATTTATAATTTTTTAAACTAATTCGATCAAAACGTTGTCGTGTTGGATGTTGCATAAGTTATAAGTTGAGAACATAAAATTTATACAGAGACCAGAGAAATATAAAAATAAATTCGGCGATACCAGGGATTTATCATTTATTTAACTCTGCGCTCCCTTCCTTTCTCATCTTCACATCTCTCCAAATCAACCAGCTATCATCGGCCCATTTCCTCCACCTTGATTCTTCTCAAAGCCATTGTGAGCGGTGATGAATATCCACATGAAGAGCGCGGCTGAAACAACGGGCAGTACTTTGATGCCCAACGCTGACGTTATGGTTCAAGAATTTGTTTTGGCGCTTGATGATCTGTGGAAGGACCCTAACAATAGTAACAAATTGATGGATTGCGTCCGCAGCCACTACGCGAACAGCCTCAACGCGCCCGAGTTCTGCTCAGCTCTCCAACGACGTCTCACTCACCAACAACCGCCGAATGATCCTTTCACACTTCACAACTTCTACCGCGAACTAGCCTTTCTCGACGAGGACCATTCGACGATGGAGAAGGCGATGAAGCACATTAACGGGAGCTTCAGCAGCGAGCTCGCTTCCATCGCTGTCTCCAAGCAGAGGTACTCTGTTTTCTTCACCGCAGCGGCCATGGTCTGCGCGGCCGCGGCTTCGATTGTTGCGGTGAATGCCATCCTCCATATGTCGTCGGCGAGGGCGGGGATCGCGGCGGCGGCGGCTGCGTTCTCCATTTTGTTGAATGGAATCGGGAAATGGCGGCAATCGGTGCTGAAGAAGAAGGAGACTGCGCTCAAGAAACACAAGCAGATAACAGAGTATGTGATTGTCGGCGCCGAAAATGGCGTGTATTATGTCAGCGTTATTGAGAAAATGGCGCGCAGATTGGACTTCGTTTCCGAAAAATTGTCGGAAACGGCTTATGATGGGAGGAAAGTGGCGGCGGTGGAGAATAGATTTAAACAGTTGATATGGAAAGTTGAAGAGTACGGTGATGGGGTGAAATGGGTGAAGCAAAGTGTGATTGAGAGCATTATCAAAGCTAAAGTTGGTTAAGGTTGAATTGATTAATCTTATTTTGTGTGAAAATTACTCTGGATTATTTCACTTTTGATTATTGTATAATTTGGATTATTTCACTTTCAATTATTGTACATACGGATTATTTCACAGGATTGAAGGGTTGTTTAAATTGGAAGGTGATCTTTTGCATCTTGTATATTGACGAACAGTTAGTAATTCTAGTTAATATTGTTGAAATTGGGAATGAGTTATGAAATCAATCAAATTTGGTATATGATTACCAATACTAATTGAGTTTATGATTTTGATTTTAAGAATTTCACAATTTTAATTTCATTAAATTATTAACTATGGAACATTATAACATATTCTAAATCATCTATTTAATATTTTAAATTTATATAATTGATATTTTAGCATTTTTAGCTCAATTTAAAATATCATGAAAACAAATTAAAATTGATGCATGATACACTAATACTAATTGATCATTACTGTTTTAATTTTAAGAATACTTTTATTTTGATTTTAATTCTTTACTCTAAAATTTTTTTAGTATCTTTAAATTCTTAAATATTGGAACACATATCGTGCTATATTAAGCTATCAAATTATTTCACAACTAAATATAATAATATTGATATGTAGTGTGTTTTGATACTATAACTATAATTTATAATATAAATCAATGCATTATTTTAAAAAATTAGCTTTAAATTAACATGACGAGAATGATAGTATATACCTATAAAAAAATGTGAAAAATCCCATACTTCAAGTTTTAGATATCAACTGTATCTCTAATAGCTCATGTAAGTTAGTAGTTTTCCTTAATTAGATATATATCTATTTAAAAATCTTATTATGGTAAATTAGTCATAACATAGAATATAACTATGGAAAAAGTCAAAAGAGTATTATGGTATAGAAATATTATGTCTCAAAATCACTATCATATAAGAAATGAAAAATGAATTAACACTTGAAATAAAATTGTAAATTACAGTTATTGTTCCTTATATGAAAAATAAGATAACAAATGATGCCAGCTTAGCTAAAAGACTTCTTCCATTGCTCTATTAATACATATTTTATTTGTCTGCGGCACCTGTTTCCACAGCCCGTGTTTATGCTTTCAATCCACAAGTTAAGCACACGCCTTTTTTTTGTTATTAACAACTATAAATGGAATAGTAGTTATAAAAATTATAGTCTGATTTTGTTAAGTATTGTAAGATACCCCTACCATTGTTATTAATAGAAGAAACACACGCCTGATTCCGTAGCATGTCTGCATGTGTTTATGCTTTCAATCCACAAGCAAGCACGTGCCTTTTTTTATTAACAAATATAGATGGGAATGGGATAATAGCTACTCCATATACTCCTCCATTTTGATTAGTATTGTAAGATACCCCTCCATCGTTATTATTATAACAATTGTAATAATTATAGTCCAAATTTGTTATTTATTTTAAGGGTCTTCCTTGCATTGTTAATTATAGAACATTATAATGACATTTCGTTTGATAAATACGTATTGGGTGTTACAAAGTACTAAAACCTAAGCATATATTATCTCCGTCTAACATTAGATATTTTATAATTTCTTTTTTTTAATCTATCAATTATCAAATATCTAATTTTATATTTATTGTATTTAGTAAGTAAACTTATATTCCACTCGCATTTTAGTACTATACTATAAAAGAAATATCCTCTCTTCTTGATATAACTGATTTTAGTATAATTGATACTATTAAAAAAAGTTATTATTTAATAAATTAACTAATTGAAGTGAGAATAAAAGATCAGAAAGATAAAGAAATACAATACGAAATATTAAAGGTACTATTTTATTTTCAAAAATGTTTTATGGATGTTCCAATAAAAAATATAATCACTTATCTTGGGTAAAATGAGTAATTGTGAGTTAAATTATAATATAGAATAAATATTTTACACTCCCTCCGCCTGTCATTAGGAGTCTCATTCCTTGACGGCACGAGTTTTAAGAAATATTAAGAAAAATGAGTGGAAAAGAGTTAGTGGAATACTGGAATATGAATCTCATTTATATACAATAGTATTAGTTTCAAATGAAATGTGAGTGAAATGGGTTAGTGGCATGCGAGACCTTTTTACCATAATCTTTTACTCCTTCCGTCCCGCTTAAGATGACACGTTTTCTTTTTTAGTTTGTCCCAACTAAGATGACACATTTCCTTTTTTGGTAACTTTCTCTCTCCAATTAATACACTCGACTACTTCTTCTCACTCCTATTAAAATATTCATTTTTCTTTATCTCTCTACTTTAATACTTACACTCACCTTCTC
The DNA here is from genome assembly GCF_029641045.1 of Salvia hispanica. Classification (NCBI taxonomy): domain Eukaryota; kingdom Viridiplantae; phylum Streptophyta; class Magnoliopsida; order Lamiales; family Lamiaceae; genus Salvia; species Salvia hispanica. Next base: position 28,717,597 of record NC_142693.1, on the reverse strand, counting down.
TCTCTCTAATTAAACACTTTAATCGATAACTCCTAAAATCCCGTGCCGGCTAAGCAATGTATCATCTTAGCTGGGACGGAGGAAATACTATTTATGATAAAAATAAATCAGAACTTTTATTCGCTGGCGGAGAAGTAATCGATAAATAAGTTAGTCCCATCTTCCTAGATAGAGTTTGTCGGGAGTTGAGAAATGGAGAGTGGAATATTATACGTATATATATAAGTGAAGAAAGTGTAAAATATTTGTGTCTAAATTTAAAATGGCATAAAAAACTGCACTAATTTTATGATATTTAAAATATACTTCTTGTCAAATGGACTAGGTCAGCACGGCATGGCCCAAGGTTGGTGAGGCATGCTTGATTTGAGGCTCGGCCCAACTCATTTTCACGTCTGTAGTGGGCTGGGCAAACTTCTTGTATATCTCTATGCCTATCTCACCCCAGACTCAATCGATAAGTAGGTTGGATTGATCTGAGTTTAATTCTAAAGTATCTTCATAAAATAAAAGAGAATAATATATGTAGGTTAGTTTCATGTAGGTTATCAAATTAATAAAAGAACTGTCCAAAAAACATACTCCTATTTTAGAATAGAAATATCATTTTTTTCATATTTTATTTTCTCTATTTAAATCATAAAATACATTATAAAATATTTCATACAACATTTTGTGTTGTCTCTTATAAATAGAAATTTTTTAATCTTTCTAATTTAGAAAGTGGATCCCACAATCTACTTTTAATTATGTTTTCTCTTCATCTCTCTTACATTACTCATTTTCTCTTCTTCTCTTTTACTTTATCAATCCTTCTATATTATTTTACCAATTATTCATTAAAACTCGCACCGTTTTAAAAGTTTTCATTTTTCAAAGACGGAGATAGTGAAGTAATAATTAAGAAATGTTCCACTTAAAATAAGACGGAGTAAATAATATGCAAACCCTTTTTTCTCATACCCGGCCCAGATATTCAGTCCAAAAACACGGGTATCCAATTAAAAAAATCAAAATATTCTTTATAATTTCACAACTTCCAATCCTGTTTCAATTTCAAATCGGATAATTTTAAGTTCACATATTAAGTCATCTATCTATGCATATATAAAGCCTCAGTTTTGTAGACCTATTTTTGCCGCCAAACTTAATGAAATTTAAGTAAACCATATTGTATACATTATGGAACATAGTCTCCACCGCCAATCTGTATAAAAAGTGTTCCTAAGCTAAAAACTAGCTTTCTGCCACTGAATAATTAGCTTTCTGGCATTAAATATATCGGCCCAATATTTAAAATGTTGGATTCTATTTTGCTTCATTTGTTGACCAAATGGTAAACATGTTGATTCATTGGTTTTTACGGTGTAGTGGTTACATTTTATTTTGACTAATTAATTAATATTTTTACGTAGCAATCAGTCATAGTGTTATTCTACCATACGAAATTGTAATACATAGTAAGATCTTTGATTTGTTTTAGATCTATTGTGTAGTAAATAAATAGTATGCTATTACACGGTACCAACAATCTATCAGAAAGAATTGAAAATTTGAAATTGTGGACCCAAAAACCACCAAATTCTTTTATAACTTCCATCCTCAAGCAAGAGATGCACAAGCATTCTTAAAACCTTTACTCATGTTATGGAGTTGTATCGTTTCTATTTCTTGATTTTTTTTTCTTATATCTTATTGATTTTCATATTGAGCATTTGTTTTGATTTAGCATTTGATCGGTCACTATTTCTTTTCCTTTTTGTTTGCTTCAATTACATATTTTATTTTATTTTTTGATTTTTTTTCTTATTTGTCTTATTGTTTTCGTATAGAGCAGCTTTTGTTTAGCATTTGATTAGTTAGTACTATTTTTTTCTTTTTGTTTGCTTTTATTATATTTTTTTTCCATCTCTTTTCGTCTATTTGTTACCCATTAATGTTTCAAAAGAAAACATACACATATACATTATCTTTCTATCCTTAATTACTTTAAAAATTTATAAATAAATGGTTGCTTTCTTCAATATTTAAGATATCCACACTAAAAAAACACGCTAATTACCAACGGCAAAATCCGTGGGTAAAATCAAATTATCCGTTGGAAAACTGTGATACTAAGGGATTACCAAGGGACACCAGACGTGAGGAAAAGGCACGTCGCGAATTTTTTTTACCAAGGGATATTTGCCGTTGGAAAAATTCCCAACGGCAAATCCCTTGGTAAATCTTGGGTTATGGTTTAGGGAATTTCCAACGGCAGTTGTCCGTTGGTAACTGATGATTATGGTTTAGAGAATTACCAACGGCAATTGACCGTTGGTAATAATGCAGAAATTTTATACAACACCATTTCACTTTTCAACATGCCTGTACACAATATCATGTTTCTAGCTATATAATTAAATCTATAACAAACAAATAATGACCAACAAAATAAGAATCAAAATATATAAACTTCAGAATTCTTCACCAAAACATAACCAATATTGTACGAATTAAAAAGAAGCATAGAGTACCAAGTTTAGAAGTTAGTTTGTGAGACATCAATTCTAATAACTAATAGCAGCAGCAGCATCATCAATTCTAGCTAGTATCATCATCGTCATCATCAACAACAAGAGTGTGACTTGATTGTTGGGGTAGCTTGGACATAAACCGCTTCATCATCTCTTCCATCTCCAGTTTCCGCTCGCGTCTTTCCTTAAGAAATTCTAGCTCCATTTTAGCCATCATTTCATGTTGCACACACTATGACTTTTATATGTGACTTTTATATTCAGACCTCCATCCCTCTCTCACACTCTCACACACACTGTGACTTTTATATGTGTAACTCTCGTCCTCGTAAGTGTGTAGTGCATGGAACGAGTCATAAGTAAAAAAAAAGCAGTAATTCCAAAGGGAAATAGTAAACATATGCTAGCAGGTAGAAACACATGCTGCCATGTAATATTGAAAAATATAGGACATATTTTCATTGAAGTTCCAGAAAAAATAAATGAGCTTGCACAAGCAGTAGAAAGCAGAAAATTGGTCCCCTTCTAGCTAAAAGTTTTGGTTACTCAGTTACTCTGCTCAAATTGCAAAGAAGTAAACAACACAGTGGATGATTGAGAAAGTTTTCCAAATATTCAAACATCTGATCCTCTATAATTGTGATTTCTATCCACCTTATATATGTATGTGACAGTGGATTGGATCAACCCTGAAGCTTACCAACTGTTAACAAAATATTATCATAAGAAAATTACTATTCAGATGGAGCTGTGTACTAGCTTTTGCATTTGACTTGACAATTTCAAATGTCAAAATTTCTTAACTTTGGGATGCCAATAGCAATCTTACTGACACATTATCGAAATATTTTTTCTATCTATGCATCATAGTTCTGCTGATAGTTTCAAAAGTTTGAAGGCAGATTCAAGACCTCATCCCTCTTTCACTCTCTCACACACTGACTTTGTCAAAAAATCAATTTTTTTTTAACTGTTTTCCTAAGTCCAATGGCAAATTGACTTTAATTCTTCATTTGTCACTACAACAACGTCAATCTGCCACATATCTCAACTATGACCTACCATGTTTCTCTTTCAAAATAAGCCCACCAATGAATTTTAAATCAATATAAATGTAACTAAATAATTAATTATCTACTACTTATGCAACCATCAATACTATTCATAACTTACATCTATATCAGCAGCCCTTTTATATGTGTAACTCCTGTCCTTGTAAGTGTGTAGTGCATGGAACGAGTCATACATACAATCCCTCGTAAGTGTGTAGTCACGTAATGCCCATGTAAAACCAGTGATGTTAGGAATGAGATGGAATGAACTAGTGATCACCCTTACTATCTTGCTGAATACGATGATCTTCCTATAAAAGCACGAAAGATGAATGAAAATACGGAATCAACTGGGAAATAGAAGATAGAAATGAAGAATTTTTACCCGGTATAGAAATGATGGAATTCTTCCTATACAAATGATGGAATTTTTACTAAGTACTCCCTCCGTCCCAGAGAAGTTGAAATACTTTGAAAATGGCACGGGATTTTAGGAGGTTTTGTTTTGTGTGTTAAATGGAGAGAGAAAATATAATTTTTATATTCATGTGAGAGAGAACTTTTTCCAAAAAGGGAAATGTGACATCTTTTGTGGGACAAATTAAAAAGGAAAGTGTGCTAACTTCTCTGGGACGGAGAGAGTAGGATTTATCGGATCCTTGGTTCATCAATAAGATTCAATATCAGCAAACCTGAGGTAAACCAAAACAACAGAAAATCATCAATGTCAGTTAATTCCTCACCATTGAAAAAAGAAAAAAAGGATTGGAAATCAGAGGTAAACCAAGATCTAATGAGAGGAATATACATAAATGAAAACAAAAGATATGCTCATCCTCTCACTTTCCTTTCTCTCTTTCAAAGGTCCTTCTCTTCCTTTCTTTTTGCTTGATTATTCCACTGCTTTTAAACAAAATTCAGAATAAATGGAATTTCTTTGCTTTGTTGTGATGAGAAGAAATGGAAGCAGATTAGTGGCATGGCTATTCTACCTTATTATAAATAATGGTGTTATAAGTTACATGTCAAAAGACAAATGCTGCTACAAATAAAAAAGAAGCAGCCTGAAATATTCTGATGATTGTTACTTTAACTACAAGAATTATACTAGTACTTCGTATGAGTATCATAAATCTCTCTTTCAATGGAATGTCATCTCAAATATTAGTTAACAATCGCTGGAACGTAATAAAAGTCAGTAATTTGCAATAGTGTTCCTCACCGTGGAAGTTGCATAAGTAGGCCTCGATCCTTCTATCAGAATTAAGCCTTGCTCCGAAGCCTGGTCCATTGCCTATAGAGCATAAGCAAGTAGCAGATGAGCACAAAATAAAATGGTACTACATTTGTTCTTCACTGTTCATTTATTTTGACATGTAACTTATAACACCAAAATTAAAAGAAATCATAGAATGAACCATCTATATTTGATCAAGCAGCTGACATTTTCTCCTCATTCATTCTTTGCTGCATCAAAGAGTTCAAATAAAAGCAAGCAAAAGCAAGAATATCTGCCAACATAATTACAGTTAATGATTAGCAGCAACAAATAATCAATAGTACAAAAAGAGTTTATTTATCAAAGCATGAAACTAGAAAAGACCAACTCGGCTATCAAGTTTATTTTGTTTACACGGGAATGGAGGTCTGTTAAACCTATATTTCTGCGTGATATCTTTGTGAATACTACATTTGTCTTTTGAAATGAATTTGGGAGAAGCAAATGTTTTTCTTCTGTGAAATGTGTATATTCCATATTTCATCTAATAGACTTTACTAATGCATTTTGCAGCTATTAGTCCATAACTTCTTATCATTACCGATGTCCTTTCCTCCTCAGTGGCAGCCTTCCGAATGTATTTGGACAGAAAAAGGGTTACACATGAGAAGTATAAAGAAGCTCTACTGAACAATGAGTATAACTTATTGATAAGGCTAATTTCATGCATTGGTTATAGGGATAAATTCTGTGATTTCCCGGGTCTAACAAACCTTTTTGAGCCAGGTGTGTAGAGAAATCGCAAGCCCAGGAAGAGGACAAAGATCACCTGGTGGAGGAAACCGACAGGAAAAATAAGCTGAACAAGGAAGAGCGCTAGACAAAAGAGCATCGAATCGAAGGGCAAAATGGACATTACAAGAACAGTCTAGAAGCTCTGTCCACTATAAAAAGGATCACATAATCAACATGAGGGATCATCACCTTTCAGCTCCTAGCTTAGTTTTTTTCAAATTTTCTACACACTCACACACTTGGGGGAAATCTTAGGGGGTTTCTAATTTCATCAGAAGTTTGTGGTGCAACACCGTCTCCACGGAGGGGAAGAAACAATTGTCTTTTACTTTTCTGTCTACTTTTGGTACTCGCTGAGTCCTCGCTGTTCGAGGCTCGGCTCTGTTTTGTTATTATCGTTGGATACTTCGCGTTTGCAATGGATGTCGCTGCTTTTGTTTCGTTTATCTTATCGTGTGGTTTTTGGTTTGATTTGCTGATTATTATTGTTAGATCTGAGTTTGGAGTTATTTTGTAAGAAATCTGTTGTTGATCGGTTGAATCTACGTAGACTTGTGAGGATCGGAGATGGAAATGATGTTTGGTTGTTGTGGATGGCTTGGATCCGGATGGGATTAAGCATCCCGTGGATAGATCTGCTTGCTTTTGCTTGATTTTGCTATTTAAATTCTGCATTCTTGTTTTGCCTCGTCTAGTAGTCGTAGATCTGCTTTAGTCTTAACTGTTCTTCAAATCTGTCGGGTTAAATTTCGTCTACTTTGTTTCGATCTTCGTTTAGATCTGTTTTTAGCTGGTTGTTTCATGATAAATGTTGGAGAAGATGATGTCGTTGTTAGTTAGTCCCTTAGTTAGTTATTTTGCAGCTTTTCCGTCGTACTCTGCCTAGATCTAGCTGTTAGAGTAATATATTTCATTTACCAAGTCTAGGAAGTAAAAGCTCAACCCCAAAAATTGTGTGGCAGCAGCCAAAAATAGTTCCCAAGTCTTTAAACATGTTTACTTGCGCATTCATCTCTGTGGATTCGATCCCTACTTTCCTGTACTAGTTTTCTTAGCTAAAGCGGGTTGAGGGTTTTTGAAGGGGGAGTTAAGGTAGTGATTGTGTGCCAAACGACAGGTAGCTCAAGGTTCTCTGAGTTCTAGACCCATTGTCTAGCGGATTTCTTGGACCGAGGGTTTTCTTTATTAATTTTAGAACACTCTCTCGCTAACCATTATTAGCTTCTAAAACTAAAACTCTTCACTTATACAGTAGTATAAATAAGCTCTTAGCAGTAATAACTCTCAATAAGAATGAATGCAAACACCACAATTTTGAAGTCCCGGCCAAAGCAATGCTACATACAGAGATCGCTAGAACATGAAGGTCATACAAATATGCTCTTTTACTTCCCACTGAGAAGTTTCTCCGCTATCCACAAATCAAAGTATCAAACGCAATGTGAAATAATTTCCATAGCCTTGATGTATTGTACTAGTTTGAGAGTTTTTCATAAACTAACGCAATGAAAAAAGGGCATTCTACTCAACTGAGAAATGTTTGTGAACACCACAACCTTCTAATGCAATGTATACTAGTAGTTCATAGTTTAACCCAAAATCAACACTAATTCTGAACTAAAAATCAAATGCATCAAACTATAGTTGAATGACAGAGTTGAATATAGAGAATGAGAAAATGCACACCAACACTCGTGGACGAAAATTGACAGAGTTGGAGAGATAGAAAGAAATGCACAAATAAAGCAAAAAAATGTGGAGAATTCCTAAAATAAACCGCAGAAAAGAAGAGAGAAATCACCGAATCAGTGTTGGAAAAAATGACAGCTCTCTCTCTTCTTTTCTCTCTTTCCTCGCAGTTAAAATGCACAAGCTTCAGAGCAATTTTCACAGATTGGAGATAGAGAACCGAGCAATTTTCACATATTGGAGGTAGAGAACCGAGCAATTTTCACAGATTGGAGATATCAATCTTCGCAGATTGGAGGAGAACCGAGTAATTTTTTATTTTATGGAGCTGAGGAAGTAGAACGTTCGAAACGGTAGAAAGAGCTAGGGTTAAAGTAAAAAGCGGAATAGTGCATTTTAATTTCCCACGGATAATGGCCCTCGGAAATTAAATTCATAAATTAATGATTAAAAATGGAATATAGCATTTTAATTTTCCCACGGATGTTTCCCTCGAAAATTAATTCCTAAATTAATGATTATTAAAATAATAGCTTTACCCACGGAAATCATCTGTTGGTAAAATAAACTGACAAAGTCCGTGACAAAGACGTTGGATATAACGTTGGAAAGTTACTAGCATAAAATCCCTTGGTATTCCATGGGTAAATTCCAATGGATATTTTGTTGTCAGTAAATCCCTTGGTAATTAGCGTTTTTTTTTGTAGTGCCATCCGTCGAAGTTCGAACACATGCATTTGTTAATAAAGTTGGTGAATAAGATCATATGAAGTACCTATTGCAGGCATCATTTCATTGTGTTCTGCAAGCACTATGTCATTTCCTAGAAATACAATTTTGGTTTTATTTCATTGCACTTTTGAGATGAAATAATGCACTTTTAGATCCAACCGAAACATGGCCAACGATTCAGATCAGTTTTATCATATCATATGTAGGAGACGATGTCATGTTTGAGTCTTGAAACTTCAAAGTGGTTTTATATTATGTTAGTACTACTACTACTCATTAACTTAAAGAGAAAATAGGAAGTATTAAGTATTCTAATAACCAATAAGTAAGTAGCACTCCTTAGTAGATAAAATACTGAAGTGCAATTGTACATTCATCGATAAAATCGAATTGCATATTTATCAGTTAATTTTTTCAACACGCTGTTGATTTTATAACTTTCTGAATAATTTTTGTATTTCTTAATTTTTTATTTAATAGTTTATGTTTATAGTATAAAGTGTTATTATATGTCATGTGTTGTGTTTTTTAGATGTGTGAGCATATTAATTAACAATCATTTTTTAATAGTTGATTTTAACTCATATATAGAGTACTTCCTATTCACTTTAAATAAAATACTTTTCGACGATGCTAATAAATTAACAATTTGCTAAAAAAATTGAGTTTATTTTCAGTTTAGAGCATCTCCAATAGCAATAGGCCAGCCACAGGCTAGCCACCCTCTCTCTCTCTGCCACGTCATCAACACTAAAAATCCACCTGCTACATCATCATTTTAAGCAAATAGGCTAGCCTTAGGCCAGCCACAGGCTAGCCGCAATAAAAATAATTCAAAAACAACTACATTTACGGAATTAAATTTACGACACATATACGGGAAAATTCATTAATTGCATTAAAAAAAAGTACATTCATTTAAAAAAAATTACATAATAAAGAAAAAAACTATCGCCGTGCAGTCTTCTGTGCCACAACTCTTCAATTATATCCTTTTGGAGTTGAATATGAGCATCCACTTGGCGCATGTCGGCATGTGCCTGGAGGCGGCCGACTTCATCGAGAGGTACCCCACGTCGTACGCTAGGGGTGGCCGTTCCGTGGCTTTGACCGGCTTCATCGTCACTGGCCCAATTAGTCAGTAGTACGCCTTCGTCTTCGACGATCATGTTGTGCAAGATAATGCAGGCGTACATTATATCAGCAATAAAACCGACATCCCACAAACGCATTGGACCCTTGATTGCTGCCCATCAAGACTGAGCACACCAAATGCGCGCTCCACGTCCTTGCGGCCGACTCCTGCCGTTCCCCAAAGTAGGCCTTCCTGTCATCCGCCGCATGCCTGATCGTCTTCACAAAGACGGGCCACCTAGGGTATATCCCATCCGCCAAGTAGTAGCCCATATCATGCTGGTTGCCGTTGGCCACAAATGAGACAGCCAGACCGATGCCCTGACACTGCTCGTTGAAGAGGGGCGACGAGTTGAGGACGTTGAGATCGTTGTTCGAGCCGGCTACCCCAAAATACGCATGCTAGATCCACAGTCGGTAATCAGCTACGGCCTCGAGGATCATCGTGGGATTCTTTCCCTTGTAGCCGGTCGTGTAGCCCCCCTTCCAGGCAGTCAGACAGTTCTTCCACAGCCAATGCATACAATCTATGCTGCCTAACATCCCGGGGAACCCATGCTGCTCCTCGTGCATCTGCATCAGATCCTGACAATCTTGGTGGGTAGGGCTTCGAAGGTACTGATCACGGAAAATTGCAATCACGCCCTGACATAAATACTTCAGACATTCCAGGGCTGTCGACTCACCGATGTGGAGGAACTCATCCCACATGTCTGCCGCGCCTCCGTAGGCCAACTGCCTGATTGCCGCCGTGCATTTTTTAATAGGGGTGTGGCCAGGTCTGCCAGACGCATCGTGCCTGAAGCGGAAATAAAAATATTGACGCTCCAAAGCGTTAACGATACGCATAAACAACTCCCTGTGCATTCTAAAACGCCGCCTGAACATGTTTGCGGGAAATCGCGGGTTCTCTGAGAAGTAGTCGTCATATAGCCGCTGATGTGCAGCTACGTGATCCCGATCAATCACTGCTCGGCGGTGGATAACGGGAGGAGGGCGAGGTACCGCCTGCTATTCGACCCTTCGTATGTACCGCTCTATCTCGCGGTTCATGTAGGCCTCCATAGCCTCGTTCATAGCCTTGTTCATCTGCCGTTCGTACTCCTCAGTAACCCCACCACTACCACCACCACTACCACCACTGCTACCACCCGCGTTACTCATCGCTCGATGTTGCTCTTGTAAAGAAATTTAGAGAGAGAGAAAACTCATTAAAACAAGTGGCGCAAATGAAAATGAAACTAAAATCGCGTATATATAGTTTTTCAAAAAAGAAATATAAAAATGGGCGCTGGCCGATCGGCACGCCACAATGGCGGCCAGCGCCCACAAATCGGCGTGCGCTCGCCTAATTTTTCGCTGATTCGGCGCTGGCCGATTCCAATAGTTCGGCTAGCCGACCGGCTAGCCGCTATTGGAGATGCTCTTATATAGGCAACATTTACTATTTACAATATTTTATCTTTGAATATCATTGCATAGTTTAGGCTATTGTATTTGTTTAAAATATAAAGGAAACATTGTTAAAAAAATTATATACTATAAATCAACAATTTTTAAGTTGACTATTTTAAAAAATCTTTTTATATGAGGTATTAATCAACAATTTTTAAGTTGGCTATTTTAAAAAATCTTTTTATATGTGGTATTAGTCAACAACTTTTAAGCTGGCTATTTTCGGCACAAAGATTGATGGAAATTTTTAGTCATTGTTTTGAGATTATATTACTACTACTAAAACTTGAAACAAAGTAGTCCATAGATTAGAGGTTGGGTGTGAGTGATAAATTCCAAAAAGGTGTGTAAATGCATGTCAGCTTCTGTAAAGGCCTTATGCTTTCAAAATTTGTACAATACATACTAATATATACATAGAACTTGGATAATACCACTTGACTTAGTATATAGAACATTGAGTAAATCAATGCAGAATTTTAAAATATTATGAAATGGAAATAAACCAGTAGTTAATGAGTTAATACATGTTAAAATACGTGTTGCAATCAAATTATGCAAATTTTGTCATTTCGAAAGTCAGATAAATTTGAAATAGACAGATAGTGATGAAATTTGCAATAGACAAATAGTCAAGATTTGCAATAATGTAACAACATTTATTTCGGCCTAATAATTTCTTTTTAATTTTAAGAAAACACTTTGAGGGCTCTGTTATTTATTTCGTTGGATTAAAATAGCTGTCGTTACATCTAATTAGATTATTACTACTACTAATTTTTATTACTAGCGATCATTAAAGCTAATTAAAATTTCGATTGTGCATACATGACGAAAAACCGAATTTTGATTTTTGGTCCGTCTCACAGATCAAGCATGACGAAAAGAGACCGACTTTTCAAAAGCCAATTATGCATTATTTGGTTGTTGTGGTACATTATTGGTCCAATTCTTGCATTTTCAATATGTATTGGTTGTGAACCGGTGAGCAATTTCGAGTGCCTAATATGCCTGTAATTGAGTGAATGTTGTATTTATTCGTGCATTGTTTGATGCAATGTTTACATTATTGTAGGAATTGTTGTGCATTTTATTTTGTTTGAAGCTACATTATGGTTTCTGGTTGGGTGACTGTTATATTATTTCGTGCATCATTTGACGGAATGTATACATTATTTTAAGATGTTTTGTGCATTATGTTCTTGATGGAAGCTACATCCATCTGTTTGATATCCTGCCTGTAAATGAGTGAATTTTGTATTTATGTGTGCATTATTTGCTGCTATTTGTACATTATAGTAGGGAGTGGTGTACAAAAGTTTTTTGCGTTTTTAATTTTCATTTGTGAATTATTTGCTGTTATATGAACATTATTGTAGGGAGTGGTGTACATTATGGTTTTAGTTTTAATACGGATGCTTTTGATTTTAAAAAGGTCAATGGTTGAGAGAATATAATATTCATCGGTGCATTATTTGATAACCTTTGCACATTATATAGTTAGTGTTGTGCATTAATGCGATACATTACTGATTTTTGGACAGCAACAAAGCAGCCAAGGTTGGATATTGACGAAGCAGTGGATGATGTTCTTCCACTTGCAATTGCGCAAAAGTTCAGGGAGAGATTGGCTGTACAACAAAGGGTCGAGGCTAGTACCTCTCACGAAGACGCAGAGAAGAGGAAGCCAAGTAATGGATTTTATTTACTCAGTAATGGACGATTTGTGTCATGTTTCTGAGACGTTTTTCTTCTGATTTTATGAGTAGTTTTAACTTATAAACATAATGTGAAAAAATTTCAATCTAATGAATTTTATTTACTCAATAATGGACGATTTGTGTCATGTAATATATATGTTTATGAGATGTTTTTGTTGTCATTTTATGAGTAGTTTTAACTGATAAACATAATGTACAAATATTTCAGTGTAATGGATTTTATTTACTCAATAATGGACGATTTGTGTCCTGTAGTAATGGACGATCTGTACATTATTCACTGGTCTGTGCACATTATTAGATACTCCCTCCATCCCAAGATAAGTGACCTACTTCTTTTGGGCACGAGATTTAAGGAATGGTATTTAAATAAGTTAAAGTGGAGAGAGTAAAGTATGAGAGAGGGAAAAGTAGAGGAGAGAAGAGAGAATAAAGTAGGTGGAGAATAAAGTAAGAGAGATGACTTTTTGCTAAAAATGAAAATAGGTCACTTATAGTGGGACACCCCAAAAAGGAATATAAGTCACTTATCTTGGGACGGAGGGAGTACTATTTGTACATTATTTACTGTAACAGATCTTAAACGTATTATAAACTGAAATTTAATTCATGTTGTGGTGCTATAACCTACCCCCATGGGTTGCTAAACCCAAGGGGAATGATTCAAACTCTCTGCCCTTTGTGATCGTTCCATTTGTGAGTGGGTACTACAACCTAGTCCCGTGGATTGCTAAACCCAAAGGATGTGAATTCAATTTCCTTTTAACATTATTCTATTCAATCTGTACATTATACACTGATCCGTGCATATTATTAGATACTATTGGTACATTATTTACTGTACCAAATCTTAAACGCATTAAAAAGGAAATTTAATTCATGTGGTGGTGCTATAGCCTAGCCTCATGGGTTGCTAAACCCAAGGGGGATGATTCAAACTCTCTGCCCTTTGCAATGGTTCCGTTTGTGAGTGGGTACTACAACCTAGCCCCATGGATTGCTAAACCCAATGGGGAATGGATTTAACTTCTGTCACACATTAAACCCTTTGTAATGTACATTATTCAAAACAAGCATATACATTATACAACTATAATCGTACATTAATACAATCTACATTATACACTTAACATAGTACATTAGTTGTCGAAAATTTACAAGCTGTAACTGACGTAAAGAAAACAAGAAAATCTGTAAGCAATGGATGATTTCATGAAAATAAAACGACAATTGATGCAAAATAAAACTAAATACAAGAACGAACTAATCACAAACAAATACAGAAAACCATAGATCTCAACCGCTGCGCGAAGAGATCAGAAATGCAATTGTGGAGGAATTGGAAATCGTCGTCATGATTCAATCTCTCCACCACTCTCCTCGCTCTCTCAATCCTCCTCTCTTCAGGCATCGTGAATGAATACTCCAACAATTTGGTTTTGTGACGAAAACCCTAAACACCAGACGCCTTCGATTGAAAATAGGTTTTGTAATAGAAAAAAAAATAACAACTTGGAAATACATAAAAAAACTATATGCAATTTGAATAAAAAAGATGTTGAATAACACGTTCAAAATGATGATAACAGTAGGGAGTTCATCACCATTGCAAACTGATATACTACAACAAAAAATTATATGAATAATTTTTTACAACCAGAAATTTCTTCAATGGAGAATAAAACCGAAACTCACGAGAATAAAACCGCTGGATTGATTGAATGGATGATCTCTTGAAATCATTGAGAAGAAATAAAACCGGAAATTTCTTCAATGCAACTCACGCAAGATATTTTACAACCAGAAATTTCTTCAATGGAGAATAAAACCGCTGGATTGATTGAATGGATGATCTCTTGAAATAATTGAGAAGAAATAATTCAGTAATCTCGGTAATCTCTTGACAAAAACCGCTGGAATATTTTGTGAAGGAGAGAATCATGGACTTTATCGATTTTTTAATGAATAAAATTAATTCAATCAGGCCCTATTTTCGGCCCTTAGATCTTGATAATGAATGGTGGAGATTGAGAAGGAAAAAGAACAAAAGATGGGAAAAGTATATGAATACATCCCTATATATATTATCAACACTGAACCAATCTTAAATGCAGAACATAGAACTATATGAAAATAGTTCATTGTCGGAGACCATTAAGGTCATTGTTATTTCATTATTAGTACAATATAGTAATCTGATTCTTAAAATGAACTAGTTCATTTTTGGATTTTTAGTGTATTTTAAAATGCAAATTTCCTAATACATTGTGTTCTTTTATAATGACCTATTTTATTTGGTTCTATTAACCACAAATCCACTCTTAAAGACCGAACTAGAGACCAAATTAGGGTCATCCATTTTCTTAATCTTGTGGTTATGATTAATATACAATTAATTTAATATTTTATTTAATAAAAACTTTTTTTTTAATTTTTTTAATTTTAATTAATTTTTAATTTTTTTTAATTTTTTTTTTAATTCGATAAAAACTTGCTGGAGTAAATAATGAACTATATTCACTACATAATGAACTAAATGAATGTATGTTATGAAGTAATTTTTCGCATTCATTATATACTGAATTTACTCCAACTGAAAGATAATTATGTCTTAACACATTATGAAGTAATAAACTAATGAAATGAAGTAATAACATGACTGAATGAAGTAATAAACTAACGTAATGAAGTAATAGCATGACTGAATGAAGTAATAAACTAACAGAATGAAGTACTAAACTAATTGAATGAAGTAATAACATGATTGAATGTAGTAATAAACTAACGGAATGAAGTAATAACATGACTGGATGAAGTAATAAACTAACGGACTGAAGTAATAAACTAATAGAATGAAGTAATAGCATGAATAAATGAAGTAATAAACTAATAGAATGGAGTAATAGCACGACTGAATGAAGTAAAAAACTAACGTAATGAAGTAATAGCACAACTGAATAAAGTAATAAGTTCATAACATACTTCATTTAGTTCATTATTTAGTTCATTATGTAGTGAATATAGTTCATTATTTACTCCAACAAGTTTTTATCGAATAAAAAAAAATAAACAAATTTTTAAAAAAAAGTAAAAAAAAATAAATAAAAAACATTTTTATTTAATAAAATATTAAATTAATTGTAAATTAATCAGAACCATAAGATTAAGAAAAATGATTGGCCGAAATTTGGTCACTAGTTCGGTCTTTAAGAAGGGTTCGACATTGATCACAACTCAAATATTCTGTGAATCTATTCTATAACTCTCTTAGTTTTTGGTTATATGAGATCAAGTGGCTTGGAGTCCCTCTGTTGCAAAAAATAATTGAATTACTTTTTTTATTTGCATTCGTTTAGAAAAATATATATAATAAATAGTTAAAGTAGATAAATAGTTAAGTAAAATTGAATCACTTTTTTTATTTGCATTTGTTTAGAAAAATATATACTCCGTATAATATATAGTTAAAGTAGATAAATAGTTAAGTAAAAGAGAGAATAATATAAAGAAAACTTCTCTTTTGTCTAACTATTTATCCATTAAATTTATTGCAATTTAAAAAAAAATGAGTGCAAAATATAAGCTACATGATTTTGTTGGTGTTGATTTCTTCACAAAAAAAGGACTATGACCTCTACATGATTTTGTTGGTGTTGATTTCTTCATAAAAAATGGACTAGGAAGATGATAAGGTCAAGGATATGCAGAGGCGACTTACATGGATGCATGGGAATTCCTTGGACCACACCCATTTGAGTTCTTACTTTTCTAAATTTCGCATTGTTCATTTCCATTTCTTGCTCCATCCTTTTTCTGAATTTCCCATTTTTCATTTCCTTTTCTTGCTCCACGTCCTTTTCTGAATTTCCCATTTTTCATTTCCATTTCTTGCTCCACGCCCTTTTCTGAATTTCCCATTTTTCATTTCCAATTCTTGCTCCACGTCCTTTTCTAAATTTTCCATTTTTCATTTCTAATTCTTGTGCCTGCTTTATTTCTATTTTTTTTAATTAATTTTATTCTTATAACTAGGCAATAATATATACTAATAAAAGCAATAATGTAAACATGATGGGTCTTTGATAGTTGTTTATTTACATTATACAGTTAGCTTTGTAAATTTATGCACTTTGAATATAAATATAATGTATACTAATAAAAACAATAATGTAAACATGATGGGTCTTCTGATAGTTGTTTATTTACATTATACAGTTAGTTCTGTAATATTATGCACTTTGAACATAATTATAAAAATTTACATTATTCAGTAGTTCTTTTTTAATCGTACATATTTTATCTACTTAAGTATAGGGTCCAAGAGGGCAAGAGTTGGTGATGGTGCTGATGATTCTTGGGAAGATTGTATTCCCATAACAGCAACTAGACAATACCGAAAGGAAATGGAAGAAGAGGAAGCGGAGATGGAGGAAGATGATGCAAGGGACGGAGTTCGGCCTAAAAAGAGGGACGTACTGTATTTTCAGAGAACATCAAAGGAATACGTGGACATGTTAGCAAAGCTAAATCCCCGACAGGTTGAAGCTATACATGAGATCGGGTTTGGAGGTATTTTAAACAACAAAATACCAGAGATACGTGGAGAAATGACCCTTTGGACCGCGTTATAGGGTATATATTTTTTGGTTTGACTGTTGAAAAATATTGACATTTTCTTTATAAGTATGAACATGGTTTGTAGACTTACTTCATCAAACTCCTCTTCAGATAAATCTCCTCTTCCTCTGCTCCGCCCATATATGATATACCCCATGGCCGAAGAATTAGTTTCGGCGTTCCACGCTGCAAATAACGAAAATTTGGTTGAGTTCGTCCACAGCTACTACGTCAACAACCTCAACTCTCCCGAGTTCTGCTCAGCACTCCAACTCCGTCTCAACCCAACAAACAACGAGCAATCTGGTAATAATTAAAGTTTTAGGCCTTAGAATAAAAAGAACTCACATCTATAAGAAGAATGTTAGTCTTGGGCCTTGCCTGTATTTTGGGCCAATTATTTTTTTGTTAGATTATGGGGTAGTATATTTTGCTTAAAAATGCTCCTGTAATTCCACGTAGACACTTTTACACTCATTCTCAATCAAAAATCCAGCAAAACCAATTAAAATTTGCTGCCATTTATTTTTTGTTTTCTTGATCCCTTTCCAATCAATGTCATTAAAATTATAGATATACTATTGATTTCACAGTGAAATCTCCCCAAATAGGAAATATAAGTTCCAACTTCCAAGTATTTATTATGTATGAACATTTCTAAGTAACACTACATTTTCTAAAAAAGACAAAAAAAATTGTTATTTCCGTCCCAAAAAAATGAAAAATGACATTTTACACTTTTTTATATAGTACATTTTCTAAGAATCAGATAATTTAGGGACCAAATTTGAATTAACTCAAAATATAAAATGCAAATTACCGGAAACAGCATTCCCTATTTTCAGACCATGAATTGATTACCGGAAACGTGAGATCTGCTGCAAAATATAAAATGCAAATTAATTCTATCTCTTCTATATAACTCTTATTTACCTCACGAGTGGAAGACCGATGTCCTTTCCGGCCCACATCGATGATGGTTCTCTTATCTCTAGCATTGCCTCACGTGTAGGCCGGAATGACACATCGGACTTCCATCACGTGGGTAGGCAAGAGAAAGAATAAAGAAATAAATCCATCATCGACTTGGGCCCGCTCTGATACCATATTAGAAATGGGCCACTCACCCCTTAAAAGGCCTCATAAGGGGGAGGGTTATCCAAACTTATACAGAGAAGCTAAGATTATCACCAAGCCGATGTGGGACAAGAATTTAGAGAATTTAACACGTCCCCTCACGTGTGGGCCGGAATGACACATCGGACTTCCATCATGTGGATAGGCAAGAGAAGAGATAAAGAGATAACCATCATCGACTTGGGCCCTGCTTTGATACCATATTAGAAATGGGCCACTCACCCCTTAAAAGGCCTCATAAGGGGGAGGGTTATCCAAACTTATATAGAGAAGATAGGATCATCACCAAGCCGATGTGGGACAAGATATTAGAATTTTAACACGCCCCTCACGTGTGGGCCGGAATGACACATCGGACTTCCCGGAAAGGACTTCAGTCTTCCATTACGTGGGTAGGCAATGCTCATAAGGGGGATTGTCCACTCAGTGAAAATTTTTCCGCGATTTATCTTTGATTTTCTTTGATCTTCCTTTTCATCTCTATTTTTCCGATCTTCTTCCCGATCTCCGATGAACAATCGCGGCGATCATGGTCATCCTCCACCAGCTGAGGATACATCTAGTCCGTACTATCTTCATCCGATAGCCCGGGAGCTATCCTTGTTCCGCATCAGCTCAATGGCTCTAATTATCCTGCTTGGAGTCGACCTTTCACCACTGCTCTCCTTGCCAAAAACAAGCTGGTGTTTGTTGATGGTTCGAATTTGCGTCCTGGCCGTGAAGATCTTCTCTATCAGCCATGGATTCGCTGCAATAGCATGGTAATCTCTTGGATACGCAACTCTGTTTCTCCTCAAATATGCTCGAGTGTTATGTACCTCGATGATGCTTATTCAATCTGGTCAGATCTGAATGATCGATTTTCTACCGGTGATTCTGCTCGGATCTATCAGTTGAAACAACAGCTGATGTCTCTCTCTCAAGGCACCTCTGATGTCAATGATTATTTTACAAATCTAAGGATTGTTTGGGATGAGTTCAAAAGTACTCAGCCGATCTCATGGTGCACCTGTGCTCGTTGTAATTGTGGTAGCGCTACACGGTGGCATGAGCATCAAGAGCATGACTGCACCATGCAATTTCTCATTGGATTAAATCCATCTTTTTCTCAGATTCGATCTCACATCTTATCTATGGTTCCTCTTCCCTCTTTGTCTAAGGTCTTTGCTCTGGTCATTCAGGAAGAGAGGCAACGACACATTGATGGTACAAGCTTCTCCTCTCATATATCTACTCCTGCTCATGTTGTTCCTGTTCCTAGTGAGCAGCCGTTTGCTAATGCACCTTCTTCTTATGGCCGAGGCATGAATAAATTCCACTGTTCTCATTGTGGTAAGACTAATCATCCTGTGAAGAAATGTTTTCTCCTACATGGTTTTTCTCCGGGTTTTGGCAAAGGCAGAGGAAAGGCACCTCAAGCTACTGCTCATTCTGGAAATGCAGCCTCTAATCAACATAAATCTGTTAATTTTGTGGAGGAGACAGTATCTGCTTCTCCTTTGCCCTTGTCTTCATCTGCTGCATCTGCTGTTGTGAATCTCCCAAGTATTGATCAATATCAACAGCTTATCAGTCTTTTGCAGAGCCAACACCTCCATAACTCCACTTCTTTGGCTAGCAACTCCACCTCTGTCAGTCACTCTCAGCCATTAAACAATTTTTCTTGTACAGTTTTCTTCTCACCTGCATAAATTCTTTTTCATCTTAATGCTCTAGATCTTCTACTTGGATTTTAGATACAGGAGCAACTCACCATGTTTGCTTTGATCAATCTCTCTTTTCCTCTTCCTCTCCAATAGCTAATGCATCTGTCAACCTCCCAAATGGCCATACTGCTCCTGTTACTCACCTAGGTACTGTCCAACTCACTTCTCTTATCACACTCTCTTCCATTCTTCATGTGCCATCCTTCTCATTTAACCTAATATCTGTTAGTGCTCTCACTCAACACACTTCTTGCACTGTTGTATTTACTCACAATAGCTTCAAAATTCAGGAAGCTATACTGGGGACTGTGATTGGGAGGGGTAAACGTGTTGGCAACTTATACATCTTTGAGTTCCCTGATTCACCAAGTAATGCAGTAAGCAGTTTTCCTTCTACTTCTCAGAATAATGTATCTGCCATTTCTCATGATGTTTATGTTAACTCAGTTGTAAGTCTTGATGTTTGGCACCAACGTTTGGGCCATCCTTCTCTTAATAAACTCAAAGTTTTGTCTAAATTCTTGTCTCCTACAAACACTCAGCTCACAAATTGCCAGATATGTCCTCTAGTCCTTTTCCGATTTCTGAATTCAAGTCATCTGCTATTTTTGATTTGATCCATTGTGATGTATGGGGGCCATTCTCCACTCCTACACACAATGGATTTAGATATTTCCTAACCATTGTGGATGACTTCTCATGTTTCGTCTGGACTTTTCTCCTCACACAAAAATCAAAGGTCCATACAGTAATGACACAGTTTTTCTCAAGTGTTCACACTCAGTTCTCTAAGAAAATCAAGGTCATGCGTAGTGATAATGCCCCAGAGTTTAATCACCTCTTTACTCTCATCCTATGGGACTATTCCTCAACATTCTTATGTAGAAACACCACAACAAAATGCAAGAATGGAAAGAAAACACCAACACCTTCTCAATGTAGCCAGAAGCCTAATGTTCCAATCACATCTCTCTATTGAGTTTTGGGGGGAGTGTATACTCACTGCTTCTTTCCTCATAAATCGAACTCCATCTTCTGTGCTTCCAGACAATTTCACTCCATTCCAAGTGCTTTTCAGTAAGAATCCTACTTACTCCAATCTGAAAGTGTTTGGGTGTCTTTGCTTTGCTTCCACATTGGATAAAACCAAGCACAAGTTCACTCCAAGAGCAGTAAAATGCTTGTTTCTTGGTTACCCTCATGGCTATAAAGGGTACAAAGTCATGAACCTGGACACACATGAAATTTTTATCAGTAGAAACGTGACATTTCGTGAGTCAGAATTTCCTCTTGCACATCAGTCACCATCTCACTTTCCTACTGATATTTCTCATCCTCCAAATACCTCTTCCCCTCATACTGACCATACTCTCATTCCTCATAATACTTCCCATACTCCAGATATATCTTCCTCTCATACTAACCATACTCTCATTCCTCAAAATACTTCCCATAATCCAGATTCTGCCTCTACTTCGTATCAGTCAAAATCAGGAAGAATTATACACACTCCTACACACCTTTCTGATTACATTTGTAATTCAGTAACTTCCACCTCAAAATACCCAATCTCTGACTATTTTTCTTTAGCCAAGCTGTCACAACCTTATCTCAAATTCATCATTCTTCTTTCCATTCTTACTGAACCATCCACCTATAAACAAGCAGCAAAACATCCAGAGTGGGTGTTAGCTATGCAAGATGAACTGCAGGCTTTGATTAGGACCGATACATGGTTGATCACTTTCCTACCTCCTGGAAAGATTTCTATATCTTGTAAATGGGTTTACAAGATCAAGTTCAAGGCTGATGCTACTGAAGAAAGGTATAAAGCTCGTTTGGTAGCTAAGGGCTTCACTCAACAGGCTGGGGTTGATTTTCATGATACCTTCTCACCTGTTGCAAAACTCACCACGGTGAAATTAATGTTAGCATTGGCAGCCATAAAAGGTTGGAAATTTAGCTCATCTTGACATCAACAATGCCTTTTTGTATGGTGATCTAGAAGAGGAGATATATATGACTCAGCCTCTTGGTTTGGTTATTGAAAATCCACCGGTTGGATCTGAAGTCTTTGTATGGCCTTAAACAGGCTTCAAGGCAGTGGTACCTAAAGTTCTCTCAGGTTTTGGCTGGTTTTGGTCTGATTCATTCTGCTTCTGACCATTCCTATTTTTATGAATATTCAGCAGATGGGAAGTTCTTTGGTGTGGTTATCTATGTTGATGACATTTTGGTGGCTAGTAGTGAGAATGATCTGATAGCTCACTTCAAGCTCAAAGATCTGAGCACCCCTAAGTATTTTCTTGGGATTGAGATAGCTAGAAACCAATCTGGTGTGTTTCTTTCTCAACACAAATATGCCTTGGATTTGGTCTCGGATGCTGGTCTACTTGGCTGCAAGCCATCTTCTACACCCATGGATTCTACCAACTCTCTCCATCAAGATGCAGGGGATCCACTTCCAGATCCCACTCCTTATAGAAGATTGATAGGTCGTCTTGTGTATCTTTGTATCACCTTTGTTGTAAATAAGCTTAGTCAATTTCTGTCAAAACCATGCTCGGAGCACATGCTTGCTGGTGAGAGAGTTCTAAGATATCTGAAAGGTACTTTGGGCCACGGTCTTTTCTACTCTGCTGAGGCAGATCCTCATTTGAGCATTTTTTCTGATGCGGATTGGGCAGCTTGCCCTGATACAAGAAGATCAATATCTGGTTTTTGCTTATTCCTTGGCACTTCTCTGATTTCTTGGCGTTCGAAGAAGCAACATACATCTCCAGATCTTCAGCGGAGGCAGAATATAGGGCGATGGCCCTTGCTTGTTGTGAAGTGGTGTGGATTGTTGCTTTACTCAAGGACTTTGGATTGGAGGTGAACAAGTCAGTTCCTCTATATTGTGATAGCCAGGCGGCAGTTCATATTAGTTCCAACCCTGTTTTCCATGAACGTACTAAGCATATAGAGGTTGATTGTCATACAGTTCGGGACAAGATACTTGAGGGTGTGATCAGAACAGTCCATGTTAGCAACACTCTACAGTTTGCTGATATCTTCACTAAGCCCTTGGCTGCTTCTCCTTTTCAGAATTTGCTGTCCAAGATGGACTTCACAACCGTTTATAGTCCATCTTGAGGGGGCCTATTAGAATAAGGCATGAAAAATATAGAGTCATATACTTGCTGATACTTGAGCCAGCTGTCACTTAATTAGGTTTCATTTGTTAGTCATTTTTGGGAGTTTTTATTGTATGCTCTTGATGTACCTACACCATACACCCTTAGTATATAAGGTGATGGTTTTCTCTGTCTTGCAAGAATATGGTGATGATCCTATCTCTTTTATATAAGGATGGACAATCCTCCCCCTTATGAGGCCTTTTTAGGGGTGAGTGGCTCATTTCTAATATGGTATCAGAGCGGGCCCAAGTCGATGATGGTTTTCTCTTTATCTCTTATCACCTCACCAGTGGAAGACCGATGTCCTTTCCGGCCCACACGTGAGGGGGCGTGTTAAATTCTCTAAATTCTGTCTCACATCGACTTGGTGATGATCCAATCTAATCTATATAAGTGTGGATAACCCTCCCCCTTATGAGACCTATTAAGGGGTGGTTGGCCCATTTCTAATAGCGGCCGCCGCGGCCGCTATCTATCTAATTCCCGCAATCGCGAGATGGGGCCATTCGGGATTGAAGAAGTGTAAGACTCCAGTGAAGAAGACACATAAAAGGAAAGACTCAACTACATTTGATTTAAAATGTATCCTATTGTTCCTTTTTCTGAAGTCACGACAATGGATGTCCGACTGATGTACCTTTTTTCTTTAAGTTAGATATGGAAGTCCAACGCGACTATGATTAGAACGTCCCTCAGGATTGGATGTACGGAATGGGCTAAAACGACCCGATTCCCTATGCTACTGTGTATCGACATTCTTGAATTTACAATGCATTCAATATCTTCAAGATTTATGATGCACGGTGTCAATATACGTACACAGCCTGCAAGATCGAATGCCATCATTAACAAACTTAAGAGGTTAGAAGGATGTTCTGAAGATTTCATGATCTCCTCAAGGGTTGTGTATGGCCTGATAACATGAAGGATTTCAGCTGCTAAGTAAGTCTATAACATAGTCTGATGCACAAAACCTAACTGTTTGCAGCTTGCATATTGTAAAACATTAGCAAGTGGCACTGGAGTGGGGCTATTTGATAAGGAGTACTATGTATAGTAATTTTCCTACCGTAGGTTATAACTTGAGGAAGTGGCTCGAGAAAAAAAATGGAAAAATGATAAGGCTGAAAGCAAGAAAGAAGCCAAACAATTAAACAATGCTGCCAACACCTCCTCCTCCTCCTGATTACCTAGAGATTCACAATAAATTAAAAAAATATATTCACATTTACTCCCTCCGTCCCCCATAATTCGTCACCATTTGACCGAGTACGAGTTTTAAGAAATGTAATAGAAAGTGAGTTGAAAAAATTGGTGGCATGTGGGTCCTACTTTTATATATTAATTTTATAATAAAATGTGAGTGTAAAAGAGTTAGTTGAATGTAGGGTCCACTACTAATGGTAAAAGTGAAAGGTGAAAAAATTTAGGGACAGACGGAAAATGAAATATGTGACAAATTTTCAGGGACGGTAGTTCACAATTCAAACAAAGATTCACAATCAAGTTAAAAAACAATATAGGGATGACAAAATGAACGACTTCAGAGTCAAATCTCACTATATACATATACTCCTTCTGTTTTGAGTCGTATTTCTTTTTGGATATCTCAATTAAGTTGAGTTATTTCTTTTTAATAAAACCCAAAATATGCAATCACTGCATCTACCCACATTGCTAATACACAGAGTATAATTTAATATCGTGTGTACTGTGTACAATTCTAATGTATGAAACTAGAATTTGAATAGAAAATTAACATAACAAAAACTTAAAATTATGTACGATCAGATTTACAAATCTTTAAAATATTATGATAACTACGACTAATTTCCATTTTAGTTGAATGGTCGTACAAAATTTCTGCATATATATTTCGACTAGTTCCCCATTTGAATATATGAGGTAATTTTTTCGGTGTGATCAGCTGAATTTCAGGATTTAGAATTGGAATATGCTCATTTTCTGTGCTATTTACTACTTGGTTTTATAATTTCTATCATTTTAATCTAAAATCTTTATTATTTTTTGTTTTCTACATAACGTGTGAAACAAGGAATATTTAGCTTCTGTGATAATTTCACAATAAAAAAAATGAAATAGTGTTTGTTAAATGAGGAGTAGTATATCTATATATATGTGGTAGAATGAAGTGAGGCTTAGCGCCTCTGAATATATGGAGTAGGTATATTGTAGGTATATTGAGTGGGAAGAGCAGAAGATGGAGTTGTAGTACATGATGCATGCATAAACAAGCAAAGAAACAAGACCAACAAAGAAGCTGCTTTCACACACATAAGATGAGTGTCATTATGTACCTCATGTTTCTTCATTCTGCAGCCAATTACCTTCATACTCTTCTAGAACCAATGAGTCATGAAGTGCAATTATCTAGGCAGTACTGCACTTACAGGAGCAAGACTCTTGCAATAGGAAACAAAATATACATCAAGTCTCACAATTAAGTTCGGTTCTAATATGAAGCAAAAAACTTTTATAACCTTAAATACTAAAGCACATAGAAACCTAATAAAATGCTTCCAAAAAGTGCAGTCACTGTAAGTACTAAACTTAGCAATTCTACAAAATAAATACAAGCATCTTTTGCTGATTTATGGCCTTGGATTTTATATCCTGTTCTATTTTTGATAAGATTCCTTCTGAGCATTACAGAATTTCTAACATCTAACATAAAATGAAGAGGCCCTTACCTTAAACTCATGTCCTGATAGAGTATTGGGTATCATCGCATTAGCTTCATCAAGAGTATCACCATCCTCAACTTTAATCACACAAACTGTGTGTAGCATACACTTGGGAAGATTGAAGAAATGAAGATGTATATGTCCAACTAGAACTAGTTATGACCATAACATTGGCTACAAGCCTACACCTGGAAACTAATAATCCTTGACTAATCTCATAAAGACCAATGACAAGACAAAAGTATATTTTAGAATATTATATTTTACTCCAGCTAGATATGAATCCATAGCTAACTCATTGCCAGTTATAAACAACACAACATTGTAACAATTGAGTAGAAGGGCACTGGCAAAATACAATTTTGCTAGCATTCTAAGTATTGCACTCACTCTTTGCTTATCTTGTTTAATTTGACTCCATTAATCATCAAAGAGTGTTTTCTCAAAAAAGCTCAATCTCCATATTGTCCATTCTCGCGACATATTTCTTCTTTCAAGCAACCCTCAAACTTTAAGGTTCACATGTTACACCAAAGTTCAGCACAAGAACTCATGTAACTCACATTGATTAGACCTACCCAAAAATTATAAAATAGAAATAGGGCAATCGAGTAATTTCCAGTCAACGAACAAAGACGCCCAATCTTAAAGCAAATGCATGATTGTTATTAATTTTACACACCAATTTGCAATTCAACGCAAAATCAATTCAAGAAAAATACCCTAAATCAGAAAAAATACCGACATAAAATCCCTATTTCTCTCCATTACCAATCTCTACAGTACCTCACTTCCAATTAGAAAATCCATGGAATAAGATAGGAGATATTTCCTTAATTATGTACAAATCAAACCTGGAACTCCCGGGTAGCCGCGAACACTGAAAATTTTACTCTCTGGAATGCTAAAGATGTTCTTTGCAACAAAATTCTCATATGAGAAGGAAATTGATATCCCGGTGGGATTGGGCAGGTGTTGCATGCACGACGGAGGAGCTGTTGCAACGTAGATGGTGACGCATGCACCTAGTCATGTTAGTAGGTTGTTTGTTGAATAAGAGCACGTGATAATTTCGCAATGGAGTGTGGTGGGAGTGTGGTGGCGTGTGGAGGGCTGAGATAACAGAATGATGAGGTGGATAGCGGCTGATAAAAAGAGGTGAGACCACAAGGAAGCGTTGTCGATTTGCGTGTTGAGTCATGGGCCAGGATTGCTAATCCGAGGCAGAGTATCTTCTTGTATTTCAGTGCTCATTCCCTTTCCAGTAACGTTGTAGTTCCCTTTCAGCATAATCAATAAAGCTCCATTTTATTCCCATTTGCTCTTGTTTGTGTGTGTGTACCTAGCTGCTGTGTGTGTGGAGGTGGTTCTTAGCTCATTCTACGGCTGAGTACTTATCAAGTGGTATCCAGAGCCGACGATTTCCGGACAATGGCGCTGACACGGTTGTCGGAATCGGAGAAGAAGCTGATGGAAGCAGTTGATCGGAGGGTAGGGGAAGCACTGGGGCAGGTAGCGGAGAGACAGGCGCGAACGGAGGGGAAGATTGAGGAGATTTTGCAGGCAATCGCAGGTCTTACACTGGGGGAAACAGAAGGTGGGGGAAGGAGAAGGCAGTCGGGGCGCGGTCATTCTTTCTGGGGGATTTCAGAGGAGTTGGGAAGGTCAACGCGATACGAGTTTCCTAAGTTCGATGGTGACGGGTTCGAGGGGTGGATAATGCGTGCAGAGTTTTTTTTTGAGGTAGCCAAGGTTGCAAATCGTGAGTGGGTGAAGGTGGCAGTTGTGCACCTTGAGGGAAAAGCCCTACAATGGCATCGGGGCTATATGAATCTGCAGGGACCAGCGGCGGCTCACGACTGGAGTTCCTACATTGTGGCGCTTGGGGCTCGATTTGGGGTGCAGGCCTATGATGACCCTTTAGCGGAGCTACGCAACTTGCGTCAGACTGGATCGTTGCAGGCTTACATGGATGCCTTCGACGAGATCTGTCCGAGAACGGGCATACGCGAGGATCAAGCATTAAGCCTATTCCTCTCAGGATTGGTAGCAGAATTGGAGATGCCGGTCCGAATGTTTAAACCCAGGGGGTTAGCCGAGGCGTATTCGTTGGCAAAGCTACAAGATATCACGGTTCGAGCCTTGGGGGGAAAAGCAAAGGCGGTCGTGAATACTGGGGTGAACGCAGCTAGTCAATACTCCAACACTAAAGCTCTAGCAGTGACGGCTACATCGTTTAAGCCAAGTGGGAGCTCGTCGTCGAGTGTCGGAAGAGAGAACCCACGTTTGGGCAACACGCGACTGGGACCGAAGTTGTCGAATCAAGAGATGGATGAGAAGCGAGCAAAGGGCCAATGCTTTTGGTGCCCAGAAAAATACACGCCCTCTCATAATTGTGCAAGGAGGAAGGCGTTTTCTATACACATGATTGAGGAGGTGGACGGAGAAGATGCAGGGGAGGTGATGGGATTGGTTGAGGAACCGGATGAGGCAGGGGAGGAGGCCTTGCAGTTATCACTTCATGCCTTATGTGGAAAAATGGGCCGCAGCTCATGCGAATTAAGGGAACGTGCCAGAAGCGTATGTTGCGAGTTCTGATTGACTCCCGGAGTACTCATAATTTCTTTAATGAACATCTAGCCGAGCGACTCAAATGCAAGTTCTCATTGGTAACACCGAGGAATGTGGAGATAGCTAATGGTCAGTTGCTGCAGTGTTCTCACAAATGCGAGGAGTTCGTGTGGGAAATGCAGGGGGTATCCTTTGTAGCAGAGGTCTACCTTATTAAACTGGAATCCTACGATCTCATATTGGGCGGACAATGGCTCTCTACGTTGGGCTATATTGGGTGGAACTTTCATGAGTTGAGCATGATATTTGAATTGAAGGGGGAGAGAGTTGAGTTGCACGGGGAGTATTGGCCATCTAAACCGGAGCAACTCCATTGTTTGCACGTTTTAAACCCGCAGGCTGAAGATGATAATATCGGAAAATTAAGCTTGATCATGCCGAAAACTGAGGCAGGGAATTGGTCCTGTTTTAGTGTGGAGACAGGGGAAACATGGCCTGAGTTGCAGACTCTTCTTGAATCAAATGCAGTAATATTTGATGAGCCAAAAGGGTTGCCACCGCAGAGGAAGCAAGACCACCGTATCATTCTCAAGGATGGAGCAGAGGCTGTCAATGTTCGTCCTTACAAATATGCATCACAACAGAAAGATGTCATAGATTCCTTAATTGAGGAGATGCTTAAAAGTGGAGTTATTAGGCCAAGTATGAGTCCCTTCGCCAGCCCCATTGTGCTTGTGAAGAAAAAGGATGCTACGTGGAGGATGTGTGTGGATTATCGGGGGCTAAATGCGATCACTATCAAGGATAAATATCCTATTCCCATTATTGAGGAGCTCTTGGACGAATTGGGTGCAGCACGATGGTTTTCAAAAATTGATCTACGCTCGGGGTATTGGCAAGTAAGGATGGCACCGGAGGATGTGAGCAAAACTGCCTTCAAAACACATGCAGGCCACTTCGAGTTCCTTGTGATGCCCTTCGGGTTAACCAACGCCCCGACAACATTCCAAAATTTGATGAACACGGTCTTCAAGGAGTATCTAAGGAAATTTGTATTGGTCTTCTTTGATGATATACTAGTCTACAGTGCTATTAAACTTGATCATATGAAGCATCTTTCTATGGTGCTTAAACTGATGCAGGAACACAGCCTCTTTGCCAAAAAGTCTAAATGCAGTTTTGGGTGTGAAAAGGTGGAGTATCTTGGGCATGTGATCTCCAAAGATGGGGTAGCCACAGATGAAGGCAAGATTGAACCGTGAAGGCTTGGCCGAGACCGAGGACAATTAAGCAAGTGCGGAGTTTCTTGGGTCTAACCGGGTACTACCGTCGATTTGTGAAGGGATATGGAGCTATTGCCAGGCCATTGATAGAGCTTATCAAGAGCCCCACATTTACTTGGACTGAGGGCGCTCAATTAGCTTTCGAAAGATTGAAGGAAGCTCTCGTCTCGGTACCTGTATTGGCACTCCCTGATTTTGCCAAAGATTTTACGGTTGAGACCGACGCTTCTGGTGTGGGCATTGGGGCTATATTGATGCAAGAGGGGCACCCGATAGCTTACATTAGCAAAGCTTTGTCACCAAGGTATCAGGGGCTTTCGGTCTATGAAAAGGAATTGCTTGCGATCCTCCTAGCGGTGAAGAGTGGTATCACTATCTCCAATGTCGGAAGTTCATTATCTTGACGGATCATCAAAGCTTGAAGTATTTGCTGGAGCAAAAATTAACAACCCCGACACAGCAGGCGTGGATGGCAAAGCTGATGCACTTCGATTATGAAATCAAGTATAAGAAAGGGGTGGAGAATTCTGCGGCAGATGCTCTCTCACGAGTCCCAGAAATTATGCTACTCACTCTTACCTCTTATGTGATTCCAGTTGAGTTGGTAGGAAGGATCAGAGAGTCATGGCAAAGGGATTCCCAGATTCAGCTCATTATCAAGAGCAAGGAGCACAGAGCTGAGGTTCACCCGAAATACACTTGGTCGAATGGGGAGTTAAGGAGGTCCGGTAGGATGGTGGTTGGGAATGATCTTGAGCTTAAGGCACAGATACTTGCCCTGTTTCACGGCTCAATGACGGCGGGCCATTCTGGAGCGCTGGCGACTTATAAGAGGCTGTCATCTCTACTATACTGGCCCAAGATGCTGCGGGATGTTAGGGAGTTTGTGCGTCTCTGTGTAACTTGCCAAAGGTTCAAGTCGGGTAACTCGCCGCCGGCTGGCTTGCTTCAACCATTACCCCTGCCCACCGGACTATTCACAGACCTCACTATGGACTTCATAGAAGCTTTACCCACTTCGCAGGGTAAAAACACAATTCTTGTCATTGTGGATCGACTGAGCAAGTTTGCCCATTTTGTGGCTTTGTCCCATCTGTTTTCAGCTAAGACCATGGCAGAGGCTTTCCTTAATTCAGTATTTAAACTTCA
Organism: Salvia hispanica; assembly: GCF_029641045.1. Classification (NCBI taxonomy): domain Eukaryota; kingdom Viridiplantae; phylum Streptophyta; class Magnoliopsida; order Lamiales; family Lamiaceae; genus Salvia; species Salvia hispanica. Next base: position 28,686,937 of record NC_142693.1, on the reverse strand, counting down.
TGGGTTGCCAGCAAGGATTGTGAGTGATCGGGGCTCTATCTTCATGGGGGCGTTCTGGAAGGAGTTATTTGCTTTTCTCGGGGTTGAGCTTCTATATTCCACGGCATACCACCCAGAGACCGACGGGCAGTCTGAGGTCATCAATCGGTGTCTTCAATGCTACTTGAGATGTTCGGTGGGGGAAAAACCCAACTCTTGGGCGCAGTGGCTTGGATTGGCTGAGCATTGGTATAACACCACGTATCATTCTAGCATCAAGATGACCCCATTCGAGGCTCTGTATGGTTATGCTCCCCCGCTGCATATTCCTTATCTTCCGGGTGACTCGAGGGTGGAGGCGGTAGATATCACGCTACGGGACAGAGAGGAGATGATTGCCTTACTCAAGCAGAATTTACAAAAGGCGGCTGATCGAATGATTGCACAAGCTAATAGGCATCGAGTGGACAGAGTGTTCGAAATAGGGGAGTGGGTGTGGCTGAAGCTGAGGGAGTACCGACAGACTTCCATCAAGGGCAACCATCATAAGTTTGAGCCCAAGTTCTATGGACCGTATCAAGTTGTTGACAGGGTGGGTGAGGTGGCATATAAACTCAACTTGCCTCAATCTGCGGCTATTCATAATGTGTTCCATGTTTCCCTCCTGAAGGCAGCGGCTCCACCAACTGGCCCTGTTCCTGATCTTCCTCCTGTCTCCCATATTCGGGGTGCAATTCCTTTGGCTGTCTTGGAGAGGAAAATGGTGAAACATCGCAATGAAGCAGCAACTCAGTGGTTGATCCATTGGGCGGGTACATCACCGGCCGACGCGTCGTGGGAGTTCGCGGATGTCTTCAAAGAACGGTTCCCTTGGTTCCTTGAGGACAAGGAACCTTAAGGAGAGGGTGTTGTTGCATGCACGACGGAGGAGCTGACGTCAGCTTGCAACGTAGATGGTGACGCATGCACCTAGTCATGTTAGTAGGTTGTTTGTTGAATAAGAGCACGTGATAATTTCGCAATGGAGTGTGGTGGGAGTGTGGTGGCGTGTGGAGGGCTGAGATAACAGAATGATGAGGTGGATAGCGGCTGATAAAAGGAGGTGGGACCACAAGGAAGCGTTGTCGATTTGCGTGTTGAGTCATGGGCCAGGATTGCTAATCCGAGGCAGAGTATCTTCTTGTATTTCAGTGCTCATTCCCTTTCCAGTAACGTTGTAGTTCCCTTTCAGCATAATCAATAAAGCTCCATTTTATTCCCATTTGCTCTTGTTTGTGTGTGTGTACCTAGCTGCTGTGTGTGTGGAGGTGGTTCTTAGCTCATTCTACGGCTGAGTACTTATCAGCAGGGCAGATTGAAGGAATGAAAAAACTATGATTGGAGAGGATTTGGAATTGAGGAGGAGAGGGACGTCAATTTTGAGGGGGGAAGTGAAATAGTTGTGGATTATGTGAAAGCTAAGTGCTTCTACGTTTTTTTAATTTTAATAAAATTATAATGATGAAAATATTTTGATTACATATTTGAGTTAAGGTCAAAAATTGGTCCTAAATATATGATCATTTTAACTTTTGGGTCTTAAACTTTATTTTTTGGATTTTTTGGTCCTTCACATATGGAAATTTGATCATTTTGGTCCCCCGTCAATAGTTCCGTTAATTTTTTAACGGTCAACACGTTTTGCCCAATTTTGACCAGATTAGAATCTTAATTATGATTTTTAAGTCACTAATTATTCCCTAATTATTTTAACAAATGCATTCATTAAAAAACATAAATAAATAAATAAAATAAAATACGTCTCTCTCTCTCAATATTTCACTCAATTCGACGGAATCTTCCTCCATCGGCGACCGACGGCGAATAGGCAGACGACAGCGAAACCTAGTCCTAGAGCTAACCTCTGATCGGGATCGGGATCCTGTTCCTCCACCTGGTGGAGCGCCTCAATTGGGTGGATTTCGGTTACCTGTCGGTGACGACGGTGGGGTACGGCGACAAGGCGTTCAAGACGATAACGGGGAAGCTGTTTGCGTCGGTGTGGCTGTTGATGTCGACGCTGGCGGTGGCGCGTGCGTTTCTGTACCTGGCGGAGGCTAGGGTTGACAAGAGGCACCGGAAAATTGCGAATTGGGCGCTGCACCGGGAAATGACGGTGGAGGATTTGTTCGCTGCTGACCTCAACAACAATGGCTTCATTAGGTAAACACTAATCCTAATCCCTAATTCGTGCTTCCTGTTAATTTTTTTTTGTCAATGTGTTGATGGATTTGAAATTGGGGTAGTAAATCGGAGTATGTGATCTACAAATTAAAGGATGTTCCAGAGGGAACTAACAATAGGTGTATCTTTAATACAGAGGTGCGACAGAGGGTCGTTATTGCTAACATGCACCGGCGTGCCGAGCACGCCGAGGAGCAGGTGAAGATCGGACCTTGAGCAGCCCGAGGCGGAGCTGGGGCTCTGCAGAGCCAATTCGCCCAGCTTTCAGCCCTGAGGTCACCCGAATCCGACTTATCCGGATTCGGACCCTCCCTCAGCGGCGACAGAGCTTCCGGGCCAGGCCTCACACTGCTCGATGTCGAAATGCACATTTCCGGCCGCGCCACGCAGCTTCCCCTCTTCCACGACAGCGACTGGCTCCGCCCCCTCCTCGACCGCTACTTCGACAGCCCCCGCGCCATTTCCTCCTTCACTACCGAGAAAAACCCTTGCTTCCGCTCCATCACCGCGGAGGCGGAGAGCTAACTTGAAATTGATTCGAATTAGGTCGAATTGGTAAGAATGTCGGGGAATTGAAGTGGAAATCGGAGAGGTGAAGCGTTAACTCTAATCGAAATTAGGGACAAATTGATGATAATTACGATTTAATTGAACTAGAAATCGGAGAGGCGGAGAGAATGTGGGGCGAGGAAATGGTGATGGAAATCGGAGCAACGGCGAGCAGAAGCGTTGCAGCAGCCGTTGGCGGAGGAGAGAAGTGAGCCTTGTATTTCATTTTATTTATTATTTATTTATTTATTTCCGATTTTTAATGGATATATTTGTTAAAATAATTAGGAAATAATTAGTGACTTAAAAATCATAATTAAGATTCTAATCTGGTCAAAATTGGCAAAACATGTCGACTGTTAAAAAATTAACGGAATTATTGAAGGAGGACCAAAATGATCAAATTTCCATATGTGTAGGACCGGAAAATCCAAAAGATAAAGTTTATGACCAAAAAGGTAAAATGATCATATGTTTTAGGACCAATTTTAGCCTTAACTCTACAGATTTTAAGCCACACTCTATAGAAGTGCCAGTAAATGTTTGTCATTATGACATTTATAAATAACCGTGATATTAGTAGGGGAGTGTTATATTGCTAACTTATAACTTAATTGCTAACTACAACTAAATAATAGCCATTAGATATTCAAATTAAGGGCCTAGATTATCAATCCCTAAATGTCAATACTATCAACGAAAAACGTCAATAAGGCCGGTAGGATTAACTCCAAAAAATATAAATAGGGGTATTAATGTCAATTAACTACATGTTTAGTTATAACTAACTTTCAAATGAAATCCCAAAACTTTAAATTCATATAACATATATCAAATTAAAATTAATTTAATAAGGATTCCAACGATATCCTACGTGCATATGTTCCAACGTCAAAATTTGAAAAAAAAAATTGAAATTTTTTAATTTTTTCGTACAGCAAAAATGTCAACATACTATATAAAATATGTCAATATAAGCAATGAGTTAACATTCTTAAAGCATTGTGTTGACATTCTCAAAGCATTGTATTGATATATTCGAAACACTATATTGACATTTTCATCCAAAACTCTAATTTGAAATGTTTTTTTTTTATCTTTTTTGATTTATTAATAAAAACAAAAATTACATGTGGCAAATGGTAGACCACACGTTTTCTAAAATTCTATGGCCTTAAATTAGTTGTAGTTAGCAAATGAGAAATTGATCACTCTCCGATATTAGTATTTAATAAAAACGCAGTGAAAGGTTGATGTAGTGATAGATTATGTATAATGGCAGCTTTATAAAAGTGCCATAAGTTAGATGTAGTAATAGGCAAATTTTCTAGTAGTGCCATCTCTCAAATCAAATCATAATTTGAAGGGAAAAGTAATATACATGAAAAAAATATGGCATCTTAGCTGAATCTATAAAATATTAGGATAACTACGACTATTCCTCTTTTATCCCACATTTTAATTAGTTGAATTCGTTATATTTCGATTTCATGCAAACTAAACCTACCATTTGTACATGCAATTTGCTATAGAAAATTAAGGTGATTTCGTTTTTTTTTTTTTTTTTATCTCGGAGATGGATTCCACGATGCATTTAATGAAACGTGAAACTATTAATTCAATAATATCTTGGTTGAGTCATCTTGATTGGTACAAACCAAAAAAAAAAGTGAATTATCTTCAATAGAAATGAGGGAGTACTTCATTTTTCAAAGAAAAAAAAACACCAATCAGAAATACAATTATTTAGTTCTTCCATAGTTATACAATCTATTATTCATTATTTACAATGTTATTAAATTCAATCACAATAATGAACAATCTAATTATACATTGAAAATAATTAATTACTTCGATCTGACCAACCTTAATGTACAATCTTCTTTGTGCCGAATGAGCAATATTTATGTGACTCGTTTTAATAAAGTATGAACTGTGTTAAGGTATCATAATGTGTTTTGTGCAAACCATAATTGTGAAAGCTCTATTCCTGGAATTCCACTATTTGCCTGATTTAACTTCTTTATTTACATGCTTTGTTTATTTATTTTTTATCAAGTTAATTAATCCAATCAAACTCTTGTTTCTCTAGATAGTATATGACACTTAGTACATGATTGTCAGTTGCAATTATATTCTCCGTGTTGGATATCCCGGTATTAACTTTTAGCTATACTATTTTTGCTTTGGTAGAATTGGATTATTTATTCGATGAGTCACTTAGCTTGAAACATAAAACTATTAATTCAATAGTGTGAATATGCGCATTTGCTGTGCTATTTACTGCCTGGTTTTATAGTACTAATTCCTATCATTTTAATCTAAAATATTTATTTTTTTTGTTTTCTACACAACGTGTGAAACAAGGAATATTTAGCTTCTGCGACAATTTCACTATTAAAAAAAATGAAATAGTAAGATTATGACGAAAGGAAGTAGTTGACTTTAACAACAAACCTTGTTAAATGAGGAGTAGAATGAAATGAGGCTCAGCGCCTCTGATTCTTTTCAAATGGACAGCCCCTACTTGAAATCCATGGCTCGAAAATTGGAATCGGCGTTTCATAATTTGCGGGACCCTGAAAAGAAAACGGAAATTGAGGAATTTCTCCGTTTCTCGCACAGGAGAAGTATCAACGCGCCGAATCACATGTCCACATATTTCTTCCCAACAGACACGCCGATCTACACCGGAAGGGTTGTCCTCGGAATGTTTATCGGCCCAACAATCGACGAAAGGAAACAGTTAAAGTTTTCAAATCTCTTAAGCTATTTCGACCATTTTTGTATGGAGGAGCATACTACGATGCTGAAAATAGCGAAACCCGTGGAAGACGGCTTCAGGAAACATATCATTTGGCTTCATAAGGTGATGTACGCGCTTTCTGTTTTATCAAAAACAGCGGCCGCCTTCTCTGCAGCCTCTGTGATATGTGCGGCGGTGAACGCCTCGCCCAAGTGCTTAGCTGCCGCTGCGGCTGCTGCTCTGGTTGTCGCAATCGCGAAATGGGGACTTTCGGTTGTGGAGAAGCGTATGGTTGGAGTTTCTGAATGCGCAACGTTAATGATGATTTTGATTTATGGCGCCGATGCAGGGATCGAGTATATCGGCCTTATCCGGGACGCGGCTTGCAAGTTGGCGTGGGGGGCAGTTGGCATGAGCGATGAAAAATTACTGAGTCTAGTTGAAGAGTACAGTTCTTGGATGAATTCCGTTGTTGTTGAATGTTCTCTAGAATTTTTTATCAATGGTGGTTATTAGAGAGTTGATGGTGTGTCGTTTTTAGTATATATAAATAAATAGAGAGAACGCATCAATGTAAATTACAGTATGGTTTGGTTTTACAATTTCAATGTAAATTATGTAAGAGTGGTTTTGAGATACAGTATTGATGCGAACCCAACCGACAGGCATCATGCATCGAGCCCGCTCAAGGACGTACACCAAAAGAGGACGAGGAAGATGAGTAGGAAGATGCTAGAGTCCTTAGGCCTGTTCATAACAAGATTAAGACTCGAAGAAGAGGCCCAGAAGGAAGACCCGGGTGTCTCGAGAGCAATACACCAAATTCGGCTCGACCCCGCACCAAATCGGAACTGGGGGTCTGTTCAAACGCCAATCTGCCTACTGAGACGGTGTCCAAATTCTGATCCAAGACCACCATCATCTTCATCGCCGAAATACCTTCGCGTGGGTACCTCACACGCCCCAAACGGAGTTCGGATGAGAGAGATATGGCCGTTTGACGAAAGTCGCGCAGAGCTGCCGAGGAACTAACCGTGGCCGGGCGAAAACCGCCCGGCGACAGAAGAAACGCCCGGGCAAGGTCCCAAAATGCCCGGGCGGGCGTTTTGGCCGAAAATGTCATTTTTTGAAGCTTTAGAAGACTATTTTCCCTATTACTTTTGTTTTAGTATAAATACTCTTTTTAGGGTTTTCATTCTCAGCTTTTGAATATTTGTAAGAGACAATTTCTCCATATTTGAGAGCTCACCTTCTTCATCTTTTGAAGACTTATCAAATTCCTTCGGGTTGCATTCGATCTTTTGCCGGGCTAAGGTTGATTGTAAAAGTATGCTTGCTAGTTCTTGTGTTGCTAGTTTTGGAGCCATTAGGTGTGTATATGAAAGTGCCTTTGGGATTTCTTTCTTGTTTTTCACCTAAATCATAACACTAATCCATTCTCTATCCTTTTATCCATTTTTCTTATTCCATTTCTTGGTTTATCTTATTTATTTGTTGGGTTTATTTACAAGAATAAGTCCGGGCAAATTCATGAGTCTTCAATCTAGAAGATTCACATTAAGTATGGTTTGGTTTTACAATTTCAACATGGCTAATTAGATAATGCAATAGTGTAGTAGTTTAATTTCATGGTTAGATACTCTATTTCTCCTCAGATCTACTCAACTGTATATTGGTAAATGGATGAATTAGTAATAGCCAATTAACTGAAAAATAATAACAGAATTAAATTGGCAAATGAATTCATTTATAGTTAAATTGAATTAGCTATGACAAAATCCAAAAATAAAGCAATAGAATTGAATTGGTAAAAGAATAAATTAATTACTCCATAGTCAACGAATTAAAATAATGAACAGAATTAAATTGGTGAAATTCGGACAGAATAAATTACTCCATAGTCAACGAATTAAAATAATGAACAGAATTAAATTGGTGAAATTCCCGTGCTCTACAGCCTACAGGTAAAAAGACGCCTTGCCTATCCAACTGATCTAGGGGATTGAATTTGGAGCTCTTGAGTGAAGATATTACCTATACTTCATCCGTCTTAAGGTAGTTGAGACATTTCTTTTGACTATGAAATTTAAAAAAGGAATGTATTAAATGTTAGATTGGAGAGAGGATAAAGTAAAAGATGAAATAAAATAAGAGAAATGAAGAAAGAGGATAAAGTTTGTGTTAAAAAAAGTAAATACTCAATTCTTTTTCTTTGTTTTTCTATTTCTGTGTTTTCTAATTTTTTTGAAAACTAGGTACCAAACCCTGCCATTGGAATGTTGTTAAAGAGTAAATCATAGAAAGTTTAATGATTAAAAGGGCTGAAGTGACCGTAACTATAACTTAAAATATAAAAAATTGCAGAAGGTAAAAAACAATGGACAATGGTAGCCACTCCCCTTCGAAGAAGATGAAGCAATTCAAAAAGGAACTTGGACAATAAAAACAAGTTTTTAGGGCACAAAATGAATATAGATAAGATAATTAATATGCATATTTTTGTTATTATATGTCTGTTTTTTTTTTATAATAAAAAGAAGTGTTTTTATGTTTTGTAATTTATTTTTTATTTAAGGAGATAACCTAATTAAATATAGACTATAATTTTTATTCAATGACATAACATAATTAAATATAGACTATAAAATAGAGTTTGTTCCTAATCTAAGTTAGTATAGTACTTCCTCTATCCCACACGAATACACACTCTTTCCTTTTTTAGTCCGCCTCATAAGAATATGCACTTTTTAATTTTAGAATTTTTTTTATCTCTAATGATATGGAATCCATTCTCCACTAACAATACTTTAATTATTTTTTCTCTCTACATCTCCCTTATTTTATCAATTTTGCATTAAACTCGTGCCGAACTCAAAGTGCATATTGTTTGGGGACGGAGGGAATAGTTATTTTAAAACTAATGTAAAACTCGTAAAATTTATTATTAGGTTTAAAATAGTGATTTAGTTATAGTTTAAGTGAAGTAGAAAGAGATGTATTTTAAATAAGTACTCCCTCCGTCCCATTAAATATGCAACATTTGGAAATCGGCACGGATTTTTATGTAGTGTTATTTTGTGAGTTAATGAAGAGAGAGTAAAGTAAGAGAGATGAAAAAGTAGAGATAAAGATGTTTCCATTTTAGGAAACGTTTCATTTTTAATGGGACAAACTAAAAAGGAAAACGTTTCATTTCTAATGGGACAGATGGAGTATTTGTCAAATGAACTGGGTCAGTCCAACTGGCCCAAGACTTATGTGTCCCAAGTTTAAAATGGGCAAGATCGGGCATTTTTAGGCCATCCACATCCATGTCTCTTATTCGTCTCTTAATCGTCTCATCTCTTAACTATTCATGGGTCCCACTGTACTTTTCAACCCATCTCTTAACTAAGAGACAACACCTGCATCCCTCCATCTCTTAATCATCCCATCCTTTAACTATTTATTCAATTTCATTTTTTTTTATTTCCAACAAATTCAATTAATATTTTATTGAAATATTATATTAATACTAATAATCATTAAATCATTAAAAACCACAAAAATTACAACATCCGAAAATACGAAAAATACATAATTGAAATCCTATGGAGTATTTTTAATTTTAATTTTAATTTTTTAATTTTTGATTTTTATTACAATATTGAAAAATACAAAAATTAAAAATACAATATTTTTATTTATTTAATTTTTGAATTTCCTGATCTTTTATTTTTTTAAAATTTAAACGGATATAAACGACGCCCACTCGCGGGCCGGCGAGTGGGCGTCACGCCATCCGCCAACGCGCGCCATGTGGCCCGCGCGCATGGCGAGACAGCTCGAGGCCGGCCCCATCCGCGCGCAACGCGCGACGAGCTGGCTCGTCTCTTCGAGACGAGATGCATGCCGCATCGCCGTCTCGATGCCATAGGGACCGTAGCGAGATGCGTTGCGGATGCCCTTATACTCCTATCTCAATTTTTTTTTAGTCTTTCTCAACAAAAATGGTCCATTCCTAAAAAAAAGTACACTATTATATCAATTTTATTCTATCTCACACTTAATTTCTCTTACACTTAATACTCCCTCTGTCTCATTAGAAATGAAACATTTTCCTTTTTAGTCTCTCCTTAAAAATGAAACATTTCTAAAAATGGAAACAATACTATCTCTACTTTTTCTTCTCTCTTACTTTACTCTCACTTCATTAACTCACAAAAAAACACTACATAAAATCCTGTGCCGAAAAGCAAATGATGCATATTTAATGGGACGGAAGGAGTACATAAATTAATAGTACTCCCTCCGCATTAAAAGAATAGAAACATTTGAAACGGGACGAGACGAACTGCATGCCGCATCGCCGTCTCGATGCCATAGGGACCGTAGCGAGATGCGTTGCGGATGCCCTTATACTCCTATCTCAATTTTTTTTTAGTCTTTCTCAACAAAAATGGTCCATTCCTAAAAAAAAGTACACTATTATATCAATTTTATTCTATCTCACACTTAATTTCTCTTACACTTAATACTCCCTCTGTCTCATTAGAAATGAAACATTTTTCCTTTTTAGTCTCTCCTTAAAAATGAAACATTTCTAAAAATGGAAACAATACTCTCTCTACTTTTTCTTCTCTCTTACTTTACTCTCACTTCATTAACTCACAAAAAAACACTACATAAAATCCTGTGCCGAAAAGCAAATGATGCATATTTAATGGGACGGAAGGAGTACATAAATTAATAGTACTCCCTCCGCATTAAAAGAATAGAAACATTTGAAACGGGACGAGTTTTAATGCAGAATTGGTAAAGTAAGAGAGATGACAAAAAAATGAGTAAAGTAAGATATAGAGGAAGAGAAAAAGTAATAAAAGTAGAGTTAGTGTGGATTATGGGGTCCATATCATAAAATAGAAAGATTCTTAAGTTTCTATTTTTAGGGAATGACCTAAAATAGTAATAGTTGCTATTTTTAAAAAACGAAGGGAGGGAGTATTAAAAAAAAAGCTCATATCTGTGCGGCTCCAATTGTAACGGTGAATGCCTTTCACAATAGGTCATGGGAAAAGGCAGGATACTCCTAACTATGGATAGCTGAAGTCATATTATAGCAACTCTAGCAACTTTATTTCTGTGAATATTGCTTAAAGGTATGATTATATCACACGGTAGAGCTTTGTTTAAATTGTAAAATGGGCCTATACACCTTGTATGTAGGTTCGTATTTGGGCTTAAAATGGGCTTTTACTCAACTCCCAGCCGGAGTCAATCCAATCTCACTTCCAAAACCCAACCCATTTATTTCCTATGGCAAATTGCATATCTAAATACGTAGGAACGTATTAATATGACGATTGACAACTCTCTTTATTTTAACGTTATACCACTAGTTGTGCAGAGTCTTTGTCCTAGCAGCAAGAACCTTAGACATCAATATATGAGGCGCCAAGTTCGAGTCCTCTCAACATCAATTGTAATTTTCTTTTTTTTTAGGAGTTTATTTGTAATGTCCTACTTAATATAGGATCAGTTAATTTTCAAAAAAAAAAAAAAAACATACCATTATTTTAGGTTGTTAGAGCATCAAGCGGGTGTCCGTCCATCCGTGCCAGCGGCACGACGCTGCTCTTAACTAAGAGCACGTCTGTGCCGCCGAGCATCCTTACATGGCAGCTTCTAATTGGCCAATGGCATAGCCGTTGGCAAATTGAATTTTTCTTTTTTTTAAAAAAAATGCGAAATAAAAAAAAAATTGTTTTAAATAAAAATATAAATTTTCCTACTTCCCAATAAATTATAACCGTTTTATACACATTTTTAATTTATTTTTCAATTTCTTTTCCCCAAAATTCATATTTTTCATCTATAAATACCCACACTTCAACACAAAAATTCTCATAACACTACACAATTCTCATCTTCTATCATCCAAATTCTCTCATCTTTTTTCTCATATTCTCTCATCTAAATTCCCACCACATTACATAATGTCTGTCTCCAGCGATCACCCCTCCGACTCCCCACGGTTGGACCCACGAACGGTTCGGCTCGGAGCCATTCTGTAGTCTGGAAACGCAATTTTCGGCCCCTCCTCAAACCCAAGGTTCTCAAGTTCCGGGTGGCTACCAGCCTTACACGATGGACGACCAATATGACATCCCTAACCCAAAACCGGCGTCATTTTTCACAATTGCATATTTTTATTATCATTTTAGGACTAATTGTTATATCATATCTGAACAGTTAAACTAATAGTATATAGTATATGACGTATAATGCCACGGATTGCCATAGAATATATATAGGACAACTTTTGACTAATAAAACCTATGAGTATATACACAATCATCTATTTCTTTGGTTTATGAATGTATTTGTGCATTTAAAACATATATTGTATGAGGGTGTCTTTTTAGAAAATGTATAAATAGAGATAATGCATGGAAATATAAAAACTACTCTATACTTTGATAAATGTAAAAGAAAAATAAAAGAAAATTCTTAGTAGTGACATGTAGTTCTCGTATTTGATTCATTTGAGGATTAGTGTATTTTAAAGAAGGTTTGGATATAAAATCATTTCCTCCATTAAGTCGGCTATAGTATTGGATAAAAGATAAAAAAAATTAAATTAATAAAACCAAAGGGGTGAACTCCTTCATTAGAAAAGTAGTCCGGTATTATTTTTGTTGAAGGTGATACTTGTTCTAATTTTTGTTTAGCCCATTTACATGCTTTGTCGTTTAAAAGTAGTACTTTGGAGATTATTTGAATCCCAAATACATACACCCTATTAAATTGTTTTTGGATGATAATATAATTATTGGTATTCATTTGCATAAGTTCATGGAACACGTATGCATAAAAGCAATTAGAAATTTTTGTAGCATGTTAATAATTTTTAGAAATTCATGAGATATGTACTAATATTTTCCATAAATGGTTATAAGATATGTTAATATTAGTTTTATGTATATATATTTGAGATAGTAAGCTAACTAACTATATTATATACACGTATGTCATAGAACATGTGTAATTAGATCTATATATACATAAGTAAATAGCATAATTATATTATCGCTTAAATAAATAGCACAATTATATCATCTCTTAAGATCATACGGTAATATTTAACTACAGCTATATGTATTAATATATGAGACTATTTACAATTTTAAATAAAGTAGATAACATACAAAAAGTTGTAATAATTTAAATGTGTATGTATTATATAGGACCAAGGGCTATAGATCGAGAAACGGGAACAAGTACCAGATTATCTATTTTAATTAGGTGTGTATAAATCACACTTTTAATTTTATATATTTTATGTGTGTCTTTGTTAGGTGTTTAAATAAAGTGAATAATTGAATTATATGATTTGATTATGTGTTTGATTGTGTAATATGATGAAGATATGTGATATGTGCAATTGATATGTTTATCTATAGTATTGAAATTATCGGATGAAACATGATAGAGATATGTAATTGATGCAATTGATATGTTTACACATGGTTTTAGAATTATTTGAATCATTGGATTAAAGAGGATATGTGACAGTTATGTCCTGGGTCTGATATCAATGGCAATGGACCTACGGGTCATATACAATGGCAATGGATCTACGGGTCATATATATACAATGGCAATGGACCTTCGGGTCATATATATGTATACAATGGCAATGAGACCTACGGGTCATATATACAATGACAATGGACCTTCGGGTCATATATATATATGTACAATGGCAATGAGACCTTCGGGTCAGATACAATGGAATCCCGGGCAGATGTCAGGCTTGATTTGTCACAGAATAATAAACTGAATAGTGTGGCATATGCATATGTACACATAATAATATTTGTTGGTTATTGTTATATATATATTGGTTAAAGAATATATTGATATATGGGATGTGGAATTAAAGGTAAGGTTTATATACACTGAGTTGTGGCTCATATAAACCACTAATATTTTTCAGGAATAAGATATCTGTGAAATTATTCGTTGACGTGGGTCATATGAACTCCACATGTTATAAGGGTCGGCGGCTGACGCGTTTGGCAACCTTCTCCTCCTCGTCATTTTTGCATGTAGATAAATATGTAGTATATAGAGTGGTGAGATGGTCCCACTACAGTTTAGAAAATTTTGAAATATGTACCTGATTTAATATGTGGATTTTATGTAGTTGACACATGGATTATTTATTTTAAAATTTTGAATTTATTTATAGTAAGTGCATATGTTATAAGGGTTGGGGTTTGACAACCAAGATGCCCCCACCCGAACCTGGATCGGGAGGGAACGACAGCTCTGCTCGTACTCCTACTTCTATTCCTGCACCTACTCCTCCTACTCGGGGTACCCGCACCCCGTACACTCCGGATGAGATGATGCAGATGTTCAAAGCCTACTTGGTAGTCTCCGAAGCCCCGGATGTTGGCACGAACCAAACCGGGGAAACGTATTGGTGGCGCATCACTCGTCTTTACAATGAAACCCGACCGGCGGGAACCATCTATCGCAATAATAGTATGGTGTGCAATTGCATCTTCAGATGCAACGAGACAATCGGTAAGTTCCAGGGGTATTACCAACAGGAAGAGCACGCGGCGGGGAACGGCAAGAGCGAGCTCGACATCATCAGTGCCGCCTTGGCGACCTACCACAGCTTGGAGTTGAAACCGTTCAAGTACCTCAGTTCGCCAACATCCGAAGTATAGGGGTGGCGTAGTAACATCCTCCTCCAGCTCCTCCAACAAACGGTCGAGGTTGGTAGACCTGTCCGACGACGCCTCTGATAATGTGGCTACCCAGCTTGCCGGAACTAACTTGGGTAGCCCCGACGCTGGCCCGACCAGTTCCCACCGGCCGCAAGGAATGAAGAAGGCGACGGCCAACCGCCGTCGCGCCCCGACTCCATCCGCCCCCACTCCCGCTCCCTTTGTGCCACCTCCACCCCCGAACAACTCGTTGTGGGCCATTTTGGGTCAACACAATAAGATCGATACGTCTAACATGACTCCCGACCAACTTACAACACATGTGGGAATGATACGGGGTCTCAAGAGAACATTGGGGATAGAGGACTAGTCTTCCACGAGGGTATTTTTTAGTCTTTAATTATGTAATTTTTCATTTGTAGGATTTTAATTATGTATTTTTTTATTTTCTAGGATTTTAATTATGTATTTTTATTTTTTAGGATTTTAATTATATAATTTTTATTTTTTAATATATCTTTATAATGTAGAAATATTTTTAGTAATTGAACTATTTAAATTGAATAATAGAATGGTGGGACCCTTGAGCTTGTCCTTAGCTAAGAGCACAGATGTGTGTGTTGTGCTCTTAGCTAAGGACAAGGAGTAAAAGTGGGTCCGGGCCCACCTCCGTGCTCTTAGCTAAGAGCACGGATGGGGATGCTCTTAGATTTGAAGATTATGTGGTTCTCAGGCTGTCACATGGCAACCTATTTTAATTAAATAGGAATATAAAATTACGTTGAAGGGCAAAATCGATATTCACTATTTTCAGTTGGTCAGATTACAGTGTTACTCTATGAATATTGCAGTACTGCCAAGTAGTATTTGCAGTTTACATATTACCAAATCAGTTTCTAATTTAAATTTTTGGAAATTGACTAAAATACCTACGCCTGCAATATCCAACACATAAGACTGCAATCCAAACTCTATTTCATCAATTCAATATTAGTCTTCCATCTTATAGATCTAAGAGCTAGGATTAGTGTTATGGTGTCATCCTAATGCTCCCCCAACAATATACCGTATGTATGAAATGAAATAATTGGCATAAGTCCAAACTCAAAAGTGATTAGGATAAACATTTTAACATTAATATATAATATTGTAAATAAAAAGGAGAGAGCACAATTGTATATTAAATAGATGATAAATTAACGCGAAAGAATAATAAATAATATAATGTCCTATCTTTCTGTCCTATTTTAAAATAATTTTCAAAAATTTATAAATAAGTATTAATCGGGTACCTAAATACGAGTTTTAGATACACAAAAATCAAAAAATTCTTACATAAACTACTCGGACCTTTAATTTTAGGTTTCTGGCAACCAAAACCTGTCGAGTATCAGGCTGGGATCGGATATACCAAAAATCCGAGAACTAAATTTGCACAAGTAGATTGGCTGACCTTAACATATTAAAATAGGGTTATAAATATGATGATATGTTTTTTTCATTTCAAAAAAATAATAATACGCGTCTATTAAAAATTTAAAAGGCCGGATTAACTGGCGTAGGAATCAGCTGTGAATATTTTGACTTTGTTAAATTATATCTCCACGTTTGAGTCTAATGCCCATTTGAAGCCTTCTTACGTTTCTTTAGGTCAGGGCCCACTCGTCAGCCTTGTCTCACTTTATTCGGTATTTTATTTTGTTCATATAATTATATCCACGTACCCCTTCCGTTCAATAGTAATGAAGGCGTTTCATTTTGACACGAAGATTAAGAAAAAATTGTGTTAGATGAGTTAATTAAAACGAGAATAAAGTGAAAAATGAAAAAGGCAAAGAGATGAACAAAGAAAAAAGTAAGAGAGAGTAAAGTATGTGTGGAAAAATGTGTTAACTTTTACTAAAAAGGGAAATGACTATATTAGTATGGAACGTACCAAAATGGCAAAATGACTCTATTACTATGGAACGGGGGGAGTATGAGTTATCAAACCCTACCAAACATGTTGTATATATAGTGGTGTATCAAATAAAACTAAATTAATCTTGTGAGTAGACTTGTCAAATTGGGTACCCACGGATATCGACTCGGGTATCCAGTACCGAAAAATCGGGTATCCAATCCGGATTTTGAATTTTTATTTTAATTTTTTTAATCAATTGTTTAAGAAAATTAACTACAAACTTTAAGAAATAAAAAATTTGTACTCCATATGTCCGCGAATAGAGGTCCCGTTTTTCCATTTTAGTCCATCCGCGAATAAGAGTCCCGGTTCACTTTTACCATAAATGGTAATATGGTCTCACCTTCCACTAACTCATTCCACTCACATTTCATTTAAAACTAATATATACAAGTGAGACCCCTATTCCACTAACTTTTTTCCATCCATTTTTTTTAACATATATTAAAACTCGTGCCGCCCATAAATGGGACTCCTAATGGCGGACGGAGAGAGTAGTTCGAATTTGATACAAACTTAAAGTAGTTCGAATTCAAGAGAAGAAAACTACCACAAACTTTTAGAAGTAAAAAAATCATAAGTTATAACATTCCTCATTCATCCATAATAAACATCACAATTCATATATCAACCCAAAATATGACTTAAGAGTGAAGGATTTTGGGAGTATATTTAATTATTTAATTTTAAAATAGAACAAAAACATAAAATATTAAATTTGAATTTTTTTAAAAAAAATTGAGTTATTCGGATAATTTGGGTATACCCGATCGGATATCGAGTTATCTGATACCCGATAATCCAAATATCTTATACCCGAACCCGATTCCAAAATCCGAAAAATCAGATATCGGATATCCAATTACCTAATATTTTGGGTTTGGATATCGGGTATTCAATTCCTGATATCCTTTTTCCTTGGTGGTGAAGAGATGGCCGGCTGCTGGAGTTGGATGTATAGCAAGAACTTGTTGAGTGCTGCCTTAGCCGATTGAGAGATAAGACATGCCATGCCTATTATGCTGATAGATTGAATTTGAAGGTTATGTTTGGGTGACAGGAAAGTAAAGTTGGCAAGGAAAATAATTTTTGAGTAAATGAATTCTGGGAATATGATTCCTAATAACTTTAGTTTATTGTGTTTTAGAAAATATCAAGATTTTAAATTTTATATTTAATTCAAACATCAACCTAAAAATATACTCCCTCCGTCTATGAAAAGTAGACTATTTTTTCATTTTGGGATGTCCAAAAAAAAAATAGTTCAATTTCCATAAATGAAAAGTTTCCTTCTCATACTTTTCTCACTTTTTCTTCCTTCTCTCATACTTTTATTTACTTTTTCTCCATATCTCTCGTACTTTACCTACTTTTTATCATCCTCTTTCTTACTTTACTAATTTCTCATTAAAACATGTGTCGTCCACAAATGGGACTATTTTTTATGGACGGAGGAAGTATTTACTAATTTTTATTTATAAAAAATAATAATATAAAACTTTTAATAAATTATGAATTACAAAGAATAATAATTATATTATTATATTTAGATGCATAGGTTAAATATAGATCCTCTCGATCTATATTATGATGTATGATATCTCTCCAAATCAACCATTGCATAAGTTATAAGTTGACAGTATAAAGTTTGCAATATAAAAATAAAGTTCGGTGATACCCGCGGGGATTTAACTCTCCGCTTCCATCTTCATCTTCACATCTCTCCAAATCAACCAGCTATCGTCGATCCATTTCCTCCACCTCGATTCTTCTCAAAGCCGTTGTGAGCGGTGATGAACAGCCACACGAGGAGCGCGGCTGAAACAACGGGCATTTCCTTGATGCCCAACGCTGATGTTATGGTTCAAGAATTTGTTTTGGTGCTTGATGATCTGCGGAAGGACCCTAACAACACTAACAAATTGATGGATTGCGTCCGCAGCCACTACGCAAACAACCTCAACGCCCCCGAGTTCTGCTCAGCTCTCCAACGACGTCTTGCTCACCCACAAACGCCAAATGATTCTTTCATACTTCACAATTTCTACCGTGAATTAGGCTTTCTTGACGAGGACCATTCGACGATGGAGAAGAAGATGAAACACATCAACGAGAATATCAGCAATGAGCTCATTTCCATCGCTGTCTCCAAGCAGAGGTACTCTGTTTTCTTCACCGCTGCGGCCATGATCTGCGCGGCCGCGGCGTCGATTGTTGCGGTGAATGCCATTCTCCATATGTCATCGGCAAGGGCAGGGATCGCAGCTGCAGCTGCGGCCTTCTCCATTTTGTTGAATGGAATCGGGAAATGGCGGCAATCGGTTTTGAAGAAGGAGGAGACTGCGCTCAAGAAACACAAGCAGATAACAGAGTATATGATTGCGGGCGCCGAAAATGGCGTGTATTATGTCAGCGTTATTGAGAGAATGGCGCGCAGATTGGACTTCGTTTCTGAAAAATTGTCGGAAGCGGCTTATGATGGGAAGAAAGTGGCGGCGGTGGAGAATAGATTTAAACAGTTGATATGGAAAGTTGAAGAGTACGGTGATGGGATGAAATGAGTGAAGCAAAGTGTGATTGAGAGCATCGTCAAAATGAAAGTTGGTCAAGATTGAATTGATTTATCTTTGTTTGTGTGAAAATTACTTCGGATCTTTGTTTCACTTTTCATATTGTACATTTGGATTATTTCACAGGATTGAAGCCTTGTTTAAATTGGAAGGTGATCTTTTAACTATTGTATATTACTTTGTATGCCATTGGAAGTTTCATTTCTTAACGGCACAAGTTTTAAGAACAGTGGGTGAAAAAAGTTAGTTAAAAGAGTCTTACTTGTATATATTAATTTTAAATTTAAATGTGAGTGGAATGAGTTAGTGAAATGTGTAACCTTATTACCATTTATAGTAAAAATGAACGGGGACTCCGATTTGTGGACAGACTAAAATAGAAAAACAAGACTCCTATTCGCGGACCGAGGTGACTAAACAGTTTGTAATACTAATTAATACTCCCTCTGTCCCAATAAATATAAAACATTTAGTTTCCGGCACGGGATTTTATGCAGTGTTATTTTGTGAGTTGATGAAGAGAGAGTAAAGTAGGAGAGAGGGAAAAGTAGAGAAAGTGATGTTTTCATTTTAGGAAACGTTTCATTTTTAATGGGACAATCCAAAAAGAAAAACGTTGCATTTCTGATGGGACAGAGGGAGTAGTATTTTGTTGAAATTGAGAAGGAGTACATGAAATCAATCAAATTGGTTAGCAGTAACAATTTATTAAGTGATGCATTCTATCTAATATAACGCGAAGTTGCAGCCACAACCCACAAGGATGGTTTTGTTGCACGGTTGATGTTGTCTTCGTCATTAGTCTATATGACATTGGTGTTGACATCGTTCGTTCACGAGTTTTTGTATTTTTAATTAAATGATAGTATATTTAATTTATTTAGAATATTAATAAATACTGTAAAAAGTGAGAAATGAATAAAGAATAATTTAATTAGCATACTAATATAATTTCCATATGAAATTAATTGAATTAATAAATGAATTTACTTCTTGTCCGAATTTTATGAGTATTTTAATTAAATATTATATTAAAAAATTAGAATATATATTAAATATAAGAAATGAGAAATGAATAAAGACTTGAAATATGAAATTCATGATGGTGTAAGTGTAATAGAAAGAAATTGTAATTACACGTATTGTTTCGTAAATGGAAAATAAGATAACAAATGATGCTAGCTCAGCTAAAGACTACTACTGTTACTCTATTATACTCCCTCCGTCCTGATTAAGAGTCACACTTTGACCGTACACGAGTTTTAAGAAATGTAGAGAAAAGTTGGTTGAAAAAGTTAGTGGAATATGAGACCCATTTTTTTATATTGTTTTATAATAAAATGTGAGTGAATTAAGTTAGTGGAATGTGAGACCTACTTATTATATATGATCAAAATGAAGTGTGACTCTTAATTGGGGACGGATCGAAATGGAAAAGTGTGACTCTTAATCGGGAACGGATTACGCACCTGATTCCATAGCACGTGTTTATGCTTCCAATTCACAAGGAAATCACACGCCCTTGTTTTTTATTAACAAATATAAATGGAAAAATAGTTATATAACTAATATATAGTCAAATTTTGATTAGTGTGTTAAGATACCCATTTCATTGTTATTAACAGAAGAAACACACGCCTGATTCCGTAGCATGTGTCTACGCTTTCAATCCACAAGGAAAGCACATGCCTTTTTTTTTTAATTAACAAATATAGATGTAATAATAGTTATATACAGATGATAGTTTCAGATTGACTAGTATTGTAAGATAATATCCTTCCATTGTTATTATAAGAAGTTAAGAACAATTGTAATAATTATAGTCAATTAGTATTTTAAAGGTCTTACTTGAATTGTTAATAAAGAACATTAAATTGACATTTCTGAAATTTGATAAATAATAATGACATTTCTGTATTAGCCTCTCTACTTGCTATAATGTAGGAGTAGTAATATAACTGATTTTAGTCTAATTGATATTAATAAAAAAGTGAGTATTTTAATTAATTAATTTAAGTGAGAATAAAATATCAAAAAGAAAAAAGAATATAATACGAAATACTATTAAAGTTTCTATTTTTTATTAAAAAAGTTATAAGTATATACGACTCAATTAGAAATATGATCACTTAGAGCATCCGCAATGGTACTTAGGCCAGCCATAGGCCAGCCATTCTCTCCCCTGCCACGTCAGCAACACTAAAAAATCCACCTGCCACATCAGATTTAGGCCAGCCGCAATAAAAATAATTCAAAATATACTACATTTACGGAATTAAAATTACGATTAAAATACGGAATTAAATTTACGACACATATATGGGAAAAATAATCCATTTCATTAAAAAAAAGTACAAAGATTATGAAAAAAAAGTACATGATTTTTTTTTTAAAAAAAAGGTGTTCAACACACGAGCCCCGCCACTCTCTACTCCTCATCGTCGTCGCCGTCGTCCTCGCCCTCGCCGTCGCCGCCGCCGCCGCCGCTGCCGCCACCCGTGGTATCTGAGCCCACGTCGGAACCCGCTAGCCGTGCCCTCGAGATCTCCAAATCAACACGCATGCTCTCGAGCATCTCGTGAAGAAACATCTTCTCCGTGGGGTCAGTGGCGTTCTTCCACTCTTGGAAGACCTTGTACATCTGAGCCCGCGTTTGGTTACGCGAATGGAGAGTGTACTCGAGGGCGGAGGACTGGACCTCGCGGGGAGATAGGGGGGATCCGCCCCTCGCAGCCCGCTGCGCCCGCTTCTGTCCAACCGGGTGGGGGCGACCAGTAAATGAAGGAGGGGATGGAAACTCCTCAGCATCCGGGGGGAGGTCGTGAGATCCGCCGCTGCTGCCGCTGTAGTCGCCGCTATAGTTCAGTCGCTGCTTCTTCGGCCACCCAGCGTTACACCCTGCCCGTAACTTCTCGGAGTCCTTCAACAACAAGAAGCACTCCCAGAAGGTGAACTCCTTATACTTCCCCTCCAAGGGGAACTGACTCGCGGCTATCCTCCGGGCGTCATCCTCATTCTGCCCACTTCTGAGCTGACGGAGGGCATTGGCATACAAATTCGCAAAACGGCCCACCGCGGCCCTGGTGCGCTCCCACCCCTTCCGGACCTCCTCGTTGCTGAAGTCCTTCCCGTGCGGGCAGTGCCTCCTATAGGCATCTCTGATCTTCGACCACATGTTGACGACCCGCTGGTTGTTCGCAACCAGCGGATCGTCGCACACCTCCAACCACCCCTTGGCCACCCCGGCGTACTCATCCTCCGTCCACTTCCTCCGGCCAGGGGCAGCGGGCTGCGATGACTCGCCGACCGCCTTGCCCTTCCCCTTCCCCCTCGTCTTCTTCTTCGGCGCGGCCCGCCTCGCTTGAACGAGAGTATCATCTTCCCCGAGATCGATCCCCATATCATGCAATGACAGAAGGTCATCACCAGTGAACTGTGTCTCCACTGGGGTCGACGTGTGAGACGAAGCCGTCAAAAAATCAAGCGACAGCCGATATACCGTGTCCCCTCCCGGTGACCCCTGAACCCCCCCTCCCCTGCATCCCTGGATGCATACCGTGCTGCATCCCCCCGGCATCCCGCCCTGCCACATCATCCCCATCATCTGCTGCTGCATCTGGGGCATACCCCCCCACCCGGGCGCTGACTGCCCGCCGCTCCCCTGCCCGCCGCCCGGCATCCCCCACGGCATACCCCCTGGTTCCCCCCCATCGCCCCCCCCCCCCCCGGCGCACCGGCCATCATCCCCATCATCTGATTCCAAGGGATGTTAAACCCCGGGCCCATCTGCCCCCATCCAGATCCCACAGGTACCGTGGGAGTCTGAGATCCACTCGTCGCTGGACTGGACTCGTTGTTGTGATCCATCGCTCGATGATGCTCTTGTATAGAAAGTTAGAGAGAGAGAAAACTCGTTAAAACAAGTGGTGCAAATGAAAATGAAACGAAAATCGCGTTTATATAGGTTTTTTTAAAAAAAAAAAATCAAAATTCGGCGCTGGCCGATCGGGCCGCCACAATGGCGGCTAGCCGATCGGCCAGCGAAGAGCGATCGGCCAGCCCACGCCAAAGCGCTAGCCGATTTCGCGGTCGCCGACTGCAATGGTTCGGCTAGTCGATCGGCTAGCGCGACGAATCGGCTAACCGGTCGCTAGCCGACCATTGCGGATGCTCTTATCTTGGGTTTTATAACTGTTAAATAAGTTATTGTCCCATTTTATAGATAGAGTTTGTCGTGAGTGGAGAAATGGAGAGTTGAATATTATAAGTATATATGACCCTATGAGTATGTAAGTGAAGAAATTGTGAAAATATATGGAGTAGTAAAAGTTTTTTGTCTAAAATGGCACAACTGCACTAATTTAATGATATTTAAAATATACTTTCTGTCAAATGGACTAGGTCAGCTCGGCATGGCCCAAAGTTGGTGAGGCATGCTTGATTTGAGGCTCGGCCCAAGTTGGCTGGGCAAACTTCTCATACATCTCTATGCCAATCTCACCCCACACTCCATCGATAAGTATGTTGGATTGGGCTGAGTTTAATTCTAAAGTATCTTCATTGCAAAATAAAGTAGAATAATATACGTGGGTGATTTGATTAAGGTTATCAAATTATAATAATCTAATTAAAATATACGTGGGTGATTTGATTAAGGTTATCAAATTATAATAATCTAATTAACACGAATTTTAATGCATAATTGAAAAACAAGGGAGAAAGGATAAATATAGTGGAAATAATGTAGTGGATGATTGTGAGATCCATATTTAGAATGATGTGTAGGGCTAGTATTGGTTTAAAACTTTCCATTTTTACGACTTAGTCTAATTTTGGTGGACGGTCCAAAATGATAAAACTTGTCTATTTTTTTTATGGACCAACGGAGTTCTACATAATTTTATAATTTATAATGATTGAGGAATGTTCTACTTAGAAATGAATAATATGCAAACAATTTATTCTCATATCTGCTTCTTTAACCCGATTCCCTTTTGGATACCCATACCTGACCTGGATATTCAATCCCTAAAAACGGGTATCCGATTAAAAAAAAATCAAAATATTCATTATAGTTTGAAGTTTCACACTTCAAATCCCGTTTCAATTTCAAATCGGGTAATTTGGTAAAAACTAAAATGACATAAGTAGAAGCACCATTATTTTTATCGTGTTTGTCATTAAATGGAGTATTTTCAATCCACAATATTAAGTCATTATTATAAATGTGAAGAAAATTAAAGCACGATCATTTAGATTTGCATATAAAGTTTGAATATTGAGCAAGAAAAATTAAAACGTTTTAAAGGTAATTTCAGAATCCTTATGT
Organism: Salvia hispanica; assembly: GCF_029641045.1. NCBI lineage: Eukaryota > Viridiplantae > Streptophyta > Magnoliopsida > Lamiales > Lamiaceae > Salvia > Salvia hispanica. Next base: position 28,662,855 of record NC_142693.1, on the reverse strand, counting down.
TTCGGTTATGTAATTCTATAAGTAACTTAAAATAAAATTAAAATTTCAGATACCCGATCGGGCCGATAATTCTAAAATCTAATATCCGAACCCATATTTACTCTAAAACTTTCGTATCGGTCAGGATTACCTGAATCTACGTTAATATAGTCATTTTTACTATTCACCCTGCATAATCCAACATTATTCACCATTTCACCTAGACACTCCCACCAAACATACAGAATCCAACGTCATTAACCATCCCAACAACCACCATCATTCAACTCCCTCTCTCTATATATATTAGGATAATACGAGTCCTTCACCAACCCAAATTCCATCAAGTCCTGCTCCGCCACTCATCACAGCTCTCCAGCGCAGCCAACCGGCCGCACGAAACCGTCGATTCCTCCTTCTCCGTCGCAGAAGCAACCAACCGGTTTCCGTCATGGCTGAAGAATTTATTTTGGCGTTCCAGGATTTGCAGAAGGACGATTCCAATAACGAGAAATTGGTGGATTTTGTCCGCAGCTACTACGACAACAGCATCATCTCTCTCGAGTTCTGCTCAACACTCCAACGACGTCCCAACAACTCCGCAAATGATCATCATTTTCCTCCCTTCTTTCATAACTTCTTCCATGATGATTTATCCCGTCTCGTTTCAGATCATTCCATGATGCTGGATACGCTGAAACCAATGTGCACCGGATTCGTCAAGGAGCTCGATAGCATCGATCTCTCCCAAAAGGTGTTGATAGTGGAAACGATCATCTAATATGTTTGGTAACATCTCCTATTTAAAGCATCTCCAAGGAAAACAAGGTAAATTGAAGAAAGTTAATATACCGTATTATGAAGAGGGTATGATAAAAATATGGAAAAGAGGTAAAAATACTTCTTTTAAATTCTTGTATACATCTTCTACAAGGTTAATATACGGTAAAGATCTCTTTTAAATTGAAAAAGATATAATTAAAAAAATTGCCATATTTACCTTTTGGATGGAGGAGAAGTAATGATACTCTTTTAAACTGAAGAAAGAGTTTTTGTGAAAAGAAGGTATATATTTGATAGTTATTTCTCCTTACCACTCTTAATCTTCGTGCTCAAAAGTTTTAACTCAAAACTTAGTTAGGTGAAGAAAGTATTCCCCCCCGTTCCCTCATAGTTGAGGCAAAACTTTTTGGCATGGAGTTTAAGAAATTGATGTTGAGTGTGTTAAATAAATAAATAAAAAAAAGTAAGAGAGAGAAAAAGGTATATAGAAAATAGCAGAAAGTGAATAAAGTCAAGAGAATAAAGTAAGAATGAGTAAAGTAAAAAAGAGAAAAAAGTTACCATATACGGAAATGACTCAATTAAGAAGGAACTTCCCAAAATGAAAAAGTGACTCAACTATGAGGGAATTGAAAGAGTGCATTTTAAGAAGGTATATTTACCTTTTTGAAGAGGTAAAAATGAAAAATAGCTTTTCAATTTACCTATTTTCTTTGGAAATTCTTTAAGAGCCGTCAAGTGTATAAGTGGTTTCAATTATCTCTTTACATCACTGCGAGATATTATAACAACTTTTTTGTTTCGATTGCCAATAGGTGTGTGCTGTTTTCTTCATCGCGGCTGTCATAATCTGCACGGCCGCAAGTGCTATTGCTACGGCGAATGCCAATCCCCAGTGGGCATGGGCGGCAGTGGCAGGGGCCGCGACGGCTGCCCCAGTGGCCTCCATTCTGTTTGGCGCGCTCGGAAAGTGGTGCCATTCAGTACATAACAAGAGTGAGACTACAGTAAGGAAATATAAGGAGATCACAACGCGTATGATTTTGGCCGCCGATTGCGGCATAAAAGATCTCACAAACATTCACTTAGTAGCTAGCAGTTTGGAGTTCGAGACCAAATCTTTGTCGGAAACTATGGATGATGCGAAGAAAGTGGCGGCCATGGAAAGGAGAACTGAAGAATTACTACAGAAAGTTAAAAACTACAACGGTGAGATCAAGTGGGTTAAACAAAAGTGCTTGATATTATTATCAAATCCTAAAACTATCGTGTCCATCGTTAGTTGAGTCATTTCTTTTGGACACAATATTTAAAAAGTTGATATTAAAGGTTAAAGTGAAAAAAGAACAAAGTAAGTAAGAAAGAGAAAATATAGTAGTTATTAGAAAGAATAATGTTTTTTTCCAAAATAGAAATGATTCATGATATGTACCTTGTTTTGAAATGTATGTTGTATTGTTCCTTTTTCCAAAGTTAGGACCATGGATGTACCTTTGATTTGAAATGTACTTTGTACCGCACCTTTTTTCTTTAAGTCGGACATCCACACCTTGTATTACACCTTTTTCTCTAAGTTGGATATTGGATGTCTGACAAATGTACCTTTTCTCTTTAAGTCGGATATTGGATATCCGACTATGATTAGTACGTACTTTCTCTGTCCCATTTATAATGACCTATTATTTTTTCGTACTTAACAATAAATAATTAAATTGGAGAGAAAGAGAGGTAATGGAGAGAATAATATAGAAAAGAACTTTTCTATTCTCTTACTTTACTTTCTCTCAACTTTAACTATTTATTATCATTTGCTCAAAACACATGCAAAAAATAAAGGGGTCATCTTAACTGGGACGGAACGAGTACGAGATTTGATGGGCACAATTAATTTGCTAAAATGACGTGATTCTCTTGCATACACAAAGATCAAGCTGAAGAGCAAGAAAGAAGCCAAACAATAAAGGAACACCACTGCAAGAAGCGGCCAGCTCCTCCCCCTCTGCCGCTCATCACAATTCATCAACGCCACCAATCGCCACACAAATTAAGCGGTGCTCACACATAATGTTCACATAAGATATGTAGGATATATACCATTTCTAATATAAATATACCAAGTTTCAAAAAAATGACAAATGAAAGAAACAAAAAGAAATCAATTTAACGGTCTTGATTGTTTGTGATCAATTCATTTTCAACACATCCAATTTGAGGAAGGGTTGAGGTGCCATGTGATCTAACCCTCTCCTCAGCATACAAGGCCTGTAATTCAATCAGACAACATTTAGAATGTACCATTCTAAAAATAATGTGCCATGTTTGATTTAATTAAAGAGAAGAAGTGAAGTATATATAATGCACAAACCTCTTTTCTCCAGTTAGCTCGTAGCACATATACAGAGAGAATGGCGATTTGCATAAAGGAACCGGCTAACATACCGAGCCAAATCCCTTTCACACCTAGGTCAAGTTTGTAGCCAAGCAATGCACCCATCGGAATCCCAACCGCATAGTAGCAACCGATGTTTATAATAGCAACGGATACTTGCCACCCTGCCCCGACCGCCACCCCTAGATGAAGGACACACTTATTAAAACCCTAACTCCATCTCCGAGCTTAATTTCCGAACACTTTACAACTTTTAGGACATGTTTGGTATAATCGAATGAAAGTGATAATAGAATGATCATTCATGCCTATTTGTGATTCTATTGCTTTCCTTGGTACGATACTGTAGGAATCGTGTTTCATTTGGAATATCCATTTCTCCAAATTGTGCAACTATTCATTCCTTTTATATTTCTTGTGCCTATAAAGCAAAAGAATCATCCAAGATTTGTTATTCTTTTACTACATTCATAACTTTTCTACCTTCATTTTATTTCATTCCATCGTACCAAACATGTCCTTAAACTCTCAAAGACATACACACCCACATCACACATATGCACTAGAATATGGATCTTACCATTTAGTATTGATTGAATGCTGTTGAGGAGAATGGAGGCTGCCAAGAAATAGGCTAATTTGGAGGTCTCTTTCTTGACTTCCTCCATGCTAGAAAATACTTTGGGGAAGCTGTTTTTGGTCGCCACAATTGCTATTGAAAATACAACACCAAACATTGTTGATGTGATCACAGCTACAATGATGGAAAATTTTGCAGCCTTAGGATTATTAGCTCCCAATTCATTGCTAACACGAACACTACCAAAAAATGTACTAGATTAGATGATTACAACTTTTGGATTGGCTAAAAATAATAACTACTTTCTTCGTCCCAAGTTAATTGATGCGTTTCTTTTAGGGGATTTAAGGAATTGCATTTAAAGGTTAAGTGAAGAGTGAATAGGATACAAAAGAGAAATGAGTAAAATACCAAAAGGAAACGACTCAATTGTATTGTGACTATACTTAAATATGACTCATGAACTACATTAAGACAGAGGGAGTAATGTTACCTGATTGCAGCATTGAAACCGACAAAGATCATCAATATCCAAACTTGTACATTCATGCTGTCATTTTTTTTTACCAAAGGAGGAATACTGTAAGATGTTATGGTAAACTGAATTTGGAGTGAATTAATAAAATGAATAACTAAGGAGCAGAAGTAACCATATAGATATAGAATCTACCGCGATTTCTGGATTCTTCAACCACCCAACCATGAGGATCACAACGGTGTAATACCACACTTCTAAGCTACATCAAGAAATGAAAATAGAAGAGAGAAAGAGAGAATGAAGAATAATTAAGTGTCTAGATGATATTATAAGCTTTTCAAAATAACTAACAAGAAATAAAACTCAAAGGTGTGTATTTTTTTATGGAAAATGGTGGAAAACATTATTTGCACAATTTTCTACTCTTTCCACACAATGGAGGATCCGGAAAATGAAACTAACAGGGCTTAGTCTAGTGAATAAGGTTGTCGCATGCGTTAGAGAAAAAAGACCTGAAGCGAATCGTAACCCTGAAGGATTGAGGCATTGTGGGGTTAGCGGCAATTACAAAGGCCGAATTTAATGAATTCTCGTGGCCCTCATAATAGGCTGGAAGTGGGGCATGTCCACCCCAATTTCATTTGGATCCGCCATTAATGTTTTCACATATTCTTTAAGATGGACAAAATTTTCCAACCATATTAGAAAAAATATTCAACTAAGTAGCTTATTTGCTTTCATTTCAATCCATGATGATATTATCACGAAGTATTTTATGTGACAAACTTTTCTTTACATAGTTGAAGAAAAACTCACCACAACATAACAGCCGATGCAAGCGACAGCTTCACAAAACTCACCAGGGATGCAAACGCTGACACAGAAAACCCAGTCCACGATTCCGGAAACCAACCAGAGACAACATAAACAAACTGCAAGACCAGACAATCAAGCGCAACTCAGTTGGTAAGACGCTTTCCCTCTAACTAATAGGTCAGGGGTTCAAGTCAGTAAGACGTTTTTCATTCAACCAATAGGTCAAGGTAAAAAAAAAACACCTGAGCCAACATGATCAGCGACCACGACACGTTCCCGGCCATCGCAGCGCCAAGCAGCCCTTTCTCGAGCCACGTCACGAAAATCCAATTCAACACAACATGAAATCCCAAACCAAACATCGAAATCACGGTCATAACCCATATTCTGCTCTGCGCCTGGAGAAATTTCTGCACCGGGAAGTTCAAAGCGAAGGCGAGCAGCTGAGGGATCACCCATCTAGCGTATTTTCCGGCGAGCTCGGCGACGTCGTCCTTCTGCCGGATAAGTTTTAGGATGGGAGACGTGAAAATGTAGAGAGGAGTTAGGCACAAGGATGTGGCGATTGTGATGATGCACGATCTTTGCATGTAGATTCCGAGCATTTCGAGCTGCCCGGCGCCGACGGCCTGCCCGCATAGGGTTTCCAGTGCGCTGCCCATTCCGAGCTGGTTATAATGGTAAATATTTGGTAAGAAACAGGAAGGTGTGAATATGTGAGTGGATTAACCCTTACTCCCTGCGTCAGCCACTAGGAGTCCCGTAGGATTTCCATTTGAGTTCGGCTCGGATTTTTATGAAGAAAAGTAGGTGGAAATAGATAGTGAATTGTGATACCTTTTTTATATACGTTTTATAATAAAATGTGAGTGAGATGAGTTAGTGGCATTGGGATCTACCTATCATTTATAGTAAATTAAGGTTTAATTTGCTATTTTTTTCATTTGTTTGATGCTATAAAGAAAAGGAACATATCAAATTTTAATACTAATTAATTTTTAAATAGTGGAGTCAATAATAATTTTTAAGCAATTAGAACAAAAAAAGTAAATATAGAAAATAAGACAAAACAAATACTAACGTATAAAGCATAATATTTCACAATTTATATTTTAATAACCAAAAACCAACTATATCAAATTCAAGATTCCATGGGATCACTGTTTTTAGGGGAATACTGCTAAGCTACAATGGCAAACATATTGGATGCTTGGGGAGCACATCTCTAACCAAAAATTTTACTTTATCTTTTTATATTTTATTTGAACAATCTTAGTAAAAGAAATCCGATTTTAGTCTCCTGAAACTATTTTAGTCGAAAAATCGCATTGTTGATTGGTATGAATACGTACCATTATGCCAAAGACGAAGCCCTCGAGGACGAGGGCTACGATAGAGACAGCGGCGAGCTCGAGCCCTCCAAGATGTCCGGCGAATGCAGCGGTGACCACTCCAATGGAGAACTGCGCCACCGTGCAAACGATGGCCGGTGCGGCGATATCCCACATCTTCTTCGATTCCTTCCATGACTTAGCTTTGATTCCATTACTTTGGTGGCTGTCGATGGGATCCATATATATTTTATACTCCTGTATGAGATCTGGGATTTTTTTGAATGGAAGAAACAAGGAGAAGACATTTCATAATACTATGTAATAAGATATTGTTTGTTACATTTTTTGATGCCAAAAATACCATTTTGATAAAATTATATTGAACCTACCCACTTGTCATAAGATATTGTTAGTTAATTTTTTTTGTATGTTAAAAATACCACTTGTCATAAGATATTGTTTGTTGTATGCTAAAAATACCATTTTGAAACCATCCACTTGTGAACCTTATTCACTTTCATTCTTTTTCCTTATATAAAAAAATGCAACTTAAATATTTTTATTGTTGAAAAATTGATTTGTATGATGGGACAATATGGCATTGATGCCAATATTCATTTGTTCGATATTATTAGTGCAATTATTCGACGTGAAAATTGCATTATCCTATATTGGTCATTCAATTTTTAGGGTAAAAAAATTATACCTAACGAAAAAAATTAGATATATTTCACATACAGCTTATAAAAAATGAGTGGAAATTTTGCCAACCATTTTGCAAATTGCATTTCCATAGTATTTACTATGCCGATTACAATTGGCATGGAATTATAAATAGTGAATCATAACCTCGAAGCACAAATGCCTCCGCCAAATAAGGGTCAAACATGCACATGAAAGGTGAAATTATATATACTACTACTATTAAGCACGACATATATATGAGGTCACTTAATAATCATAATATTGTTAATACGGAGTATACTATTTAATTGCAATATAGCTACATGGATACTATTTTACCGCCAGTTAATTTTATTTATTTTAAATTTTAAGTGTTTATAGTGCCCTGTGATTGATAGTGTTTTATATGTATACGGTTGCTCACAATCTTTTGTGTCTTGCAATGGCCATAAATAGTCATTTTAGTGTGTTAATAAAAATTTCATTATTATTAATATATAATGCTCAATATCCATCATAAGTTTTTTAAAGAAAATATATCATGGAGTATAACATTAAGTTTGAATATTTTGTATAAAATGGTATTTTTTGTTGATCAAAATAATAAATTATTAGTGAGACCGAAGCAAAAGACTTGTGAGAGAGGATCCAAAATGTCAGGTCACCTAATTCTAGTAACCAAGTTAATAATTTAGTTACGTGATAAATACTTGTACGTAGTAATTTAACTACTTCTCAACTTAATATAAAACCTAATGACAGACTACCATTTACTTCCTCTGTCCGTAAAATGTTATCCACTTTTGTCATTTCGGTCCGTTCGCAAAATATTATCCACTTCATTTTTTTCCATGTTTTGTAATTAGACACCATTATCCATTAACTCATTACACTCACATTTTAATATATATAAATTTGGGACCTACATTCCACTAACTTTTTTCACTCACTTTTCTTCGTATTTCTTAAAATCCGCACCGAATCAAATTTGGACAACATTTCACGGACATACGAGTATTAAATAAATCCCACTTCTCATTATACAACTAATTAAGAAATTAATCATGACCAAGTCAGGTACATTGACTTGCTAAATCCATGAGGCTGAAGTCAACCATTATATACTTGTAATTACACCCCCCCAAAAATGGGAAATTCGTGGATATTAAGTTCAACAATGAAATCAAGATAAAACTGCATAATTAATAAAACTAAATTAAATATATCAAACTCAATTACATTAATGATAATAGAACAATCTAGTCTAAGATTAACATGAAATAATCTACCACGTAGATAAATTGGTAAACCTTTTTATAATCCAAGTTTTTATATAACTACTCGTATTTTATTCGAAACATCAAATAAGGGATACAATTATACCTCAAAAATTATTTTTTTTTAATTTATAATTCAATTATTAACCATTCATCATAAATCCTAGTTGTCTATATATCTCCCAATTTTAATTTCTTTTGCACCTCTAAACCAAAAATCATGAATCCTTCGTTGATTCAAAACGATAATACAGAAAATGACATGCACACGCAATATCATGAATAATAAAGAACGACCTAAATGACTAGCAAGAAATAAAAGAACGACCTAAATATTGCAACTTGTAACGTGCAATATTGTCACAATCAGCTGGCAGTGTTTATCTTCAATTTATGTATAAATAACCCCAAATCCTATCTTCAACTCCACAGCATTAGATTCTCATAGAGAGGGAAACAAAACAAATCGATCTATAATAACAAAATTATACTACTATTGAACAATGGCTCCGCCTCCGTCCTACACCGTGTCCCCGGTCGTGTCGCTCATCGTCAGGCTTCTGACGTTCATATGCCTCTTGATATCGCTCATCGTCCTCGCCACCGCCACTGGCACTGCTTCGACCACCTTGGGGGACGTTGAAATCAAATTCAATGACTTCATCGCATACCGGTACGAATGCATGCACATGAAATTGCTAATTTGTTCTTCGTCGTTAAGTAGAAACTAAAGAATTAATTTTCAAAATAAAGGTCAAACGAAAATTAATATGACCTATACAATTTTAAGAAATGTCACTGATTAATTAGGAAACTAGTTTTAGATTTAGTAAATGCTACAGTTAATTGAAGAAGGGTGTGAGTAACTTATAAATATATGAAAATATCACTAGTTCACTACTCCCTTCGTTCATTTTAGGCTGCAAACTATTTCCATCTAATGAATCTCTCAAGGAGAAATTTGTTCTGGATCTGCCACTAATAGAAAGATTTGACAAGTAACTTTGTGTAAAGAAATGTAGAAACTCTCTATCTCTTTTAATTTTGATTCAATATTTTGAAACTATTTTAACTAATCCAAAATTTGGCAGATATCTATGTGCCGCAGTGGTGATCGGATTAGCCTACACAGCCATGCAATTGGCCTTCACCATTTACCACGTAACGACTGGAAATCGATTTGGAGGCGAGGGCCTTGTTTTATTTGATTTCTATGCTGACAAGGTAAATCAACCAAATTATTTATTACTCCTTCCATCCAACATAAGATGGGCAGATTTTAGAAAGAGTTGTTAGGTCGATTAAGTGGAGAGAGAAAAATAGGTAAATATTTTAATAGGAAGAGAGTTATTCTAGTATGATATGAAAATCAATATTATGATTAAATGTTTAGTGTCATTGACTTTTACAAACATGTGGATCCCATTTTGATCTATATTTACATATTTGACCATGTAAAATGGCAGGGGCAATTAAGAAAAATAATCTGATTTTTTTTCATATTTCAAATGACGAGGCTGAAAACTATTTCCATGCTAACCTCATGACTAAAATAATTTTACAACTCAATTCTAGATTGTATTTTGGTAATATTTTATCTTGGAAACCGAACACCACCTTACTGTCTTGATTTGAAATCACAGGCGGCATCTTACATTCTCGCGACGGGTGGTGCAGCGAGCATCGGAATGGCCTTGGACTTGAAGGACCTAGGAGATGCGTGGGGAATCAGCAATTTTATGAACGTCGCCAATGCCGCCGCCAGCCTTTGCTTACTAGCATTCCTTGGCACCGCCGTGTCGTCAATATTCTCGTCATTTGCTCTTCCTAAAAGAGTCTAATTTCAAGTCTATATTTTCCATTTAATTTTGATTTCTTTGTTTTGTAAGTTCAGTTTGGTTGGTAATAGTTGGTATGTGCTGAGTTTGCTAATTTTGTTGTATGGTTTGTTCCTTGTTAGTAATGTGCAATTAAGCTGGATTATGTAAAATTGTTAATCTACTTTATTTCTTCATATAATGCATGGTTCCACTTATTTGGATTTGACATTTGGGCCTTTATTGTAAAGAACTTTATTTTATGTCTTTGGGCTTAACTAAAATGTTGAGCCTTTAATTTATCTCCGTACTACTAATTTCAAGAAATTTAATTCGAATGATAAACCCATTTTCGATAGCATTTATGTTGAAATATTTTGTGTACAACCTAAACTATCAACTTTTTTTTCATAAGCTTCACTTTGCTTTACCTTTTTACATCTTGAATTTCAACTTTCAATTTTTATCCATTTATAACTTTACCTTTGATCAAATTTACGTTTATAAACCAAATGTGACTTGGTTGACAAGTAATATACCTAGAAAATGACGTTGTTTATATCCGATTCATGAAATAAAAGTGTACTCGATAATTTTTTATGATGACTTGTAGGATTTTCTCTATCACCAATAGTGTTCTTTCATTTTATGTGAAGAATAATCCATCATCGGTTAAACTGAAAAGGAAAAAAAGGAACTGTATTCAAACTATGGTATTTTTGTTCGCAACGTGAACATCGATGTCATAGTTCTTTCATAAAACAACTTTTGCATTTTTAACTTTTTTTCTTCAAAATTATGACTAAATGAAAAATAGATTAAAAAGGCTCGTCTATAAATCGAAGGAGAAAATTAAATTTGGAGCTAAATAAATCAAATGATATTTTAATTAATTACACATTTAACAAAATTAAATGTGGTGAGGGTAGTTCATCAGTACATACAGGTTGCCCATCTACTCCAACTACAATCCAACCTTATTAATTGCCTCATCAATCAATCTCCGCCCAAATTTCACGCCATAAATTCCATCCCATTTCTCGTTTTCAGGTAGATCTTCCTCCATTGGAGCTCCCAGCTGCGTGCGCCAATAAACGATGAAGGTTTCCGTCGTCACTCGCAGCGGCCGCGAGCTCATCAAGGGAGGCCTTGAGCTCACTGATTCCGTATGTTTCTTCCGTTTTCCTCAATTGATTTATGCTCTTTCATCTCTGGATTTGAAGCTCTGAGCTGTGAATTTCGCGTGACCTACTTTGTTTTTCAGTGATGTTGTAGTTAGTGAATTACTGTGTTCACGGTGGATTTGGGCGTATGTGATTGGGTATATGTAATCTAACGGTGTATAATGTAATTGGTGTAGTTCATGTAGATAGAAATTTTTTTTGGTAATTAGGAGTAGTAGATTTTGGGTTTAATTTGTGATTTGTGGATTTGTGAGAGTTATGAGTTGTGTTTTTGGTGAATGAGGTTTTGATTTGGGATCTGATTTGGTGTGATTTTGCAGGCTACTGTGGCTGATCTGCAGGAGGCCATTCACAAGAAGAGTAAGTTGTTATGGATGTGTCTGTATTGCTCTTGTTTTTGGTTGGATCTTGTCTTCTTCGGGCATTGCTTCCCGATAAATTACTCAGGATTGAACTGTGGACTACGTGGATTTGTTTTTTGTTGTGATTTATTCGTTACCAAGGTGTGTGAGAAACAGAGTACCAAAACTTACAAATTAGGTGTTTACAGATGAATGCTTTCAATGAGATTAGGATACGAACATTGTTAACCCTGCATATTGTAAAAATGAACATGAGTTCTTTGGGTACTTAATCTTGGTAGGATGTGATGGGTGTGTGTGTTTGTGATCCATATAGTTGTGAATTACGAACAATTAGATTAGGATATGAACATGAGTTATTTGGAATTATGTATAATTGAATAATTGATATACAAGTTCACAATAATCTTGGTGGGATGTGATGGAAAGGATGTGTATGTTTGTGATCCATAAAACTGTGAATTACTATGTGGAAACATAATTAGTTCCAAAAATTTATTTGGTCTCTAGAAATCTGTAAAAATAGTCCCTTTTTTCTTGGTTTGCGTTACAATTCAATTCACATACTTCTGGAATGGAGGAATATAGGAAATCTTGTTTCCTGTTGCTCATTGCTTTGCTTGGATTTGCATTCTATTAAATTCATAATGCTTAATCTGAAACTTTGTGAATAATGTATGTATACAACTTTCCTGCTCATGTGCGATATTGCATGCTGTCTCTATCACTCCATAACCGCTTACTTTTTTGTGTTTTTTTCCCGTTTAAGTTAGATAACAATTAGTTATATGCTGACATACAATATTCTGATTATGTTGAGCTCCTGTCTGTCATGCTTCAAGTGGCAGTTTCATAGTATTGGGTTGTTTCACTTGATTGTAAGTTTTTCATTTATCCCTACGATATGGTGATTAAATTTCCTTACATTCCGCCTACAGCCAAAAAATACTACCCGTCCAGGCAGCGGTTGACCCTCCCTGTCCCGTCTGGGTCAAAGGAGAGGCCTACCGTCCTTAACTACAAAAAGAGCCTGAAGGAATACACCGAGGGGAATGAGTTAACTGTTGTTTTCAAGGATCTCGGCACACAAGTCAATTATAGCACTCTTTTCTTCTTTGAGTACTTGGGTCCTCTGGTTCTCTATCCAATCTTTTATTACTTCCCTGCTGTATACAAGATCTTCGGATACAAAGGGGAGCGCGTCATTCACCCGGTTCAGACATACGCCATGTATTACTGGTGCTTCCACTACTTCAAACGTATCATGGAGACTTTCTTCGTGCACCGTTTCAGCCATGCAACGTCGCCACTCTCGAATGTCTTCCGGAACTGCGCTTATTACTGGACTTTCGGTGCTTGGATCGCGTATTATGTGAACCACCCGCTCTACACGCCTGTGAATGACCTCCAGATGAAAATTGGCTTTGCTTTTGGGGCGCTTTGCCAGGTTTCCAACTTCTATTGCCACATTTTGTTGAGAAATCTTCGGAAATCTGATGGAGGCGGCTACCAAATCCCGCGTGGATTCCTCTTCAACATTGTGACTTGTGCAAACTACACAACTGAGATCTATCAGTGGCTGGGCTTCAATATTGCGACACAAACTGTAGCAGGTATCGTTTTCATGGTGGTAGCGGCTGCCATAATGACAAACTGGGCCCTTGCCAAGCACCGTCGTCTGAAGAAGGTGACGATTCTTCACTTTTGCTCCAGAAGCAAACTTTTACCATCTCTAAACAATTTTCATTTTACCATCTCTTTGTGTCTATGTAATGTAGTGATCATGATTTTGATTTGTATGTAATGGTGCCATTTCTTACAGCTGTTCGATGGGAAAGATGGACGGCCTAAATATCCCCGGAGATGGGTGATACTGCCCCCGTTCCTGTAGAAGCGACAGCCCTCGGGTTTACTTCTTATCTAGCAAAACGATCTACGATGTTGCCTGTTGAAGCTAGCAGATTCTTGTAGCCACGAGTTTTCATTTATGTAGAAGATGGATTTGTTATTCTATCATTTTCTTCTACTCTGCTATAGCTTGTTGTGCCCCTTTATTCCTAAAAAACTAGAGGAAAAAACAATGATTTAGATATCTTTCTTTTAATGGTATTGTCAACTTTTTGTTCTTTTGAGTTTGAACTACATATGTTGTTAGATTTACCACTTAAGAAATGAGTCAATGTTAACCAAGTGTAATGCGAGAACTAATATATCAACGTGAAAGTCTTATTATGGAGTATGTGATTTACTCCTTGTAAAGAGTCGTAGAAAATGTGTATTCATTATATTTGAAATGCAATATTTGGATTTAACAAGATTAACATTATAACACTCAGAATTTAAGACTCAGAAATAAACAAAATCACAATGTAAATATATTGCGTGGTTTAAGAAATAAAATAATATTGATAGCCAAAAGAATGATACTATTGAATTAACGTACTATTTTAAATGAGTTAGTTCACAATGTATATTTTTGCTTAAAAAATAATATATTGCGTAGTTTAAGAAATAAAATAATATTGATAGCCAAAAGAATGATAAGAAAATCCACATTATATTGACTAACCTTTTAAGCTTGATAGTCATTGATTTCTCGTCATAAGAAGAGCATACAAACATCCAGTGGATCTCTTAGACAGTGTAGCTCTGTTTCATGCTTAGGCTTCAATTAACTAGAAGAAGCTAAAGTTTTGAAAAACTTGGCCATTGAGTTTCCACTTTGAAGAGCCAAAGAAATCTATGGCAGCCTCCAACAGGCAGCACCTATGGCAACAGAACTACCCTTGTGGCTGCAGACCAAAATAGAAACAAAATCAAATTCATACCAATCTATTAAAAATATTAAATATGTATGGCTGTGATAAAAAAGTAAAATACGATCAAATATAGGAGTACAAATTAACTAATATACTTAATAAATACAAAAAATACTACTAATATCTAAAAATAAAAAGAGTAAAACATATTACCTAATATATACAACAAAAAATAAAACACTAGAGTAGTAGTACTAAATACTACTCCTACCTAAAAGCCAAGATAAAAGGTTCAAAGAATAAAGAAACTAATGCTCTGTTCCCTGGTTCTCAACTAGAATTATGCTCTGAAGCACCAATTCTTTAGCACGGTTGATAGCACTATTGTATTTCTCATCATTCTGTAGTAAATCTTCAAAGCAATTTTTCACCACCGCCACTTTCTCCCCATCGTCAACCGCTTCCGACAAAGATTTGATCTCGACCTCCAAGCTGCGAGCTGCATTTACAATGCTATCGAGACCTGTCGCAATGGGCCGGGCGACCAAAATCATACGATCTACTATCTCCTTGCGTTTCTTGAGTGCAGTCTCACGCCTCACGAGAACTGATCGGCGCCATCGCCCAACTGCAGCGAACAGAACGGGGCCCGCAGCCGCTGCATTGAATAAAATAGAATACACCTTCTTGGAGACAGCAATGGAATGGAGCTGCTTGCTGAGTTTGTTTTCCATGGTTTTCAGTTCCATCTCCATCATCAAATGTTTGCTGCGGAGACGAGATGTATCTTGAAGGAAGTTTTGAGCGATTAAGGTAGGATTATTAGTAGGGTTGAGACGGAGTTGGAGTGCTGAGCAGAACTCGGGAGAGTTGAGGTTGTTGACGTAGTAACCTTGGACAAACTCAACCAATTTTTCGTTATTTGTAGCGTGGAGCGCCGAAACCAATTCTTTGGCCATGGGGTATATATATGGGCGGCGCCGGTTGGTTGCGGTGGAGGAGGAGATTTGTGTTGCGCGGCAGAGGAAGAGGAGTTTGATGAAATAAGCCTGCTAATTAAGCGCGTTTATACTTCTATTGAAAATGTCAATATTTTTCAATAGTCAAACCAAAATATATATACCCCGTAACGCGTTTAGTTACGTATAGGAATTTAGGAACAAAAAGTGAAATTAACAGTGGCAATTTAGCATACACGGAGGAAAGTCTACAAATAATTACAATAAAAATTTATTATGCTCAATTAATTTACGAGGCTCTAAATAGTGAAGTAAAATTTAAAACCCAATTAAATGGACCCCATTTAAACAACAAATACGTTTAGCCACAAAACAACGCAACGCATCATACACAGTATTAACACGTAAATGGACTCCATCGTAGAAGCTTCCCACAAATAGAATTAGAACTTTAGAACTCGTAAATGGAAGGGGTTTGTTGTTGAGAACTCTAAATTCAAAGACATCCTTTCCTTCGTTCCTTTTTCCTACTTTTGGCTATATCAATTAAAAAAATTACGGTATATAATTGTACTAGATATATTATTTATATAATTTTATGTATAGTATATTATTTTTAAGGATCATATTCTAATACTTATAGCACCCTAATTCAAAATTAAGACCAAATCTTTACTCTTAGATTTTAAAATGAGTGGATGAGATTAAATCTTACGAATCTCAATAAATAGTAGACAAAATATCAACAAAAGGGTAATATTGTCATTATGTTATCATATGATAATTTTCGTAAATGTTTTTTTATATCAACATAGTGTATTACAAATATCAACAATATGACATGAGAATATCAACACTAGTACAAGAAAATATCAACACCTATTTATTGAGATTTTTACATGGTTTTATTGAGATTTTTTTATGTATTTGTTGATAAAAATCTGGTTATCAACATTTACGAAAACTAAAATAAAAAATATAAAATTTCATCATCCGAACGTCGTCGGAACATATGCAATTGAGATCTCGTTGGAATCCTTATAAAATTATCTTTAATTTGATACTCCCTCCAAAGTGGAAAGTGAATAAAGTAAGAAAGTGAAATGAGTCATTTATCTTGGGACGCCCCAAAAAGGAATATGAGTCACTTATCTTGGGACGAAGTGAGTATATTTTTTGCGAAAAAATAATTTAAATCGAGAGAGTTACGTAAATTTAAAGGTTTAAGATGATTTTAATGAGAGAGAATTGACATTAATACCCTCTAATTTTATTTATTAATTTTCTTAATTAAAAATATAATCCATGTGGCATTATTTCAACTACTAGATCTTCTAATCTAATGGCTAAGATTTAGTCTTAGTTTGAGATTGCTAATTAGTTAGCAATTGATCACTCCCCTTATTTTTAATACATATAAGTATTCAATTACACTCTCTAGTCCTCATTAAATGTCTCATACTCTTTCCATCCCATAAAAATAAGGGTAATGGGTATGACACATAAATTAAGACAAAATTGGTAAAGTAAGAGAGTGCGAGAGATGAATATAAAGGTATGGTAAAGTATGAGAAAGGGGGAGAATGGTCCTTAAAGTAGTGTTAGTGGATAGTGTAACCTACATTATTAAATTGATATTTTCAAAAATGAAATGCACATATTTGTGTGAGACGGACGAAAATGGGAAGTGCACATATTTTTATGGAACGGAAGGAATATTTTCTTATTTGAGTTCCCAATAAATATATCATTTTATTTTTATTAAACTCACATTTTATTAACTTATTCTACTCACAATTATGAGAACATATAAAAGTAAGGTCCACGATTCCACTAACTTTTTCCACCTACTTTTTTTCATAAAGTTAAAAATTTCCTAACAACTTGCACCGATCAATAATGGGTCCCACATTTGCCAACTGTAAAGTTAAATACTGCATCTTTTACCCCTCTCTCTCCTCTCCTCCTCCTGCTCTGTAAAAATAACAAAAACACATTCCGATCTTGGAATTTTGCATGCAAGCACAAGTAAGGGCCGGTGATGGTGAATGTTGGGTCCGGCACCGGCCAAGCCCTCGCTGAGCGGCGACTTGGCATGTGTTAGGTCCGTCCCTGTGACTAGGTGTTCGAAAAATATATTGGAAACATACAATTATATCAATATATATACAACGACGTACTAATTTGAATGCAATAATACTACTATGCAACAAAGTATTCTATATTGTATTAACTAAAATTACAATAATTATAGTACAAATTTTTCATCCACTTTTCTTTACATTTCATAAAACTCGTGTCAAACTTAAATGTGACTTCTGATTTTACTCTTTTTGGATTATTATTTTATAGTATGATTGTTGGTCATATAGAAGTAATTAATTCTTTTTAATGTATAAACTGAATGTTCATTAATATAATTGAATTCAAAAACATTGTGAATATAATTAATGAATAATACTCCTAGTAGATTGTATAACTATGTAACAACTAATAGGAATAAAAATGATTAACTAAAAATTACAGCATTTATGTCCTATACTTAATATAGTACGGACTACTATTTTTTCTTTCTGATTGGTGTTTTTTTATTTTGCAGAATGTAGGTCTATTGGACGATGATACGAAGTAGTTATATCTATCATTTTATATTTGTTCAAAAATATGTCGTTCTTTCATCCATATTCCTTCTTCATATTCAATTAATCAATTTTTTACAGCAATCAAAATAAACTATTTTATGTAGTACTAATGGATATAGTTATTCTAACTTATGTAGTAGAAAACAAAGACGAGTAAGAGCACTCCCAATGGTGCCGGCTAAAAGTCGGCGTTTTTTCGCCGTCTATCGCCGAGTTATCGCCGACCAATGGGAGAGGTCGGCGATAATTCGGCGATTTTTCCTCCCGTTTTATTGCCAACCGGCGAAAAATCGCCGGATTATCGCCGAATTATCGCCGACCACTGTGGACGATAATTCGGCGATAAATATATTTTTTGTTTTTTTTTTTAATTTCCCCCCTATAAATACACACCTTCTCTTCATTCTCTCCCCATCCTCATCCCTTTTCTCTCTTCATTCTCTCCTCATCCTCATCCCTTTTCTCTCTTCATTTATTTTCTCTCTCTCCATCTATATTTAATGAATTCTGAATCGTCTTCTCATTTTCGTCGTTGTAATGTTTACCCGTGTTTAATACAACGAACTTTATTACTATTATTTGTTTTGTCTTATAAATTAAATTAGCTAGCTTTATTATATACAAAAATAAAACAATTAAATTAGTGATGATGTAAAAATGAAATGTTGAGTTAGGGAGAAATAAGGGAGAAACCATTGGAGCAGTTGGCTAAAAGTTGGCTAAAAACTGGGGATAAATTATGGTGCTGATGTGGCAGGAGTTAGAGAGAAATAAGGGAGGTTTTAGGGAAACTGTTGGGAATGCTATAATAAAAGGTGTTCGATTAATATGGTGAAAATTATAAAGCAAACTGCAATAATTAATGATCATATTCACATCTCTTGAATTAATTCGAAAATGTGATAGGAGTATTACTTAATTAATATATTTGCAAATCACCATATATATTATTTCTGTAGCAAATTGCATGTCTCAACAATAATATTCTAATCTTCGATCTTCGTTGAGCTAAGATATCATATTTTTTTCATTTGTATTAGTTTTCTCTTCAGATTAGTATGCTTTGATTTGAGAGATGGTACTTGTGATATTGATTTGTCCACATGATGCCCATCATCTTCAAGCTTGTGTATATTAAAATCAAATTCTTGGATGTTGAGAAATATTGATAGCCAAAAGAATGATACTATTGAATCAACGTTATTACTATTTTAAATGAGTTAGTTTTAACTTCTGATATAGTATTTCTTTCTATGTTCGTATATACCTCCTTAGCTGGATAACTGATTGACCATAACTAATCAGTTGACAACTCACACTCCGAGCTCTTCAAAATCACCCAAGAGAAACATAACCGAACTAACTAACTTGTGTTCAATCTTATCCGCACATCTAAGCTTGCTCAGTCCAAAGGTTCAGATCAAATCAAGATTATTAATAAGTTAATTTTAAGTACTCTATGTATTTTCTTGTAAAAGTGTGAAAAAATAAAATAAAAAGTCCTCTTGTTTTACTTTCCATTTCAATAACAATTTTTTAATAACAATATAGACTGCATGACAAAAAAATTCAAATGTAAAGCTATAAACAGAAAAAATTTAAAAGCTGGCAGTTTTTCAGTACAAAAGCTGATCATCCAAAACTGGCAATCCTCACTCTTATTATTCATCGATCAATTTCCGCCACCATAAATTCTTCCGCATTTCTTCTTTCCGTGTAGATCTTCCATTGGAGCTACAAAAAATCATGAGGGTTTACGTCTACACTCGCGAAGGCCGCGACCTTGTCAAGGGAGGCTTTGAGCTCGCTGATTCCGTACGTTTCTTCCGTTTCCCTCATTTGGTTTTTGCCCTTTCATGTCCGGATTTGAAGTTCTAAACTATCAATTTCGTGCGCTACTGTGATTTCAATGTTTATTTTGGAATGTTGTAGTTAGTGAATTACTGCTCTCGTAGTTGTCGACCTGTTGATTTGGGCGTATATGATTAGGTATATGTAGCGAACATTGTATAATGCGATTGGTGCAGTTCATGTAGGCGAAGTGTTGATATAACTTTTTTTTTTTGTGTTTTGGTAGTAGAATCGGGTTTGAATTTGTGAATTTGTGTGTGCTATGAGTTGTGTTTTGGGGAATTAGGTTTTGATTTGGTGTTTTGTGCAGGCTACTGTGGCTGATCTGCAGAAGGCCATTCACAGGAAGAGTGAGTTGTTTTTTGGGGGTTTCCTTGCTCTTGTTTTTGGTTGAATCTTGTCTTCTTCGTGGTTTTTGCATTCCGTTTACGAGGATAAAGTTTCTTATGATGGAACTGTGAACTATATTAATCTGCATGTGGCTGTGATTTATTCATTATAGTGGTGTGCGAGAAACAGAGTACTAAAACTTACAAATTAGGTTTTTGCCTCCAAACTGTGTTGGCTGACTGGCTAGTGTTTACATACTAATGCTTTCAATGAGATTAGTATCGTGAAAACGAACATGAGTTCTTTGTTCTTTCGTATAATGGATAGACGAGTTCACAATAATCTTGGTGAGATGTGATGGGGAATGGTGTAATTGTTTGTGATCCATAAAATTGTGAATTACTATGTGGAAACATAATTATGTTGTGAGCCAAACTGTGTTGGCTCTAGTGTTTACAGACTGTTGCTTTCAATGTGATTTGGATACAAACAATGTTATCCCTGAGTATTGTGAAAATGAACATTAGTTCTTTGGACTTACGAATAATGGAGAGACAAGTTAACAATATTCATGGTTTGATGTGATGGGGAATGAAGTGTATGTGTTTGACCCATGAAATTGTGAATTACTATGTGTAAACATAGTGTTCAAAGATTAATTCTCCAGTAGCTCTTTTGGTCTATAGAAATCTGTAAGAATAGTACTCTTTCTTGGTTCCACCTTAAACTTTTAATTCACACACTTCAGGAAGGGAGGAAAACAGGAATGGCTATTTCCCATTTTTCATTGCTTTGCTTGGATTTTCGCATCATTATTTATAAAGTTTAATCTAAAGCTTTGCAAATAATGTTTTTGGCCTGAGCTTTTTAGCAAGGAACTATTATCTCTTCTCAAAATGATGCTGACTAGTTAGGTGGAGTAAATTAGAGAACTAAATAGTGTAGGTAATGTGCTCATGTGAAATGTTGCATGCTGTCTCCATCACTCCATAACTGCTTAGTTATTTTTGTGTTTTTCTTCCTTTTGTGTTTTTTGTGTCTCTATCAGGATACAGAACATGCAATATTCTGGTTATGTAGAGCTCCTGTCCGTTATGCTTCAAGTGGCAGTGTCATAGCACCTATCATGTTTAATATTCCGTTTCACTTGTTTGCTAGTTTATCATTTATCTATAATATGGTGATTAATTTTCCTTGTATTCGTCCCACAGCCAAAAAATACTACCCGGCCAGACAGCGCTTGACCCCCCTCCTGGATTGGTTGGATCCTCAAGTCCTTAATCCCAAGAATAGACTGAAGGAATACACCAAGCTCAAGATCGGCGAGGGGAATGAGTTGAGTGTCGAATTCAAGGATCTCGGCCCACAAGTCAATTATAGAACTCTTTTCTTCTGGCAGTACTTGGGTCCTCTGGTTCTCTACCCACTCTTCTATTACTTCCCTGTGTACAAGATCTTCGGCCACAAAGGGGAGCGTGTCATTCATCCAGTTCAGACATACGCCATGTACTTCTGGTGCTTCCACTACTTCAGACGTATCATGGAGACCTTCTTTGTGCACCGTTTCAGCCGTGCAACAGCGCCACTCTTGAGCCTCTTCCAGAACTGCGCTTATTACTGGGCTTTCGCTGCTTGGATCTCGTATTATGTGAACCACCCGCTCTACACGCCTGTGAGTGACCTCCTAATGAAACCGGCCTTTGCTTTTGGGGCGCTCTGCCAGATTTCCAACTTCTATTGCCATATTTTGTTGAGAAATCTTCGGAAATCTGATGGGAGTGGTGGCTACCAAATCCCACGTGGATTCCTATTCAACATTGTGACTGGTGCAAACTACACAACTGAGGTGTTTCAGTGGATAAGCTTCAATGCCGCGACGCAAACTTTTGCAGGTGATACGTTCGTGTATGTAGCGAATTCCATAATGTCAAGGAGGGCCATTGCCAAGCACCGTCGTTTGAAGAAGGTGAGGCAAACTTTTTAGCATCTCTACAGTCTAAACAAATTTCATTTTTACCATATCTTTGTATATGTCTATATAATCCTGGCATATCTACAACCTGATGCACGGTGCTTTCATCCCAATTAGAGTTTATATTATTACGGATGCACCAGTGTGTGCTTCCCCGTCAAGTTTAGCTTAGCCATACAACAAACACTTCAAGTTTAGAGGTGTATCATATATTTGTCGTACTCGTCATGATTCTGATTATACGTAATGGTGCCATTTTCTGCAGCTGTTCAATGGGAAAGATGGACGGCCTAAATATCCCCGGAGATGGGTGGTACTGCCCCCGCTCCTGTAGAAGCGACAGATCCTCGGGTTTTCTTCTTCTTATCTAGTGAAACGAACTACGCTGCTTCCGGATGATGCTAGTGAATTCTTGTAGCCACCCTTGAGTGTTCATTTCTGTAGAAGATGGATTCGTTATTCTATCATTTTCTGCTACTCTGCTAATGCTTGTTGTGCCCCTTTATTCACTCCTCAAAAACTCGAAGAAAGAAAACAATGGTTTAGAAAACTTTTTGTTCTTTTGAGTTTGGATTATATTACACTTGTTGTTGGATTCACCACAAAATTAACCAAATGCATATGCAATATTATGACATTGTGATCAGTTTATTTATATAACAAGACTAACGTTACAACACGCAGAATTTGAAACTCAAAAATACATATTGATAAATGCACCATATATATTTTGGCTATAAAATATTGCGTAATTTATGAAATGAAATAGGCCAAATATTGTTATTACCATAGAAATAGGAAAAGAAATAACTTCTCATATCAATAGGTAAAATCTGGCGTGAATTACAAATATATTCAATCAGTGAAAAATATACACATATAATTTGATTAATTCAATCACATTTTCACATTGATTATTTTAATAATGCAAAATTTAGATTATATTACGAATAATGAAATAAATCAACTGTAAAAGCTATAAATAGAAAAAATTGAAAAGCTGGCGGTTTATCAGTACAGAGGCTGATCATCCAAAACTGGCAATCCTCACTCTTATCATCCATCAATCAGTTTCCGCCACCACAAATTCTTCCCCATTTCTTGTTTCCAAGTTGATCTTCCACTTGAGCTGCAAGAGACGATGAAGGTTCTCGTCCTCACCGGCAAACGCCGCGAGCTTGGCGAAGGAGGCATTGAGCTCGCTGATTCCGTACGTTTCTTCCGTTTCCCTCAATTGGTTTATGCACTTTCATGTCCGGATTTGAAGTTCTAAGCTATCAGTTTCGTGCGCTACTGTGATTTCAATGTTAATTTTGGAATGTTGTAGTTAGTGAATTACTGCTCTCATTGTTGTCGACTTGTTGATTTGGGCGTATGTGATTAGTTATATGTAGTCAAACATTTTATAATGCGATTGGCGCAGTTCATGAAGGCGAAGTGTTGATATAACTTCTTTTGGTGTTTTTTGGTAGTAGAATTGGGTTTGAATTTGTGAATTTGTGAGTGTTATGAGTTATGTTTTTGGTGAATTAGGTTTTGTTTTTGGTCAGTTAGGTTTTGATTTGGTATTTTGTGCAGGCTACTGTGGCTGATCTGCAGGAGGCCATTCACAGGGAGAGTGAGTTGTTTTTTTTGGAGTTCCTGTATTGCTTTTGTTTTTGGTTGAATCTTGTCTTCTTCGGGTTCTGGCTTCCCGTTTACGAGAATAAAGTTTCATGTGATGGAACTCTGAACTATACTAATCTGCTTGTGACTGCGATTTATTCATTATGGAGGTGTATGAGAGAATCAGAGTACTAAAACTTAATACTACAAATTAGGCTTTTTTGCCTCCAACTTGTGTTGGATGTAGTGTTTACATACTAATGCTTTCAATGAGATTAGGATACGAATAATGTTAACCCTGAGTATTGTGAAAACGAACATGAGTTCTTTGTTCTTACGTGAGTTCATAATAATCTTGGTGGGATGTGATGGGGAATGGTGTAAATATTTGTGATCCATAAAATTGTGCATTACTATGTATAAACATAATTATGTTGTGAGCCAAACTGTGTTGGCTCTAGTGTTTACAGACTATTGCTTTCGACGAGATTAGGAATGTTAACCCTGAGTATCATGAATTAACATTTAGTTCTTTGGACTAACATATAATGGGTAGACAAGTTCACAATAATTTTGGTTCAATGTGATTAGGAATGATGTGTACGTGTGTGAACCACGAAATTGTGAATTACTATGTGGAACAATAATTAGTTTCAAAGATTTATTTCTCGAATAGCTCTTTTGGTCTCTAGAAATCTGTAGGAACAGTCCATTTTCTTGGCTCCACCTTAACATTTAATTCACACACTTTAGGGAGGAAAACAGGAAAGATTAATGTTTTTGTCCTGAGCTTTAGTATGGAACTATTATCTCTTATCAAAGTGATGCTGACTAGTTAGGTGGAGTAAATTAGAGAACTGAAAAGTGTAGGTAATGTGCTCATTTGCAATATTCTGATCATGTAGAGCTCCTGTCCGTTATGCTTCAAGTGGCAGTTTCATTGTATTGGCACCTATCATGTTATTCTGTTTCACTTGTTTGCTAGTTTATCATTTATCTCTTCAGTATGGTGATTAATTTTCCTTATATTCGGCCTACAGACAAGAAATACTACCCGGCCAGACAGCGGTTGATCACCTGGTTCCTCACCCAGTGGGATCCAATTGTCCTTAACTACAAGAATAGCCTGAAGGAATACACCAAGGGGAATAAGTTAACTGTCATTTTCAAGGATCTCGTTCCGCAAGTCAATTATAGAACTCTTTTCTTCTTGCAGTACTTAGGCCCTCTGGTTCTATAACCAATCTTCTATTACTTCCCTATGTACAAGATCTTCGGCTACAAAGGGGAGCGCGTCACTCATCCGGTTCAGACATACGCCATGTACTACTGGTGCTTCCACTACTTCAAACGTATCATGGAGACCTTCTTTGTGCACCGTTTCAGCCATGCAACAGCGCCACTCTCGTACCTCTTTCGGAACTGCACTTATTACTGGGCTTTCGGTGCTTGGATCGCGTATTATGTGAACCACCCACTCTACACGCCTGTGAGTGACCTCCTAATGAAAATTGGCTTTGCTTTTGGGGCGCTCTGCCAGATTTCCAACTTCTATTGCCACATTTTGTTGAGAAATCTTCGGGAATCTGATGAAAGTGACTATCAAATCCCGCGTGGATTCCTATTCAACATAGTGACTTGTGCAAACTATACAACTGAGATATTTCAGTGGATGGGCTTCAATGCCGTGACGCAATCTTTAGCAGGTTATTCTTTCGCGTATGTAGCGAATATCATAATGTCAAACAGGGCCCTTGACAAACGCAGTCGTTTGGAGAAGGTGAAGCAAACTTTTAGCATCTCTACACAAATTTCATTTTATCATCTCTTCGTATGTGTCTATATAGTGCCTGGCATATATACATCCAGATGTACGATGCGTCCATACAAAAAGCACCTTATGTTCGGAAGTGTATCATATTTTCGTCATACTTGTCTTGATTCTGATTTGTATGTAATGGTGCCTTTTTCTGCAGATGTTCGATGGGAAAGATGGACGGCCTAAATATAACGGGAGATGGGTGATAATGCCCCCGTTCGCGTAGAAATGACAGCCCCTCATCCTCTAGTGAAACTACCTATCTACACTGCTGCCGGTTGATGCTAGTAAATTCTTGTAGCCACCACTCATGTGTATTCATTTCTGCAGATTTGTTATTCTATCCATTTCTGCTATAGCTGTTTCCCTTTATTCCTAAAAAACTCAGACAAAAACAATGATTTCGGGATCTTTCTTTTTAGTTAGGTGAATAGTGTTGGTAGCAAATGTCCTATAGGTTATGATGTTTTTCTTTTGTGCTAAGGGTTTGATTGGTTGCTTATGTTAGAAAATATAGGAAAGCAAATACTATCACTAGTTTATAATATTTTCCCATTTTTTATGATAGAGATAGGTAACTCTTTTCATTGTTTGGTTGTAGTTTAGGAATTCTTCCACCACATTTTTATAAATTTTGTTAAAATAACAAAATACTAGAATATGCAACCAAAAAGACAATTATGTCCCTGGAATTAATTTGTAAACCCCATGTTACCCCTGAACCCTAAATTAGGGGTACAATAGGAGCGAAATTTTCTGAATTCTAATTTAGAGCGGTGAAAATGGGGCGAAATTTTCAGAATCCCGCCACCCAACTTTTCTTGTACGATATCTAGGGGTATCACCCGCACGCACACGGACATTGATATACGTACCGTCCAATGCTCCTAGGCATCCCTGCAAACAAAGATTCAAATCATCATTTTTTTGGAATAAAACACCATCCAGCACAGAGAATATAAGAACTACAAATACAGGCAAACCTTGAAACACTTCCATCGGTCGTCACTGCAACCATCAGATATTGGCTCGGGCTTAACCAGCAAAGTATCTTCAAGGCTCAACACAGCACGTAGTACAATGTGCAGATAGCGGCTAACACTATATGAAGAACGCATAAACTCAAATCCTACAAGACGAGTTTTCTTGTGATGAGAAAGAATCCCCAAAAACATGGCCACTTGTTCTTCGACAGTTACAAATCTTTGATCAGTAAGCCCACTGTAGTCCCGTAGGAGGCGACATAGCCTTCCAAAAGTGTTCCTGTCCATCCTAAGATTATCAATGCATGCCCTATCGGTAAGCCTAACCATTCTGTTGATATGGCATACTTGTTTAGGCCTTTTGTTTATCAAACTGTAACTGACATTGGCCCCAACACGTTCCTTTCTTTTGGATCTGCCTCTAATTAAGGAAACCAAGATGTGAAGAAGAAGCAAGTTTGTTTTGTAATTACGAACAATTTCCTCTAACACTAACATGTATTCGGCCATTTTCTTCTGGGATGAAGCATCCTATGATTTGGAATGAAGTAATTTGCATAATCAGTGTCAATGTCATAAATCAGCAGTTCAACAATGCAACGCAATAGGTACAAAAATAAACGCAGAAATGGAGTAATTAGCATATTCATTCATCACTGCCACCAAAATCGGCATCTCAACAATTTTCTTCCAAAAGATACACAGACACTTCAACAATGCAAAGCAAAACGTAAAAAATAGTAAAAATGGAGTAATTAGCAATTCATTCATCACTGCCACCAAAATTGGCATCTCAACAATTACTTCCAAAAGATACACACAGACACTTCAACAATGCAAAGCAAAACATAAAAAATAGCAAAAATGGAGTAAATAGCATATGCATTAATCAAGTCAGAAATCTATAGTTCAACAAAAAATTTAAAAAATAGTGATTTTCATAAACACTTACTAAGAAAACAAAATCAATCATTTGCTCTAATTTGGATTTGGGTCGAAAGCAGATAACAAGAATTTTGTTAATGGAGAACAAAATCATACTCCAATTTTGTGGATGGAGACAACCCATCATAAATCTGAGACATTGTATTCATTCCTTCACCAAAACAAACCTAGTTCGAAAAGTAATTAGGATTGTGAAGAAATCAAAACCTTCCGAATCAAGTCCGAATCAGACATTCTGGAAGCCTATCGCGTCGTCCTCGTCAAGGGAGCACAATGAGCAGCGACGGAGCTTTCTTCTTTCCCAAATCCGTATTTGCCCCAATTCTGGTCGCCCTAATTAGGCGTGACTCGTGAGATTGAGGCTCTCTCTCAATTCAAGCAGTTTGCAGCAAATTTGCTGAAGTAGACGAGGGATGTATTGGTAAAATCAAATTCAGCATTGATTATTGCTACTATGGACACAACTAATCGTAGGGGAGGAAGGGAGGTAGAGATAACTCAATCAGTTGGATAATTAACCAAAAAAGTGAGACGGGTCGAAGATAATTTTCGGGTCAACAACCCATTCCCAAAAGTGTACCAAACAGAGGAAAATAGAAGAAAACAATCCACTAACCTCTAGTTTAACAGCAACCAATCAAACCCTAAGGGCTCGTTTTGTAGCATGGACTGGAATATAGCATGATAGTGAACCTGGGATAAAATTTCGGGCCTAAAGCAGGATAGAACTTGGATTAGGTTTTTATGTTAGTATTGTTTTGTAGTATGGATAATTTTCTAGAAATATTGATTATTTTGAATGTAATCAACAACTCAAAAATCGACGAATACTTCCAGAATCGAAAATCTATGTATTGAAGATGAGTTTGAGTCCAAAATCAAGAATCTAATTCCAAAATTGAGAGTTTCATGATCTGAATAAATAGAAATCGATACCACATCGACACCAAACCTAGAAATTCATCCATAATTTGACAAAACAAAAAAAAACCAAAATACAAAAATCAGAAGAACAAATATGCCCCAAACATACAGAAATCCACTACAAGAAACTAAATTGCAGAAATTATTATGAATTTGGATCTAGATTTACAGCAAGTACTCCACCAATCCCTCCCCTGCAATGTTTTCCAGCATAATACAGAGGGCATAGAGTCCGAAACCAAACGACGCCGGGCGCCGCCACTATCGCTAGGTGGCGAACGACGGCGGCCATGGAATAGAGGTCCAAGGTTCATGGAATAGATGTTGACGGAGAGGAGTGCTCAAGAGACAGAACAAATATGGTTTGTTGATGGCAGAAATTGAAGGCGCTAATGGCAGAGAGAGAGATTGGAGGGGAAAAAATTGAAAGGTAAAGAGGAAACCTATTAAAACAGTGAATAATCCAACAATTTTTGGTGGACTTTTTTCCCAAGAGTAACAGTGGAATTTGGCACTGTTTACGCCGGGCCTGGATAAAATTCGATAGGCCCGTCGGGCTTTCCCAAAAATTATCCATAGTACAAAACATAGATTTAGAATAGATTAAATGCCCCAATCCATACCTAACCCACGTACAAAACAGGCCCTAAGAGTGTAGTACTTTTTAATGTGTTTGATTCGGCACACGAGATTCTCTATTGGCAAATTGTCGGAAACTTAGAAAGTTTTGATCAAATTTTGATACTTGCGGCAACTCTAAAATTAGCTAGAAAAACCATGAAATATAATTTGTTAGCAATTATCATAAGTGCAAAAAATTGAATCAGCTATGTGCAATATATTGTTGATACTTTTTAACTAAAGTACATAGTTTTTCTTTATGAATATGTGAAATTGAATTTAAAAATTATTGGATGGAAAAACACATGGCAGAGAGTGAATTTATATACTATATCAATGAGTACAAAATTCCAAACTACTATCAATTTTGGATATAGAATATTCATTTTATCAAAATAGTATACTACTTAGTTATTAAAAGTTGAATTTATACTAGTATTATCAATCAATAGGTGGATTATTATAGCTTAAGGGCTTGTTTAGTTTCCTAGTTTTGTCTATAAAAAAATTCTTATACATTTAAACTCAAAATATAATTGTAAAACATACATAATCTCTTGGTTCCAGTTTCGTTTCAAAATCGTCAAATTTTGGTTGATTTTTTCAATGATTATTTTTTTTAATTTTCCATGATATTTCCTGGTTGTAGCCAAATATAAGTGTATGAATTTAAAAATACTTGAACCGAACTAGTAAACCAAATAAGTTGATTTTAGCTTAGGACAATCCAAACATGCCAATCAGAATAGTAATTTCAATAATTGACACCAATTAAGATGAAAGAAATAAAACATGTTAATTTCGTTGGAGTATATAAACCAGAAAGGTAAAAGTAAAAATAGTAAAAGGAAAAAGAATAGTAAACGCGAAAATGGAGGGAATTTTGAAGATCTGCGTGGCCCACAACATGCCAACCTCCACCGTAGATCCAAACTGTTTTGATCCAACGCTACACATTTCTCCACTCTCTTCATATAACTCCCTCTTCAACGAACCATGCTTTCATCTCCCTCTCTCTCTACAACCACTGCTTTCCGGAAGGTACATTTCGCTTTCACGTGAATTCAATTCGATGCATTTTGCAATCGCAATCATTTTTGCTCGCATTCGTTTTCCTCTTTCGCGCCAATTCGTAACATGAGCTTAGACGATTTGTATTTCATGTTTCGCAATGAATTTTGTTCTTCGTTTGTGTGGAATTATGATTTGGAATTCGTGATTTCAATGCATCGGATCTGCATGTTAGGATTTGATTCCGAGCGATTGTTTTATGAAATGCATTAAATTCGAGTTATGATTGATGTTGTTTCAAGGTTGGGCTTAGTAATTAATGATTGTTGGATTTCATTCGTGATCGGATTTGCGTGATAATGTGGATAACCTATGAAGATTTTAGCTGAAAATGATCTAAAAAGTGCATACTAATAATTTCCATTTCAGAAAATGGTAGTACTATTATTTGTATGATTCACATTTATGACATTGCTAGCTCATTTGCTTTTGGCGTTCTGTTTTATTTGTGATGATGTTTTTCCAAAGATTCTTTTTGTTTGATGACCAAAACAAACTATTGTCCTTGGTTACTTTCCTTTTTTTTTGTATCATTGTATGGTTATCAATGGCTGCTCATAATTTTGGAAAGTTGGAGGAGCTGTTCCGACTTTGGTTCTGTATTTTTGGTGGTAAATTGGACATTTTCCTCATATCAAGGATCATGGAATAATTTTTATGATATCACAGATTGTGCTAATTGAAGCCAATTTTTAGTATTAGAACTAGTGTAAGATGGCAGAAGCAGAGGACATTCAGCCACTCGTCTGTGACAATGGAACTGGAATGGTTAAGGTATATTTACAATTTCATTGTATATAAACTTGTTTAGGTATCTACTTTTTGGCCCTAATTTAATCTGTCTTGTTGAAAACTTTTGTGTGGCTTAGGCTGGCTTTGCTGGAGATGATGCCCCGCGAGCTGTGTTTCCTAGCATCGTTGGTCGCCCCCGACATACTGGCGTGATGGTGGGCATGGGCCAGAAAGATGCATATGTTGGTGACGAAGCTCAGTCGAAGAGAGGTATTCTGACTCTTAAGTACCCCATTGAGCATGGTATCGTCAACAACTGGGACGACATGGAGAAGATCTGGCATCACACGTTCTATAACGAGCTGCGTGTTGCCCCTGAGGAGCACCCTATTCTCCTGACCGAGGCTCCACTCAACCCCAAGGCTAACAGGGAGAAGATGACTCAGATCATGTTCGAGACATTCAATGCTCCTGCTATGTATGTCGCCATTCAGGCCGTCCTGTCTCTGTATGCCAGTGGTCGTACGACTGGTAAGCATCTCGTATATGTTAATCACTTTGTAACTTAACAATGATTTAAATGCTGATAACTCTTTCTTGTGAAGGTATTGTGCTGGATTCTGGTGATGGTGTCAGCCACACTGTCCCCATCTATGAGGGGTACTCACTGCCACATGCCATCCTTCGTATCGACTTGGCTGGGCGCGACCTTACTGACTACCTGATGAAGATTCTCACTGAGCGCGGCTACTCTTTCACCACCTCAGCAGAGCGGGAAATTGTGAGGGACATGAAGGAGAAGCTGTCCTACATAGCCCTTGACTACGAGCAGGAGCTCGAGACTGCAAAGACCAGCTCCTCTGTGGAGAAGAGCTACGAGTTGCCTGACGGGCAGGTGATCACCATTGGCAACGAGCGTTTCAGGTGCCCTGAGGTCCTCTTCCAGCCTGCGATGATCGGTATGGAAGCTGCTGGTGTCCACGAGACCACGTACAACTCCATCATGAAGTGCGACGTGGATATCAGGAAGGACTTGTATGGCAACATTGTGCTCAGTGGTGGCACTACCATGTTCACTGGCATTGCTGACAGAATGAGCAAGGAAATCACTGCCCTCGCTCCGAGCAGCATGAAGATCAAGGTCGTCGCTCCTCCTGAAAGGAAATACAGTGTCTGGATTGGAGGCTCCATCTTGGCATCCCTCAGCACTTTCCAACAGGTTACCTCCACATCTTACAACCACTTTTCTTTTTGTAACAAAAAAGAACTTACAAATTTATTTGTTGTTGTCGTTGCAGATGTGGATCGCGAAGGCTGAATATGATGAGTCTGGCCCATCTATTGTGCACAGGAAGTGCTTCTAAACATACGGATGCAAGCGCCTGGAAGCGCAGGTCGTAGCATACTAGTTGTAGCTTTGTTATTTCGATATTTGCTGATTCTGATATTGAATCGATGAACTTGAAAAGATAGGATTTTGTTTCTTGATATGTTCTTATTATCCCCAAATTTCGTTTGTTGTGAAGTTCCAGGACATAGTTTCCTTGTACTTCAATTCTTTTCTTATATTGAATTACATATTCTAATACTTATGCAGTATTCTCTTTACATAGTTTAAGCTCTCCTGCTTTACATAGTTTAAGCTCTCCTGTTTCCATATATCCAATGAAAAAACAAAATAAAACTCATACCACACACACACAGACACACACTCAAGGTGCATATGTTTATACAGAAGACAGTAGTGAGGCTCTGGTCTGAAGTTCCTTGTCCCAAAATGGATGATCTTCTTCCATGGCAAGTGAGCAGCCTTTTACGTTATCGTTTTCAGCTATCATGTTGGTTTTTAATAACTTGGTGTATTCATCTGATCCCAGTAAGTTAGCCTTGGCTGCAGCATCGCGATGGCTGCCCAAGAAGAGGGATTTCGATCTGAAAATTGGGCGACGGTCAATGTTGTCGTCTGAGCTCTCATCAGCCGGAGTCTGGCTGAAACTCCCGAAGCCTTTGATTTTTCCAACGGTTAGCTTCCTTGCTCTTGCTCTTTCTTCTTTGAGATATGACCTGTCTTGGAGCAGACTTACTACTCTTTCTGATTTGTTCTTCACACTCATTCCCCAGTTGAATCTGCATTTCAAACAACAATACTTTTATTAATCTCTTGATCAATAATTCTTGATTTTACATTTCTTAAACCCCGAGCAGGGTTAAAGTGAGATAGTAATGTTAAATTTTAGGTGTAAATGCGCTAAAATTCTGCGTGCAAATACACGAACTTTCTAGTTGAGATCGAAAAGACAAGAGGAGTAAACGAAAAAGTACCCTTTGTTATCTATGAAGTGAAAAGTTGCCATATCTAAGATGGTGTCTTGATGGATCTCAAATTCCTCAGCAATTCTTTGTGGCCCATGTGTGAGAAGGTGTTCAAGAAGGATTAGAGCTTTGTAGGAAGCCCTCCAGTTCCATGCTTCGAATTTTGACAACCTGAATCACATAAAACATACTCCTATTACTATGAAATACGTCACTATTTAATTTAATTATAAAACAGGATTTCGATAATTGGATTTGGTGGGATTTGAAAAGTGGATTTGGCTAGAGAACTTATAAATTTTTTGTTTAATATCATGCATAGAATATAGAGGTAACTGTGCCAAAACACACAATCTTGAACACGATTCTGGTTTGCATATAGTAGTACATTATAAATTCTGCATACAAATACACGAACTTTCAATTTTTCTTACTTTCACATTTTCGACAAGATTTAATCTGAGGTGGAGGCCAAAATGCCTTAAATTGGTAGTTTGATTAGGAGGAAGAATATATGGTGGAGGAGAGCGACCTCACCATCCTAAAGTCTTTGTCTAAAACTATAGTATCTTAATTTATCGATTTTTGAATATGTAGAAACTCATATAATGTGATGATAAAATACATTTTTGTCGTAAAATTTTTTTCCCTCCAACGATAGGACAAGTTCAATGCCAGAAATAGATATTGCAATTTTTTGTCGATTTTTAAATTTCAATGATCGTCGTAGCACTACCAATCTAATTCTGTTCTAATTCCTTCTAATTATTGTCATTTTTTTTATTAAAATCCTAATAAATGTTGTATGTTTTAATTTCAAAAAAATTATATTAAAAGTTTTAGAAATTAAGGACGTGATAACCTTTAAGCTAGTTGATGATTTCAATAATCCAATCCAAATCCCCTAAACTGGAGTATTCTTTGTCCAAATCCGATTAAAAAAAATTACTATAAAATATGAAAATACATACATATTTTTTAAAATATTGCAATATATTTCTAAAAACCGAAATAAACAAGAAAAGAGAAAGGTCACCTATGATGCAGGATATGAACAATTCTCTCATAATCATCAACTTCAAAGGCAGCTCGAGCTATGACTCTCATGGCATGAACATCTGCTGCCAATGAATCTCCATTTGTCACATCTTCAGTCAATCTTCACATCACATACATACATATTAATTAAATGAAACATCATAGAATCATAAAATATGAAATGAAAATAAATGGATCAAACTCTCACATTTGTGCAGGTGTTACATCAGTCAGAACCAATCTTGCTGTCTTGATCTTCTCTCTCAAGAAAAAAGAAGCTTGTCTCTTGAAATCTTCCATCAAAGACCCCATTTTTCTTCCCACTTTTGATTTTCTCTCTCAAATCTTGTGGTTTTTCAATTTTATGCAATAATGGGCTATTTATATATATCTAGTGTATCTATTTTTGAATACAGAAAACTAGTCTAGATGAGGTAGGCAATGTAACTACTCCATTATAGCAAAATGAGAATTCAACCACTCTATAAAGTGGATTTGCATGTATATTGGAGAAGATAAGGTGACTTCAAAAATGATTTCTTTAATCAAGATTTGACTATGGGATTAACAGAAAACTGGCGAATTCCATTAGGTTGTCAATATTTAATCTATTTTATTTGTCTTTGTGTGCTTGTTTTACTGTTGATGTGTGGTTTAATCCCTAATGAGAATAGAAAATTCGATGTGTGATGCTATGTTTGACCATTTGTGGAAGTAATATTTGAATTTTGGTGAGTCTTGACTCTTTGTGATTTTTGTCCTAAATAATGGTTGGCATTTATGCAATTGGTTGTGAAAATCTGTGCTAGCAATAGTAGTGTCTAGACTCTAGAGTAAATTGTGAAATTATTGGTGAGGTTTTGGCTCTTAATTTGAAAATCTCTAAAATAATTATAAGAGTGATGATTACATATTAATTCCAAACATTGGACGGCGTTTCAATTTCGACTCAACAAAACTATTTAACTGCATTAAGTATATAGAGAAAATATAGTTGAAAATATATTAATGTAGAGAAAGATGCAATGAGTTATAAGAGAAACAAAAAATAGTTTTCTAAAAATTGAAAATACAACATTTTTTGTTGGAAAAAAAAAGGTGTTACTGCATCTTTCCAGAGGCGAAGGGAGTAGTTCGTATGGAGACTCCTTTTCTGATGGATAAATAAACATAAAATTTTAAAGATCGTGTTACGGTGGACTCAAACCCGAGACCTTTTGGTCGCAGCCAAAATTAAACTTTTCTAATTTCAGCCATTATACTGTAACTATTAATATCCCATATTAGAGCACCTCTATAACCTCTATTCATCAAGTTGACTTGAGGAATCAAAACAAAAATCAAATCTAATACAGATGTATTGAATGAAATCCTTCCAAAAATCTAAGTTGAATGATCAGTCAGATAAGCAATGGATGCTAACAGCAGATCTATTACAAAATATTACAGCTCTGTCACAAGCATTGTTTGTCAGAATCTCAGCTGCATCAATTAGTATGTGTTTACCTTAACACGTCGTATCAAATCCAATTCCCCGTCTTAGAACAATACATCGAGGTATAGATGATCCCGCAACCTAACCTGGCTCGTGGTGAAGCTTCCTCATGAATGAATTTTCCACATGCCAGTTCTATAGCCAACAGACATGAGTCCCATCTCCCACAACATATTTGGAATGCTAAACAAGTTGACCTTTGATCCGGGAATTTCAGACCAGCTTACAGAGATTTCAATCATGGGGATGCGGAAAAATTTGCACAAGTATACTAATTCAACATCGAAGCACCACCTGCACCAGATTCAAGATTCATTCAACCGAGGAACCCAATTGACTAGAGACGAGAAAGAGCAACAGAGATGCAAGAAACAAACTTTTAAGAGGTTGAATTACTGAATATACTACTAGCATACTAAATTATGAAGTTCCTCGGCATTCTACTTATGTTTATAATGGACTTATCTTGCTTTTTTGGGGATAAGTGGAATTGATGTAACTGAAAAAGAATATGACAAAGAAACAAATTTTGTATGATTCAAGCAAGAAATGCTGTCTAGTGACCAAATACATATGACAAGGACACAGCAGATGCAGAAACAAATCAGCATTTTCGTCCTTCCAAAGCACAAGTAGTCAAAGATGGTTAATGAGTCACCTTTTTAAGCGGATATTCGTGAATAGTTTCCGGGCAGCAGCTCTTGTGAACATCTTAAAACCACACTGAAACAAAAAAGAGGAACAAGAAGAAGAAAACTAAGAAAAGTGAAAAAATAACATGCACATAAGAAACAATCATAACCACAAGAAAGCCTCTAAGGAGAATAACATGAAGCATAGTAACGACAGATAATGAGATAGCAGAGTTCTCAAGTTTCCATTACCTGTGTGTCTCTAATTCCAGGACCAGCAGCCAAAAGAACTACCAAATGGAATCCCTTCATCAAGAAATTCCGGTACCATTTCCTCTGAAAAATTAGATAAATATGAACGCAGATTAGACAACATACACAAAACATGACAAACTAAAAGTAACCCGCGCAAGTGACCATGCAAATTCACTCAACTGATGCTAGAGACTTCTCCTCGAGATGAGCACGTGACCCAAAAGCCACAATAGGGACATCAGAGATCCTTAAAGTCGCATCACTAGATGCAGAGTCTCCATATTGTTGTTCCTTAGCAGCAACTGCATGAATCTGACAAGGGAATCGTCAGCTAAGATATAAAACGATGTAAGATTATTTTTTTGTTTCATCTTTCAGGAAATTTTTTATAATGAGTTGCGTAAGGAGACCATAAGGCTGTCGGTATTTCACTGAAACAATGTCTCGATTTACTTAAATGTGTCATTTTAGGTAGGGGTCATCAATGCAGTCTTTCACTGGGTTGAAAGATTAAGTGTTTCTGTAAAATGATGGTTATATGAATGACAACACATCTGGATAGTGAAAATACGACTAACCTGGTTTTCAAGTTTCTCAAGGTCACTCACTTTGGTGGCACCATCAGCATCAAGCATTAAAAGTAGTTCACCGCATGAGTGAAGCATACCCTGTTTAGCCATGCTTCCCGAAGCAAAAAGATTTAGTGTTTTATTTGTAGTATAAGACCTAGGATACATAACATCCACGTTTTGCGGAATAATAATTATTCAGAATGACTCACTTTCCTTATGGCTTCTCCCTTTCCATGGTTCTGCCCAAGAAGAACTAGCCTGACATTTTCCACAGTGTATTTCTTCACAAAGTCAAATGCTACTCTTTTTGTACCATCAGCACTTCCGTCATCAACAATAATCACCTATTCCAATATTGGATCATAACAAATATGCAGTTTTCTAATCAGCCACTCATAATGCAACATCCTTTTGCACACAAACATAATGATGAGATTGAAAAGATAAAAGCAAAGGAAACCTAAATAATATTGCATTAATGTATCATCCAAAGCAAAAATGTCAATCATTAGAATGACCAATAATCGACACCAAATTTGAAATATTCAAGTACCAAACTACAGGCTTCAGTGTCTAATCTCATAAGCATATCTCCCAGATTAACATTTATTTACACATCTGAAACAGATTAGCTAGGAACAGTGTTTGTTAAGTACCTCATATGAAAACGATTTGTTCTTTGATGCGCGTTCTTCAAGATAACTACAGTTATTGATACAATTATAAGTAAACGTCTTCAAGATATGCTTAAGAATTTACATGAAGTAGCAAAACATTGTAGATAATGCTGAATACCCATTATATGTGTTACTTTGTGTACATGATCAACTATTAGAGGACTACACATGATTTAATACAGCCTAAGATCAAACTGTGATGTAAAACAACCCCATCCTCTTAAGAAAACTCCTAGTCAAACTAATGGATCATACATTCTGAATATATAGTAGTAATCAATTTTCCTCTCGGAGATATGTTCTAATGGCTGTTACTCCCAACATAATCACATACAAGGTAAGGAGTTAGATCGTGCGAGCTACTATAATGCAGAAGCACTTTCAAATGGACCAGATTATCTTATGTTTCATAAAGAAGGTATAACTAAAAAAATGATTCAAAAAAATAAATATCCAGATCACATTTAAATGCACATAAATCCCGAAAAGTAAATGGTTGGATGTGATTACTTCAATGTTTCATCGAGAGCCCCCGGAAGTCTGTGCTCTTCATGTACGCTGGAATTATCAAAGAGATGTAATTTTCAGCCGGATCGGAGATATTAGGAACCGGAACCTAGTTCAGAATAGAAACTCAATCAACAAATGCACTCATCTAAGCAGCAGGAAGACATCAAACTACTTCCAAATTTTCACCAAGCTTCAAACCATTTGAATCAGATTTTTCTAACCATCAAACTCTATCTCTAGAAATCATAATTCTAATCCCTTGAAGCAATAATCAGATTCCAATAAAGATTGTGCTACTGAATACCATCAGCTGTCTATTTAAACAAACAAAAACCCTCAACTGTATCAATACTGAATCGTGACTCATACCGATTTCAACGAATTCGGATCCTCGAAAACTGGCGGCGCCTCAACGTGAAACCTAAAATCGAAAAAGAGGTTAAAATTGCTAAAAAAGAAGAAATTTTGAGAGAAATACAAACCAATTGAGGGTCTGAATCCTACTTGTGACTGCGACTTCTATTGTAGGAGGCGAAAACGATTGCCGCCAACAATCCAAACGCAAAAACTGAGGCCACGATCGATAGGGATTCAAACAACGCCCAAAATAAACCCATTCCTTTTCCCAATTAGAAATTCCAAAATTGCACTACTAATTCCCAATAAATCAGGAATTCGAAAAAACCCAACTTGATTCTCCGAAATCCTAATCGAGAATTCAACTAGACTACAGTAATCAGCCGATCTGAGTCAGTTTAGCTTAGTCGTAGAGCTAAAGGCTCGCGCCTAGGATTTTAATAATACTGTACATAATTTGGACTGCTTTCGTTTATATTGAGAAAGTAAACTCCGCACAAATCCTTGTTCGTTACTGTTTTCTGGTGTAGTTCGTTTTTCGATTTTCTTTTTTCTTTTTTATTAATACTATTGATTAAATAGAATTTTTGATGCGTCTTTAAATGTGATATTGGTATGTCATAAAATTTTAAAAGTGATCTATGATTATTTTTCGACCTGATCCAAATGAGATATATTCGACAAATAATTATTTATGTAGTCAGTCATAAAACATTTGTGATATTATAAATAATTTTTAAAGTATTTGACAAATAGAATAAAAAGCTAAGTTGATTTAGTTGTGATAAGTAAAAAATAAAAAAATACATAGGCTAGTTAAATGTGTATTGATCCGCCATGGAAAATAACACACAAAATATAAATTTTTGATATTTTAGCCCACTTTATAGTTTACTGAAAATAATAAAATTGAATCAAAATTCATGATTTTAAAAACCAACATACGATGTTCACGTTCTTTGTGAATAAAGCAAAAGCTACAATTTTTATATGTTTTTTGTTTGTTAATGTAAAAGATGTTGGATCATATTTTATATAGGATGAAATATATCTATTCTCCCCATTCACGAAAAACAAATTCATTATTAGACGATAATGAGAAATTGGTAGTAAACGAGAAGTAAAAAAGTGGTAAAAATGAGAGAGTGGGAGATAAATTGGTAAAGTTCTCATATTTGAGTTTGTCGTGACACGATCTTTAAATTTATATTCATTTGTACCTAAAGAAAAACAATTTCCACAACCATCAAAAAATAGTTTATAGAGGCGACCTTCTAACTATTACTACTAGTAAGTACATAGTAAGCAATTTTGCTTTATTTATGTAACCTTTTAACTGCATTGCATAGTAAGCAACCCTTTCCACAAAATGACAATATCCAATTACAAATGACTTGAACCTCCGACCTATTGGTTGGAGCAGAAGTATTTTACCCGTTTCGTCGTCTTACACAGGCCGCGAGGAGAGACTCCCGCATAAGGATTTGTAGGCCTCGACGCAATGCTTGAATTTCTCTTCAGCAGCTGCCTGTAAACTCAAGAATCAAAACTAGTCCATCCAATCCTACAATCTCAGCAAGGTGACTATTTTCATTCCCCTTCACATTAACGTGTGTCGAGGCCATGGAAACACATGCAAGTTCTTAATAAACAAAACTCGATATCAAGCTGTATCATGTAGCAAAAGTAACGGGAGAGAGTGGCGAGAGGAAGAGGGAAAGTAAAAGAACTCACTCGTGAAGAAGCTTCATGCCTGTCGGGATGCCACTTCAGAGCAGACGAGCGAAAGCTGCATAAAAAAGCAATGGTCAGAAATTCTAGCTTTCGAAGTTACACACACATGATACATGATAAAAGCGTTAAAAGTGCTTACGCAGCCTTGACATCTTCGATTTTCAAAGGACCAGTTGCTGGCAAACCAAGGCTTCTCCGATCAGCGTATGTTCCTATACTGAAACAATGAGATTCTGTCCCACTTTCAGCATCTTGTTCGTTGAATCTACTGTGACTCCAGTAAGAATTCTTCGTCCACTCGGATCTCTGCTCCGTGTGTCTGAAGTTCCAACTTGAGTCTTTTCCAAATGAAGCGAAAAATGTTTTTGCAGGGTCGTCATCGTAGCCATCAAATGGATTTTCTCTCCTATGGTTCCCTAAATATAGTGAACATGTCATTTGAATTCTGCGGGGAAATAATTAGACAAGTGCATGATAAAACTTCCTAAGGCAATCAAATAAAAATCCCAAGAACATGTGGCAGAGAAACAACGTTTGTTCAACCAAGTGGAACCGTACATTCTTATAAGTGTAAATTGCCAGAAAAACAATGAAGTTTGGTCAAATTTGGGTCTGTCCCGCAACTTTAAAAATCAGTCAGATAAACCATTAAGTTTAGATTTGTTTGCAATTATCCCACGGCAAAAATATCCATCCGCTTACGTGTAATATATTGTTGATGTTTTTCAACAAACAACGCTGTTTTCCGTATGAATAGACTACTTTGTTTAACTCATCAGCGGTGAAACTTACGTTTCGACTTCTTGTGGGAAGCTCTCTTGGAATGATGAACGGGCTTTATTCGAGACTTCTTTTTCAACTGATCTGCATAGCCTGTTGCTATCTTTGAACATGAGAGAATGACAAGAAAAGAGCAGCATAAACCGATAACCCAATGAGTGGGAAGAAAAACACAATGAATAAATTGCAATATCAGCACAGAGGTAAGAATCACGTTAAAACCTTTGTAATCGCATATCATGGTGTACAACATAAACAATACACATATAAAAAAATAGTCGTGTAGTTTTATACGAGGCCAGGCATTCATATCATATAGTTTTATACGAGGCCAGGCATGTATGAGTACATGTGGCTGATAAATTGCATACCTCATTTGTTGATGTTGAGTATTCCCCATTGCAGAGGATGTCTTTAAGAGCTTTCTTCGTGTCAGCCCGCTTCTGCCGCACTGTGTATTTTATATAAGCCTGAAAGGAAAGTGCATCAATTCCATCTTAAGAAATCTGCGTGAAAGAACATTACTTCCCTGGCATCAACGAGATGAAATCAAGGAATTACATTACTCATTAGATACGAGGGGAAGGCTTGCCAAAGACAATTATTGTATGAGTAGATGTTTAACAGTCCTTCAAAGATGAACTACTAGTGGACAAATTTTAGAGATAAAATTTGAATTTGTACGAACAAGAATGGTATGAGTCGTATGACTAGATGTTCCACAGTTCTCCAAAGATGATCTATTTAGTGGATAAATCTAGAGGCAAATGACTGCCAAAGTGAAATGTTAAGTTCTATAGATAAATTTGAATTCGTAGGAGCATGAATGAGCATATCAAGAGTCTTTTTATTTCAAAACAACCACTTACTGGAAACCAAAGTTGAACAATATTTGATGCAATAATCTTTAACAAGATATTAAGGTAACTTCTCCACCTTTAATGATTCTTGATCCGTCCTTACACCCTGCGATTTATTCCAATCGTCAAAACCACTAGTACATTTTTAGTAAAAACATATATGACAGCTAATGTTATCAGCCAGAAAATAACTATATCAGCCAGAAAATAACTATTTCCAGAAAAGTTTCACACGCAAACTGGGATCTGTATTAACGACAATCAGACAATAATAAAGGATCCAGATATAAGAGCTCCGAAATTCCATCTTAACAAAAAATGCCATTAGTATTATTGAAACAATGAAGAAAATGTAACAACACAGCTGTTTGTCATCTCGGCTATGACAACCTTGCTACAAAAGTGATTACTTAATGTGTTTGATGGATTCAATTATTCATAGATTAGCTTATAGTGTGACTCAACTCAACCACCAAACACAATCATTATCTCATCAGAGGAACACAAGTATGAAAACAATCCATGATTATCGCTATGGTGACTATCCCATAACAATAAATTGTACGAAATACTCTCTCTTTCCACGAAAACTAGTCTTGTTTTCCATTTTTGGCCAGTCCAACAAAGTTTGTCTCTATCTATGGTAAGTTTCTCTCTTTATTGAGGTGAGTTGCGTTTTCCACAAAAAATACTTCAATCACTTTTTTTCTATCTCTCTTACATCAATTTTGCATTAAAACATGTGTATTCATTCCACTACCAAGACTATTTTTCATGAACGGATGAAGTATAATAGAGGCCAGAGCTTCCTAAGACTAGTTCTTATTAATATTAACATATATACCAATTTTCTTTACTTCCATTTTGCCACTTGTTTACCCTCTCTACACATTCATATGAAAATCACTGATATTCAAATTAATTATACATCAAGATAAAAAAAACCCTTCCAAAAGCCAAGATTCAAACTTTGAACAATAATCAGCTAAAAGAGCCTCATATCTACATAGAGAATAACATCACAAGCCAAAAAAAAAAAAAAAAAATCCAGAAAATGACTAAAAAGAGTAAACACATACATAAAGGAAACCAGAAGCAGAGTGTGAAAGCAAAAAAAACTCACATTGGCAAATTTATTTTTCCATTTCTCAAAGAGAGCATTAGTTGAATGGAATGAGGCGAATTGGGCAGCTGCTATTTCTACCCTTGTCGATTGAGAGACGGCGTTGGTGATGATCAATAGATTCCGACATCTCTGTAGAATTTGCATGATGAAGCCCAGTGATTCTTGGATGAATTGGTAACAATGATTTGATAAAAATCTATTCTTTTGAAGAATTGTAGAAAAACTTGGGTTGGGCATCATTCAGTTAGGATTTTATATTAATAATAATAAAGTTACTAATTTTATTGAATATTCAATTTTATTAATAAAAATG
This sequence comes from Salvia hispanica, assembly GCF_029641045.1. Lineage (NCBI taxonomy): Eukaryota > Viridiplantae > Streptophyta > Magnoliopsida > Lamiales > Lamiaceae > Salvia > Salvia hispanica. The sequence continues at coordinate 28,619,297 of NC_142693.1, read as the reverse complement.
TATAATAATTATCAGAAAAAAGGGGAAATTTTAGAATAAAAAAATAATATTTGGTAAAATTGCTATTCGTCCTCGAACTTTAATATTCAACCTTAAGAACTTATGAATTTTTACATTTTTCTCAATTTTATAGGGTATGATTTAAATAAAATTATATTTAATGTGACATTAAAAAAGTTCTACGTAAACGACATTGGTTATGAATTTTTTTCATTTTCTTAAACACAAATAACTTAACTATCTAACCAATTTATAATATATGTGCATCAAATCAAAAAGTTAACTGAAATATTTCTAATTAAAAAATTGAGAAAAATATTAGAATTCATGATTTTCTAGTTCTGAAATTGTAGGTTATAGTGTTATACCATAATTTGATTAAAGTCATGAATTTTTTTATAGTTACTTATTGAAATTAAAATTATAGTACTAGGAAACAGTCAAACAACATTATAATTTATAGCTGACCAATCAATCGTAAATAATGATATCCCAATAATTATTATCAATAAAGCTGTTATTCAGTTTATAAAAACAACGGGCCGCGGGCCGTTACAGTGGGCTGACCTCTTATATTCCAAGCGGCCTTATATTTTTACGGGACAGCTTGCATAATAATATCATAAATCATTCGAATTACACTAAATTATCATAAGCAAAAGAAAATATTATTGAATGCTATTTAAATTGGGAATGTAGTAGTATTAATGTCACATATATTGAGTTAACATAAATGAATTATATTCAATTATTACTCCCTGTGCAGTTAACTATTTATTTTGTGAATCTATATGTTATTGTATGAATAATGAACATGTCTAATGAACATGTTGTTATTGTAAGAATAATAAAAAAAATAAAAAAATTATACAAATCTCATACTATAATAAAAAATAATTATATAAATCTCATAGCATTTCTACATCAAAACAAAAATATAAAAATCAATATACTATAAGTATTATCATCTTAAAAAAATTTTGGATAAAGAGAAATCTATCTCGTTTATCGGGTATATAGTTAGGATATCAAATATTCACCGCGAGTTTTATTATTTATGGTCTATGGTAAAACAGTATAAATAAAAATCTAATTAATTGGACAGCCCAAAATTTTACATAGGTGAATAAGGAAAAAAAAAATATGTGGGTAAAAGGAAATTTAATAGGTTTATTGTTTATAAAAAAAGGAAAAATATATTTATTATTTGGAATAAGGCATAATATTGAACAAATTGGCCGACCCGATTTATACATGCGAAAAAAGAGTAAAAAGCGCCGATTAATAAGTAGAAATAAAAAGGCTGCTTTTTCTGTATATATATCCCTGCGCATAAATCTACGTATTTATAAATTTTCTGCTGCTCAATCTTCCCCAATTCCCCAGCTTCTGCCCTTCAATTTTCAATTTTTTACCCTAAATTCTATATTTTTCGATGGCTTCACCCTCTCAAGCAAGTCTTCTCCTTCAGAAGCAGCTCAAAGGTGATTTTCTGATGACAATTTGATTGTTTTAACGATTTTCTGTCGGCGAATGGGTTTTTATCTTTTTTGGGGTTTGTGTTAAATCTTGGGTTTAATGATCTATGATTTTCACGCGCAGATCTGTGCAAACACCCCGTGGATGGATTTTCGGCTGGATTGTTGGATGAGACCAATCTGTTTGACTGGAGTGTTACAATTATTGGGCCTCCGGATACTTTGTAGTGAGTATTTAGTGTTTCAGTAATTAGGATTAGGGTTAATTCGATTGTATTTGTTTGGGTTCAATTCCGAGCTTGAATGATCTTGAATGTTGTGTGTGCGCTGGTTGTTATGAGTATCTTGCCTTGTGGCAATCTTGTAGAATTGTGTTTTAGTAATTTGTAGAATTGTGTTTTAGTAATTAGGATTAGGGTTAATTCAACTGCGCCTTTTAGATTACAATATCTTGTTTGGGTTCCATCTTGAGTTTGAATGATCTTCTATGTTGTGTTGAGGAATATGTTTATTATGCTTAGATTGATTGATGCGGATTACATATTTGTGATCTGCACTAAATGTGATTCCAGCCAGATTATTATGCTTTTGAACTGCAAAATGAATCAATGACCGAATTATGAACTCGTGAGATTAAACATTGCAAGTATAGTATGTGCAGAATGGTATATATTGGTTAAAGATGTTACCTTTTTAACTAGGGAATATCAATTATTACATAGAGAAATTCCTTCAGTAGCTTCTCATATGATATGTGTTCCATTGAATGTTTACAACACCTGGCATTGGAGAAATATCAATTCCGTTTGAGTTTGATTCTTATGGTTTGAAAATAACGGTGCAGTGAGGGAGGTTTCTTCAATGCTATAATGAGTTTCCCATCAGATTACCCAAACAGTCCTCCAACAGTAAGATTTACCTCAGAAGTGTGGCATCCTAATGGTTTGTACTCTTGATCAATCGTGATGCTTAACCTAGTTTGGTAGGTTCAGTTGTAATCTTTTCATTGTCTTGATTTTGGAGTAATTTGAGGTGCAGTATATGCTGATGGAAAGGTTTGCATTTCGATTCTTCATCCCCCTGGTGATGATCCAAACGGCTATGAGCTTGCTAGTGAGCGATGGTCACCTGTCCACACGGTATGGTCACCAATTAGCTTGCTTTGTCATACTTATGTCATATAAGTAGTAAACTAGTAATTCTGGTTTAAATCCCATGTCCTAAAATTTACCTGTCTAGAGTTTTTTTGTTGTTGTGTTGTGTTGTGATTGTGAAAAACCATTAACCTTTCTTTCATACTGACCGATTTTGGTTTCTAAGGCTCGGTAACTGAATTTCTATAGCTTTCTGTTCTGGTACTTTTAAGGTTGTTTTTTTAGGTAAAAGTTCTTATCTTTAGAACATAATGGGTCACTGTGTGAATCTGGAGATGGGTCAGCCTGAGCAAGGCAGGGTAATTGATTTTTAAAGTAGTTTTCATCTGCATAAAATAATGGGATTGTTTAGACATATAGCTACCATTTGCTTAGTGAGTTGGTTCTATACACAAGGATAATTTATTTGGCTATGTTTTATTTCATTGCTTAGATTGCAGCTCCAATGGATAAAAGAACTTAAATGTAGGTTTTGTGACTTTTTCCCTTTAAAGTGTGTATATCTGCACCTGCAAGTGTTCAAGTTTCTAATGCTTTCTCTCGTATGCATTCTGCTGTCTGTCATAGATCACAAATGCTATGAAATATTACGTCTTCACGTTGTTCCTGACTTCCTGTTAAATCATAAGGTTATCCCAATTTTTATTTTTCAGGTGGAGAGTATAGTTCTTAGCATCATATCAATGCTTTCAAGCCCTAATGACGAATCTCCTGCTAATGTTGAAGCTGCTGTAAGTGCAGATGCACTAGTTTTTTGCTCATTTTTCTTAGTTACTCATTCACTACTCTCTCTCAACTCACTCACACACACGCACGCACACACACACACACAATTTTGACTTTGTTAATTGATGTTCTGGTTGAAAGTGAAGTGAGTATATGATAGAAAACCAGTCAAAGTGGTCAAGACTTTTTTTCTGTCATTTTTATTAGGAAGTACAATCCGTTTAAAGGCATCTTTCAACTGTTATTTGGTACCAATATCTCTGTCTTTGGGTTGATTACTGCAGAAAGAATGGAGAGACCGAAGGGATGATTTCAAGAAGAAAGTAAGTCGTTGCGTAAGACGGTCTCAAGAAATGCTATAAGCGAAGTTACCAAATGCTGCTTCCTACTTCCTTTGTTTCACCGACTTGTGCAAACAAGTTGATTTTGTAACAACCATACCTTATCATCTCTTTATGGCTTTTTGTGTTTTTGGCCTATATTAGATTCGAGTTTGTTCAAGTAGAATCCATTCACAGTTGCACATGGACTAGTTGAAATTCTATGGGAAATGTTTTTGACTATGTAATTATCTATTTTTCTTTGCACCCCTTTTTCTTTCCAAGGGCGTCGTTGCCCCTTGGTGAGTCGGCTTCTCCTATACTCGTCTCCAGCCGTACGAGAATCCTTGTGTAGAAAGTTGCATGGGGAAGGAGTGGAGATGATAGGTTAGTTGAGAAGGTGCAAATTTGGGTTTTTGGCGTTGGGGTGGGTTTGAAGGAAAATATATATTTATAATCATAATTGCATGAAAAGATTATATTTCTACTATTGTTATTGACTGGATGGACCATGTGAGAATATATATGGACTACTAAACTTTTACTTGTGGATCTGCTCTTAATCAAGAATTAGGTTTGAGATTTACTTTGTCAATATCTTTGGGGATGTGTTCCTTTTCACATTATGTGTGGCAAATGTGTTAAAGTTACTTTTGTAATACGGTTCATAGAGCTATCATTTATGTCACCATCTTCTAAGGAAATTAGCCAAAAAGAAGAGAGGAGAAGAATGGAAAAAGGCACAAAATTTACAATCTGGCCTTTGTTGAAAAGGCAATTTTAATACATTTAGCCAGAATTCATTTGGCTTACAAATACAGCAACAGAATTTACATATCTAATCAGTTTCAGGCATGCGAGACAGCAATTCCAGTAAGCTCTCTTAGAAATTCCTTATCCAGTCATGCTACATCGACAACGAAAACGAGCTCCCACGACGTGTTTTTGCCTCTACGAAGCCCTTTGGACGGCCAACTACATATATAGCACCATTAGCAGCTAAGAAAGGTTAACACACCTCATGTCCAGAAATTGAGGGATATGCAGAGATGTAGTTGGAAGCCACAAGACGTTCGACTAGATGCGATTGCTCCAGTCGCAACATCTCCAGTTTCGTCGTTTGAAGTGATTCTTCTGTAGTAAATGTAATCTCTCATTTCTGCAAGAGAATTTCATACCTCAGAGTGCATAAATTCTGTCGATGTCAGAATTAGAAAACTCAGAGTGATGCCATGAGTTTGAGCCGCTCCGGGCGTGTTTCTCTCTCTTCCTCATCGACCTTATCCTCTTCGACCTCACCACATAGTAGGTCATGGTCCCGAGAACCCCGGCCATTATGACTCCTCCGACAACTGTGACCAGTATTGCAGCCCACTGATGCTTGCGCCCGACCACAATGTAAGAGGATGCTATGAATGCCACGGAAGTGCAGACGGAGGCCAGCCACATCAGTTTGTTGATGACCTCTACCACGCGTCGCTCAGCCTTCGTCTCGCCTCTAACCAACGTGATCTGAACCACGACGACAGCTAGGGATGTGAAGAGGGCAATTGCGTTGAAGATGAAGAATATTTTGAAGGAGATGCTTCCGACTACCACGGCCATTCCATGATCGTTAGAGTGATAATTGCATATTAATTCCAAACATTGGACGGCGTTTCAATTTCGATTCAACAAAATTATTTAGTGCATTTAGTATAGAAAGAAAATATAGTTGAATATATGTTAATGTATAGAAAGATGCAATGAGTTATAAGAGAAACAAAAAATGTAGTTCATGTATTAAAGATGATTACTTTTTCTAAAAAATTAAAAAATCAATATTTTTTGTTGGACAAAAGAATGTTGTAGTCCATATCTTTCCAGAGGCAAAGGGAGTAGGTCGTATGGAATTAGACTCATTTTTCGATAGATAAATAAACAGAAACTTTTAAAGGTCGGTGTTACGGTGGACTCGAACCCAAGACCTTTTGGTCGCAGCCAAAATTAAACTTTTCTAATTTCAGCCATTATACTGTAACTATTAATATCCCATATTAGAGCACCTCTATAACCTCTATTCATCAAGTTGACTTGAGGAATCAAAACAAAAATCAAATCTAATACAGATGTATTGAATGAAATCCTTCCAAAAATCTAAGTTGAATGATCAGTCAGATAAGCAATGGATGCTAACAGCAGATCTATTACAAAATATTACAGCTCTGTCACAAGCATTGTTTGTCAGAATCTCAGCTGCATCAATTAGTATGTGTTTACCTTAACACGTCGTATCAAATCCAATTCCCCGTCTTAGAACAATACATCGAGGTATAGATGATCCCGCAACCTAACCTGGCTCGTGGTGAAGCTTCCTCATGAATGAATTTTCCACATGCCAGTTCTATAGCCAACAGACATGAGTCCCATCTCCCACAACATATTTGGAATGCTAAACAAGTTGACCTTTGATCCGGGAATTTCAGACCAGCTTACAGAGATTTCAATCATGGGGATGCGGAAAAATTTGCACAAGTATACTAATTCAACATCGAAGCACCACCTGCACCAGATTCAAGATTCATTCAACCGAGGAACCCAATTGACTAGAGACGAGAAAGAGCAACAGAGATGCAAGAAACAAACTTTTAAGAGGTTGAATTACTGAATATACTACTAGCATACTAAATTATGAAGTTCCTCGGCATTCTACTTATGTTTATAATGGACTTATCTTGCTTTTTTGGGGATAAGTGGAATTGATGTAACTGAAAAAGAATATGACAAAGAAACAAATTTTGTATGATTCAAGCAAGAAATGCTGTGTAGTGACCAAATACATATGACAAGGACACAGCAGATGCAGAAACAAATCAGCATTTTCGTCCTTCCAAAGCACAAGTAGTCAAAGATGGTTAATGAGTCACCTTTTTAAGCGGATATTCGTGAATAGTTTCCGGGCAGCAGCTCTTGTGAACATCTTAAAACCACACTGAAACAAAAAGAGGAACAAGGAGAAGGAAACTAAGAAAAGTGAAAAAATAACATGCACATAAGAAACAATCATAACCACAAGAAAGCCTCTAAGGAGAATAACATGAAGCATAGTAACGACAGATAATGAGATAGCAGAGTTCTCAAGTTTCCATTACCTGTGTGTCTCTAATTCCAGGACCAGCAGCCAAAAGAACTACCAAATGGAATCCCTTCATCAAGAAATTCCGGTACCATTTCCTCTGAAAAATTAGATAAATATGAACGCAGATTAGACAACATACACAAAACATGACAAACTAAAAGTAACCCGCGCAAGTGACCATGCAAATTAACTCAACTGATGCTAGAGCCTTCTCCTCGAGATGAGCACGTGATCCAAAAGCCGCAATAGGGACATCAGAGATCCTTAAAGTCGCATCACTAGATGCAGAGTCTCCATATTGTTGTTCCTTAGCTGCAACTGCATGAATCTGACAAGGGAATTGTCAGCTAAGATATAAAACGATGTAAGATTATTTTTCGTTTCATTTTTCAGGAAATTTTTTAAAATGAGTTGCGTAAAGAGAGCATAAGGCTGTCGGTATTTAATTGAAACAATGTCTCGATTTACTTAAATGTGTCATTTCAGGTAGGAGTCATCAATGCAGTCTTTCAGTGTGTTAAAAGACAAAGTGTTTCTGTAAAATGATGGTCATATGAATGACAATAAGGCACATCTGGATAGTAAAAACACGACTAACCTGGTTTTCAAGTTTCTCAAGGTCACTCACTTTGGTGGCACCATCAGCATCAAGCATTAAAAGTAGTTCACCGCGTGAGTGAAGCATACCCTGTTTAGCCATGCTTCCCGAAGCAAAAAGATTTAGTGTTTTATTTGTATTATTAGACCTAGGATACATAACATCCACGTTTTGCGGAATAATAATTATTCAGAATGACTCACTTTCCTTATGGCTTCTCCCTTTCCATGGTTCCGCCCAAGAAGAACTAGCCTGACTTTTTCCACAGTGTATTTCTTCACAAAGTCAAACGCTACTCTTTTTGTACCATCAGCACTTCCGTCATCAACGATAATCACCTGTTCCAATATTGGATCATAACAAATATGCAGTTTTTTAATCAGCCACTCGTAATGCAACATCCTTTTGCACACAAACATAATGATGAGATTGAAAAGATACAAGCAAAGGAAACCTAAACAATATTGCATTAATGTATCATCCAAAGCAAAAACATTAATCATTAGAATGACCAATAATCGACATCAAATTTGAAAAATTCAAGTACCAAACTACAGGCTTCAGTATCTAACTCGATAAGCAAGCACATCTCCCAGATTAACATTTATTTACACATCTGAATCATATAGCAACTACTAACAGACACACATCTATAAATAGTGTTTGATAAGTACCTCATATGTAAACACTTTGTCCTTTGCTGCACGTTCTTCAAGATAACTACAGTTATTGATACAATTATAAGTAAATGTCTTCGAGATATACTAAAGATTTTACATGAAGCAGCAAAACATTGTAGATGATGCTGAATACCTATTATGTGTGTTACTCTATGTACATAATTAAATATTACAGGACTACACAAGATTTAATACTAGCTACGACGTAACTGTGATGTAAAACCAGCCCCATCCAATTAAGAAAACTCCTAGTCAACCAATGGAGCATACTTTCTGAATAGATTGCAATCAACTTTCCTATCAGAGATATGTTCTAATAGCTATTATTCCCAACATAATAGCATATGAGGTAAGGAGCTAGATCACGCGAGCTACTATAATGCAGAAGCACTTTCTAATGGACCAGATCATCTTATGTATCAAAAAGAAGTAACTCAAAATATGATTAATTTCAAATATATAAACATCTAGATGACATTGTAAATGCACACAAATTCAGAAGAGCAAATGGTTGGATGTGATTACTTCAAGGTTTCACCGAGAGCACCCGGAAGTCTGTACTCTTCGTTGTACGCTGGAATTATCAAAGAGATGTACTTTTCAGCCGGATCGGAGATATGAGGAACCGGAACCTAGTTCAGAATAGAAACTCAATCAACAAATGCACTCATCTAAGCAGCAGGAAGACATCAAACTACTTCCAAATTTTCACCAAGCTTCAAACCATTTGAATCAGATTTTTCTAACCATCAAACTCTATCTCTAGAAATCATAATTCTAATTCCCTTGAAGCAATAATCAGATTCCAATAAAGATTGTGCTACTGAATACCATCAGCTGTCTATTTAAACAAACAAAAACTCTCAACTGTATCAATACTGAATCGTGACTCATACCGATTTCAACGAATTCGGATCCTCGAAAACTGGCGGCGCCTCAACGTGAAACCTAAAATCGAAAAAGAGGTTAAAATTGCTTAAAAAGAAGAAATTTTGAGAGAAATACAAACCAATTGAGGGTCTGAATCCTACTTGTGACTGCGACTTCTATTGTAGGAGGCGAAAACGATTGCCGCCAACAATCCAAACGCAAAAACTGAGGCCACGATCGATAGGGATTCAAACAACGCCCAAAATAAACCCATTCCTTTTCCCAATTAGAAATTCCAAAATTGCACTACTAATTCCCAATAAATCAGGAATTCGAAAAAACCCAACTTGATTCTCCGAAATCCTAATCGAGAATTCAACTAGACTACAGTAATCAGCCGATCTGAGTCAGTATAGCTTAGTCGTAGAGCTAAAGGCTCGCGCCTAGGATTTTAATAATACTGTACATAATTTGGATTGCTTTCGTTGATATTGAGAAAGTAAACGCTGCACAAATCCTTGTTCGTTACTCTGTTTTCTGGTGTAGTTCGTTTTTCGATTTCTTTTTTATTAATACTATTGATTAAACAGAATTTTTGATGCGTCTTTAAATGTGATATTGGTATGTCACAAAATTTAAAAGTGATCTATGCTTATTTTTCGACATTGGTATGTCACAAAATTTAAAAGTGATCTATGCTTATTTTTCGACATGATCTAAAAGGGATGTATTCATATCCTTTTTTTATTTTTTTTTCTTTTTTCTTCTCAATCTTCATTATCAATTTACAAGATCTAACAGATTTAAATAGCGCCATCTGTATTTAATTTAATGATTAAATAAAACCTAAAAGGCGTTGTTGGTATTCACAAATCTTTTAGTTATGGTAAGTTGCTTGATTATCTCTAGGAAATATTATGTTTTTTTTCTCTACAGATTACACGATTCCTCTCTCTAATTATTCATTCTTTTTTATGCGCTGAAGAAGTTCTTCTTGAAGACAAGCGCTGCTGAAATCATTCTTCTCCGTTGAATATATTCTCCGATTACTCTTGTTGAAGATTGGCGTCGTGAATATGTCGTTAATTTGGAGCAAATGGTGGAGAGAAGAAATCACGACGCCGATTCCAATTCCTCCACAATTTCGTTTTTTATCTCTTCCGCAGCGGTTGAGATCGGATATGGAGATGTTGACATTGAAGGATTCGAACAATATTTCTTCTCTCCCTCGTCATTTTTTCTCCATTGAAGACCTTCTCAATAAATTGTTGTCGTCTTTTTTCAATTGAAGACGTTTTTTTTTATCATTGATAAATTTCGGTAGAAAGTTATTGTATTAGTTGTGCAATTGACATCTATGGTTTTATATATTTGTTTGTGATTAGTTCGTTCTTGTATTTAGTTTTATTTTGCATCAATTGTCATTTTTTTCCCCATGAAATCAGTCATTATTTACAGATTTTCGTGTTTTCTTTTCGTAGGTTACAGCTTGTAAACACAATGTACATATATTACTGTGTAATGATTTTTATCAACTCTGTAATGGACGATATCTGATCTATAATGTATATGTTCGCTGATTGATTGTTCGGCGCACGTTTCATTTATTCCCCAAGGGTTTAGCAATCCTTGGGGCTAGGGTGTAGTATGTAGTAAGTACCACAACTGTTGCCAAAGTGAACGAGTTTTTGTCATTCCTCTAGGGTTTAGATATCGTCTCGGCTAGGGAGTAGTTTTAACTGATAAACATAATGTACATATAGTACTGTGTAATGGTTATTATTGACTCATTAATGGACGATTATGTTGTATGCAATAGGGAAGGCAACAAAAAATTTTATAATGGATGAAATTAGTGTTAGAGTTTGTATACTAGAAATCACGTTTCGAGTGATTGAATACTGTAAAACTCTTTTATTTTCCAATAAATAAAATAGATTATTTTTGTCATAATGTTGTTATGTTTTACATTTAATGGATGTTAATGCATGTTTAAATGTATAAGTTAACTTAACAAAGTCTAAGTCTTTGTTTTAGTAGACCGGTTGCGGGCGTCGTCCACTTTAAGGTAACACGGTCAGTTCTAAACAAAGAAAAAGATGAATTTCACAACCTAGATGGAATTTGACTACCCATCGAGAAAGGTTGCAATGTCAGTCCGCATATTTCTAAGCCTTACTGAAATAAGATGACATTGGTGTGGTATAGCACTGAACGGATCTAACAGCAAGACTTGCCTTAGGCTATCTACTGAAAGGCGAGGTCTTGATAAATATTTATTTCTTAATCAATGTAGGTTAGCATTGAGCATACGGTATTGATTATGCACTGCTTTGACTTATCAAATGGTGTGGGTTTTTCGTAACCCAATTATCCTGATATATTGGGCAGTGGTGATCGATATCTAGCGGTGCTAGGATTGCTATTATATTGAATCGTGCGCGAGCTGAGTCTCGTTTGATAATGTCCTCAAGAGGAGCGCGAAACAAGGTTTTATTATTCGGAACCTAGCTAGTTGGAGTGTGATTACTCTATGAATAATAAATAAGCGTTTCATGCTAAGTCCACTCTTGGAATTAATAAGAAGTTAATTAATTAAGTCAATAGCAGACATTAATTAATTAATGGACATTTTAATCTTAAGCACGGGAAATGAAAGTTAAACGGAAACCCGAATTACTTGTAATTTCGGATTTGGATGGGGAGAGTTCAATATTACTTCTGTAGTGGCTGCTCGTAATATTCCAATTATAACTTATATTAAATTGTGGGTTCAATTTAATTAGTAAAAAGTAAATTGGATGAGCCCATATCCAAAACCTTCCATAGATCCCTGTCTGGGCCCAAAAGGAACTTAATATAAATAGGAGAATAAAGGAGACAGAAACAACACAATTTTATTTGCTAAAATTTTCGAAAATTTCAGCTCTCACAAGCTGTAGGAATTTTCGAATTCCTCTCCTATTCCAAGAAGGATTTCTTCTGTCTTCTTTATTTAAGTCCTAGTATTCTAGTAAGATCAGCCCACACTGATATTGGGATACAGTTCGGGAACCAGAGAGAAGATTTGTGGTTTAGTACTCAAAGCATCACGTGGAGAAGAAGCTAGCCATCTTCAATTCTTTGGAGAATTAATTAGGTATTTTTCTGCTCCGTAGAAAAGCATGTTTTAGGTTTCAATATTCTTAAAACATGATTGATTCAAGTTATGAGCATGATACATGTGATAATTACGCGAATAGCTTTTGTCTAAATAATCTGCTAAATAGATCTGATTATTATGTGATTAATTTATGCGCCCGTTTCCGCTGCCGGTTCCAACAATTAGATGAATAATGTACAGAATGTGCTTATTAATGAACTGCCCCGGAAATGTAATGTACACCAAGTTATGTCATTGCGTACAATAATGTACATCTTCATGAATAATAATGTAGGTTAACAGTGTAATAATGGAATGATATTATGTGTAATGTACAAAATGTGTCTAATAATGAACTCTACTTCAATAATTACGTATAGAAAGTTAAGTGCTTGTAGACAATAATGTACACTAATAATGTACATTAACAAACTAAAAATGTAAAATTATTATGCATAAATTGTTGACAGTGGTAGGATTAATAACATTCGAAACGAAATGATAACTAAGACTAAACCGAAAACTAGAACTAATAATGTTTTTAGGTACAAGATACATCAAGATTTCCTCTTGCCCTTATGGAGCTCTTTCTCCTTCGCCATCTCTTTAAACATTGGACAGTTTCTAGAGTCGTGATGTCCCATCTCATCGCAAGCCTTGCACCGTCTAAGAGGCCTCGTAGCCTCCTTTATAGTTTTTTCCCTCTTGGAAATCAGACGGGAGGCAATAGGACCTTTGCTGCTCAACCAACCTCTCCCTGAACTTTTGCGCAATCGCAAATGGAAGAACATCATCCACCGCTTCGTCAATATCTAACCTAGGCTGCTTCACCGCTGCCCAACAATCAATAATGTATCGCATTAATGCACAATACTAACTATATAAAGTACAAAAGTAAGCAAATAATGCACCAATGAATATTACATTCTATCAACCATTGACCTTTTATAAAACCGATGCATTTAAAGTAAAACAAAAAATATAATGTACACCACTCCATACAATAATTTACACCACTCCCTACAATAATGTACAAATGGCAACAAATAATGCAAATATGAATACAAATTTCACTCAATTTTCAGGCATTTTATCAAATCGACTGATGTAGATTCAAACAAAAAATTAATGCACACCACTACCTACAATAATGTACACATTGCATCAAATAATGCACGAATGAATATAAAGGCAAATGCAAGACAAACCAAAAATCAACCCAGATACGATTTCATCAACCAAATCGCCCAATACACAATTGGAAACCAGTCATTCACTACAAACTTCAATAATGGACAGAACCCTATAAAAAAATGAACACGATTTTACGATTTACGAAAATCTCGACCAAAACAAGTGTGAAAAACGTGATATTGTTTAGGAGAAAACATTGAATCGGCGATTAGATGGTGTGTCGGCGGTGAAAATAGGCGATTAACAGTGGGTATTACGAAAAATTGAATCATTGAATGTGTCGACCAAATGTGTGACAAAATTGTCACTGTTTTAATGACGAAAATTGACGATTAGAAGTGTCTCTTACCAAAAATCGGAACTTTTGAAACCCGTCTTGTTGTCGACTGTAAATCTATCATCGCGCGGCGAAGGAATCACATTAGAACTATGAATCGTCGACCGGCGGTGCTTTTCCCGGTGAAAAATCAGCGGGAGTGGTGGTGTCTCTTCAATTTGAGTAGCGGCTAGGGTTTTTCCTAGTTTGAAATGGGGGAGAAGATTTGAGAATCGTGGGCTGATGGGAAGAGACGTTTGGAGTGAGAGAGAGAGTGAACATATGGAAGGATTGCTTAAATCTCGCTCCTGCCGTTTTAATTCATGGTTGTTTTACAATTTTACCCATATAATGCACAGAATGAACCTAATAATGCAACACGGGATGATTTTGTGAGGCTTCATCTAGTCCGTCCATCATACTAATCTAATGGTTGATATTAAGAAGGAAATAGACACTAAGGGGGCAATAGGACCTTAATGATAAGATATATTCGATAAATAATTATTTATGTAGTCAACAACAAAACATTTGTGATATTTTAAAGGGATATAGACACCTAATATCATGGAATTTTAAAAAATTTGGAATTTTTATACGAACTTTAAAATTGTCAAATAATATCATGAAATTTACTCGAGTTTGTTATTTTCCACTAGTGAAAAAATTCCAGCTATATTAATAGATTAAAGAACAAATTTGGAGAGTGTGCTTCAAGAAAAACTATTCTCAAGTATTGAAAATCTTGAAAGTCTCGAAATTGTTGTCGAGAAATTATGAAAAAAATTCGTATCATGATATTACTTACCATAATTTTTTCATTGGTGGGAAATAACAAACTCGGGGTAAAGTTCGTGATATTATTTGCCAATTTCAAAGTTCTATGATATTAGGCAGAGAAACGCAATCAAATAAAAATCCCAAGAACAACAACTTTTTGAAGTTCTATGATATTAGGTGTCAATATCCCTGTAACAGCCCGGATTTCTTGGGTATAATAAATAGGCGACTGTTAACTAGGCGAACTTAAGGCAACAAGAAATGTAGACTAGGGTTTCATTTAAAGAGATTTGACCAAGTGTTTAATGAAGATCAACACAACAAGTCAACGGCTTTAAATACGAAGATCAAGATTTAATAGATAGCATAGGCTAAGCTCAAAAATCAAAGGTTTATTGTAGCTCCAACAAAACACAATAATTTCCCAATATTCCAATAGGTTCAAACCAACCAAAGATAATAAGTTTCAAAACATTCAGCGGAAGCATTTCAAGAGAAAGCGAAGCCATGTATGAAGACACGACTACACTCAAAATCCCAACCATCCATATTATTCGATTCAACCATCTCAACACCACCGACCGCCCGTCGCCGCTCAACCTGCACATAGGGAAAACACATGCAGGGCTGAGTATTTTAAACATACTCAGTGGACTCATGCCAAAACATTTTAATAGTTATGTCACCCTTACCATAGTGATCTCGAGTTTCTGCATTTATTTAAAGAATAGCATCGAGCATCACAAAATATTTCATGGACTGGCCAGTCAAATCATACCTCCCATTTTCTCATCAATTATCATTTCATATGGTGCGACGAAGTGTGGCCACACTTTCGCCCACGAGACCGGCCGACTAGTAAGGACGGCTCCCGATCTCCAGTGTACACTAGCCTGATAGGGTTTGCGGCCCTACTCAGACCCGAATTCGTTTATATAGCCCTTTAGCCTAATGGAGCGTACTCACTATCTAGGCATCAGGCACACACAATATCCAAAATAATTCATAGGCATGGCATAACAGTTTAATCCACCCTTATTTCTCCAACATCATAAATTTGCACATAGAAGAGAGTTTAGAATAAAGCCCACCTCGATTTCCTTCGAGTTCAAAAACGCACTTCTTCTTGTTATCACACCGGGAACGCGAACTATCACCTTTAGTTCATATATTTCAAATAAGTCTCAATCATGGATCAAAATCATGCATGATCTCACGTTTCCCTTTCCCATCGATTATTTTCAATATTCCCATTCAAAATCAAAGTACGATTATCATATCGTTTTCATTCACACAACAACTCTAGATTTATCATCAAATCATGTCACGCATGAGTGTTTCCACACACAACACACGCACACACACACAACACATGTACACGCCTACCGAGGCATGCACACACACACACGGTCACACACCCACACATGCATCCAAATTCACCGATTAATTTCTCCTTCACTCGTTCTAAATGCATGTGGACTCAAGAACACCGATTGATCGGTAGAAGAAGAGAAGATCAAAATAAAAGTACCTTTTTCCAAAAGAACAATCAGTAGGAAACAAGTAGAATCTTGATTCTTCAATAAAATCTTGAATTGCAGCTTCAATTCTTCTCCAAAAGATGAAGAATTAATGGAGAAAGTAGAAGAAAAATTTGAGAGAGTGGGGAGAAAGTGAGAGACGTGTTTTTGGGAGTGGGGCGATTTCTTTCTGATGTGCTAGGGTTAGGTCTTCTATCTTATTTATAGAGTGCAAGATATAATATCTTTAATTAAATAAATTAAAGATTTGGAGAGATTTGAGGGGAAGTGGCGTTAAAACCGTTGAGGGAAAGGAGGATCTCGAATTTCTTAGGCTATTTAATTAGCCTATGATTTAATTTGAATATTTCACGGAGTAGAATAAAATATCACGGAGCAAGAAAATAATAAATATTCTCCCCAATTAAAAAGTGAAAAGTGGCGTGATTTTCAATTCCTTAGAAGGAATTTAATTTAAAATCCTAATTAAATTAGGATTTGGTAAGATCTTCTTAAATTTGGCAAGATATGCTAGGATATTTGAATTTATTTATGGAAGAGAATAAACAAGGGATCAAATAATATAATAAAAATAATCCCTTCTCCCATAATAAGAGATTTTCGAAAATCTCTTTAAAGAAATCATAGGGGCCGAAAATTCATGGAACAAATTAGGGATATTCGGACTTTGGATTTAATTCGGATAATTATCCCAAGCAATAATTAAATCCAAGAAAATAGGATTTCTTTCCAATAAATAGGAGGGGTCGAAAATTCCACATACTTAAATAATGCTCCTATTAAATTCTCACTCATCCCTTAGGATAATACTTCACCACAATTATTATTTCTCCCCACATTAAAATATCCACATATTCGGATTTCACCTCCACTTCACATTTTCCAACAACTTTGACCATTCCACGGCCACGTCATATTTTCCACAATATTGACTATTCAATAGCCACGTCACATATTCAACAAGTTTGACTATTCAACTCAAACTCAACTCCATATCGCAATTAGGTCACAGAGAATATTGCAATAAATCACTCATATAATGCAAAAAATTTAATGCAAAAATTTCCACGTCACAAAAATTAGGGTTCGAAAAAGCGGGGCGTTACAATCCCTATTTTAAATAAATTTTAAAGTATTTAGCAAGTAGAATAAAAAGCTAAGTTGATTCAGTTGTGCCAAGTAATATAAAAAAAAATGCTAGTCGGATGTGTCTATTGATACGCCATGGAAAATAACACAAAATAAAAAAAATTTGATACCCACTTTGTAGTTTACTAAAAATAATAAAATTGATTCAAAGTTCATGATTTTAAAAACCAATATATGACTAGGGCTGGGGAAAAATACCGAAAAAATGATATATCGCTCGTATCGTATTGAAAAATATCGAAAAATTATCGAATTTTCGATATATCGTAATTTTCGATACGTATCGTAAGTTTTCGATACGATAACGATATGAATTTCCTTATATCGCGATATATCGTTTTATATCGGAAATACGATATATATCGGAAATTTTCGATATATCGATATTTTCGATATATATCGATATTTTATTTTCGATATATATCAATATATATCGAAATTTTCGATATATATCGATATTTAACGATATATCGAATTTCGGTACGATATATCGAAATATCGATACGATAACGATATGAAATTGTTTTATATCAAAAGTTCGATATATCGAAACTTTCGATACAATAACGATATGAAAGACTTTCATATCGATATTTACGATACAATACACGATATAACGTTTTCGATACGATATATCGTATCGACCCACCCCTATATATGATATTCACGTTCTTTGTGAATGAAGCAAAAGCTTCATTTTTATATGTTTTTAGTTTGTTATTGTAAAAGATGTTGGATCATATTTTATGTAGGATGAAATATATCTATTCTCCATGTTCACGAAAAATAAATTTATTGTTGGACGGTACATGTTTTAATGAGAAATTGATAAAGTACGCGAGAAGTATAAAAATGGCAAAATATGAGAGAAAGAGAAAAAAAAATGGTAAAGTTCTCATATTCGAGTCCGTCGTGACGCAATCTTTATATTTTCGTTCATGTGTCTATAAAGAAAAACAATTTCCACGATCATCCAAAAATAGTTTATAGAGGCGACCTTTTAGCTATTGTACATGGAGTAGTGAGCAATTCTACTTTATTTATGTGACCTTTTAACTTCATTGCATAGTAAGCAATTATCAGCGGTGAAATAGTTTATAGAGGCGACCTTTTAGCTATTGTACATGGAGTAGTGAGCAATTCTACTTTATTTATGTGACCTTTTAACTTCATTGCATATGTAATCCAAAAATAGTTTGGATTTGTTTGCAATTATCCCACGGCAAAAATATCCATCTGCATACGTGTAATATATTGTTGATGTTTTTCAACAAACAACGCTGTTTTCCGTATGAATAGACTACTTTGTTTAACTTATCAGCGGTGAAACTTACGTTTCGACTTCTTGTGGGAAGCTCTCTTGGAATGATGAACAAGCTTTATTCGAGACTTCTTGTTTAACTGATCTGCATAGCCTGTTGCTATCTTTGAACATGAGAGAATGACAAGAACAGCATTAACCAGTAAGCCAATGAGTGGGAAGAAAAACGTAACGAATAAATTACAATATCAGCAAAGAGGTAAGAATCACGTTAAAACCTTTGTAATCACATATCATGGTGTACAACATAAACAATACACATGAAAAAATAGTCGTGTAGTTTTATACGAGGCCAGACATTCATATCATATAGCTTTATACGAGGCCAGGCATGTATGAGTACATGTCACTGATAAAATTGCATACCTCATTTCTTGATGTTGAGTAATCCCCATTGCAGAGGATGTCTTTGAGAGCTTTCTTCGTGTCAGCCCGCTTCTGCCGAACTGTATATTTTATATAAGCCTGAAAGGAAAGTGCATAAATTCAATCTTAAGAAATCTGCGTGAAAGAGCATTCCTTCCCTGACATCAACGAGATGAACTCAAGAAATAACGTAACTAGTTAGATATGAGGAAGGCTTTGCCAAAGACAAACATTGGATGAGTAGATGTTCCACAGTCCTCCAAAGCTGATCTACTAGTGGATAAATTTTAGAGAGAAATTTTGAATTTGTACGAACAAGAATGGTATGAGTCGTATGACCAGATGTTCCACAGTTCTCCAAAGTCAAATGTTAAGTTCTAGAGATAAATTTGAATTTGTAGGAGCACGATGAGCATATCAAGAGTCTTTTTATTTCAAAACAACCACTTACTGGAAACCAAAGTTCAACAATATTTGATGCAATAATCTTTAACAAGATATTAAGGTAACTTCTCCACCTTCAGTGATTCTTGATCCGTCCTTACACCCTGCGATTTATTCAAAAACACTACATTTTAGTAAAAACATATACGCCAGCTAATGTTATCAACCAGAAAATAACTATTTCCAGAAAAGTTTCACATGCAAATTGGGATCTGTATTAAGGACAATCAGACAATAATAAATGATCCAGATATAAGAGTTCCGAAATTCCATCTTAACAAAAAATAACTATTAGTATTATTGAAACAATGAAGAAAATGTAACAACACAGCTGTTTGTCATCTCGGCTATGACAACCATGCTACAAAAGTGATTACTTTATGTGTTTGATGGATTCAATTATTCATAGATTAGCTTATAGTGTGACTCAACTCAACCCCCAGATATGAAAACATAACTATGAAAACATTCCATGATTGTCACTCTTCGTGGTGACTATCCCATAACATACAGAGTCTTTCGAACACCCAAACTAGTTGAGCACTTTCTTAAATTCAAGTCATATTATTTCAAATGACGACACACAAATAAGTATAAATTGCACGAACTACTCCCTCTTTCCACGGAAACTAGCCTTGTTTTCCATTTTTGGCCAGTCCAACAAAGTTGGTCTCTATCTATGGTAAGATTCTCTCTTTATTGAGGTGAGTCGCGATTTCCACGAACAATACTTTGATAGACCTTCGATGGTCTATCGCTGGAAATCGAAGAGCACACGAAAGATAGAAGATGAACGGAACGATAAAACCCTAGTTGAGGTTCTAGGGTGCGTTTTCACGCCAAGAAGAATGAGAATAAATTTATGTTTATTTCTCAATAATTTAATTATCTATGGGATTCTAGTATTTGTAGAATCCGCAACCCTAGACGGTTCGACCTACCTAGTTCGTCTCGGGAAAGAACCGACAAGAAAACCCGAGGATATCTAACCTAGACCCAAAAGATATCTTGCAAGGCAAGATATAAAAAAGATTACAAATTATCACGTGAATTTAATAAGCCAGAATAAGTCTAACTATAGAAATAATAATAAACTAAAGATGTGCAAAGATATGCATGAATCTTCACTTCTTTGGGACCTCGTCCACGTAGCACGTTGGATGGTGGTGGTGTGGTAATGTTTGAGTCCCTATCAACTCCCCCACCGATAAAAATTGCCTTGTCCTCAAGGCGAAGGTTTGGGAAGTGGTGCATCAGCCATTGGACCTGTGGAATTACAATAACAAAGATAGAGAGCAGGAGAGTTGCAACTAATGTCGCCAACCGTTTTAGCCACTGAGTTTGGCCGAGAAGGGATAACTGGAGAAGAACCCTGGCACTGCGTTTCTTGTCCTTTAGGCGATCACTCAAGTGCAGGTTGTCACTTAAAGCATTTTCAGCCTACAGTACAAAGTAGGCCCAACCTCTTCAAGCACGTTGAGAACAAACTCCTCATATACTCCTGTGGCTGCCTGAAATACCTCATATACGTCTGGTGCAGCGGCAATTCCTTTTACCTCATCAAGCTTAGAGACATCACAATGAGAACCATTCACACCAGGCTCAACAATACTAGACACCTTCATCATTCTCTGAGAATCACTCTTTATGTCACCAAACCTGGCTCTCATGGTTTCAAACCTTCTGTCGCATTCTTTAAACAAATGCATCCCCTTCTTCTTAATCGAATGACGCCTCATGTGACCCGAAAGAGTCCTCAAAGAGCTGGGTTGTTTGCTGTCCCCACAAGCATTTACGGTCCTCTCAAGAACCGCATGTTTGGGATCAGAAGGCTTACTGAATTTGACACCGAGTTTGTATTTATTGTTGCTCAGATCTCCACCGTTGAATTCTTCCAAATTGATTTGATCTTCGTAGATGTTAACACTGTTGGATTGTGTGATATCTTCATTAGCATTGAATTCAAAATGGACCTGGACAACTCCATTAACTCCAATCGCGGAGAGTCGAGAGTGCAGCATCTCCCTCTGAGATTGATTTGCAACGATCTGGAAACAAATAGGTATGGCTCGGCGATGGCGCGTCTCTCGTGGCGGTAAAGTGCGGGTTTCACCACATAGATCAAGGTGGCCCGTTTCACTGTCGGAGTCCCCTCGGGTATGCCGTTCCCCTCCATGCCCATTACTCTCGTCCTCTAATGCCCCAACATGGGTGTTCCACTCGAGATAGAAAATTCCACCAAAATAAGGGACCAAGAAACGAATGTGAAGAGACAACATTTTTTGTATTCGATCAGCTGATTCTAAGCAGACCTGCTCGTTTCTTGCAGCCCCAATAATATCTGGAGCAAGCCGTTTGGCCATTACTCTATCATTTGGAACACCCAAAGCAAAAAACAGCAAGCAAAAAGGGACGACCCTGTCATAGTAGGAGGCTATGAGAAACTGTTCACCAGCTATCAAAGGCTCCCCCATTGGAAAGAATGCAATATATCTGCATATTTGTTCCTGATCAGTGAACTTCTTATTGGAAAATTTGACAAGAAAAGAGCCTCCTCGAACGAAGCTGTGAACTCGACGGTCATCACCCATCAATTCACGGAAACTGAAATTATGAAGATAATAAGTATCCGCTGCCTGAAGAGGTCCATATCCCCAGAGACAATTCTCCACCACCGGAGTCAGCGGGAGGAACGGAGAAATCTGTAATGTGTCGATTCGCTCGCATAATTCCCCAATATGTCACATCTTTGCGCGGAGGGATCGAGCGGGAATCAGAAGCGAGTGTTTGTTCCTGTCTGAACTCGTCTTGATGTCCAACACCAAGCAAAGTGTTTGGCTCCGGGAAAGACTTACTCCCATCACTAAATAATGGTTTTGGACCTGCATCACTTGTGTCGTCGAAGCAAGCAAATTTCTCATTCTCAAGCAGACGGGGATTACTACAGTCCCTGCAGTTATTCGAGCTCGCGGCACAATGCAACTGATGTTCGGCACTTGAAATTATCATCAAACGCAGCGGATCCTGTTGAACCATCTCCACTGTCATTCATCGCCTTTGGTTTGTACCTGGAGCAATGCTTCCTTTTATTAAGAATCTCAGCAGTCTCCTCAGTAATCTGACCAGCTGTCTCCTCAGTAATCTTACCATCAAGCACTTTGAGATCACTAACAGTAGTAAGCAGAGATTGTTGCTCTAGATGAGGCCTCTTTAAATCACTATATGATGGTGTAGTAGTTTCTGCATATTGTGGATCTTTTTGTGGAGATCTTATAGAATGACAAACGTCCGGACCATTAACCCCGTCGCAAGGAATAGCAACTAAACTTGGGTCTGTTGAGAGTTGTGATGAAACTGAAAGAGCAGTTCCATCATTGAGAGCTTTGACAATGCTAGGAACTTTATCCGCCACCAATTCCAGCGGTAAATTGGTCCGGTATTGGGGTCACCGGAAGATGAAACAGTGACCGGAATAGCACCGATGCACAAAGAGTTGCTTGTAGATGAAGACGGGGAGGAAGGGAGAGCACTTTGCATTAAATCATAATAATGAGATTACAATTAAGGAAATTACAATTCTTATAGTGACTCAAGTGTACGATCGAACAAACTTCACCTCCTCTAACTACATTTCATTCCTAATGTGCGCCGTGTGTGTGATTTCATCCCCTATGATCCTGCGGTTGCTGCACCTATGCACCGCTTTATTTATCTCGTCACCTTTCGCACTTATTTCTCGTATCAAATCTCCCTCCTCGAAATAAACCTTGCCCTCAAGGTTTAAAATGCGGAAACCGCTCCATAAACTCATGCAAAAACTCCCATGTAGCATCCTCCGGAAAAGAGTTTTCCCAATGGACCAACACCTGAGTGGCTGGACGATTTCCCCTCTTCACCAGCTTGCGGCCCAAAATCTTGACTGGTTCCAAGAATGTGGAGTTCCCCACAGAAGGAAGAGTCCCATGCAGCTTGTCAAGTGAGCCAATCTTCTTCTTAAGCTGCGATACATGAAAAACAGAGTGTATTTTGCACTCAGCCGGCAGCTGCAATTTGTACGCCACTGGGCCGAACTTATCGATCACCTTAAATGGCCCAAAGTAACGGGGACTAAGCTTTTGAAACTGACGATCACGGAGGGTGTTTTTGCGATAAGGTTGAAGCTTTAAATAGACCCAATCGCCCACCTTAAAGTGCCTATCCGAGCGGTGTCGATCATGTTGTTGTTTCATGCGTTTCTGAGCACGCCCAAGATGATGCTTAAGCACCTCAAGCATAGCCTCACGAGCAACCAAGGTTTCATTCACATCGTGAACCGAAGAGTCACCCCGAAAATAAGGAATATGGACCGGTGGTGGATACCCATAGAGAGCCTCAAAGGGAGTAGTTTGAATGGCTGAATGAAACGATGTGTTATACCAAAATTCAGCTAGACTCAGCCATTTACTCCAGGTGGACGGCTGATCTCCACACATACATCTCAGATACGTCTCCAAACACCGATTGACCACCTCCGTTTGGCCGTCGGTTTGAGGATGATAAGCCGTAGACATATTCAGCTCCACACCTTGTAGTTTAAAAAAATCCGACCAAAAAACACTCAAAAAGACTCTGTCCCGATCACTTATAATAACCGAGGGCAAGCCGTGAAGCTTGAAAACATAGTCCAAGAAGGACTGAGCCACAGTCAGAGCTGTGAAAGGATGGGCGAGGCTCATAAAGTGAGCATACTTGGTGAGACGATCAACCACTACCAAGATCGCTGATTTACCTGCAGAGACCGGCAGACCCTCGATAAAGTCCATGCTAATGTGAGACCAAGCATCCTCGGGTAAGGGGAGGGGTTGTAGAAGCCCAGGGGAAGCGCTATGATCATATTTGAAGCGCTGACACACATCGCACTCCCTTATGTATTGGCGAATTTGTTTCTCCATATTAGGCCAATAGAATAGGGAAGAAAGGCGTTTATAAGTAGCCAAAATACCCGAGTGGCCGCCCGTACTGGAGTCACGGAACAGACTTACTATTTTCAGCCTTAAACCTGCATCCTCACCAACCACTAATCTCCCTTTGCGACGTAACTGATCAGCAATCCAGGAAAATTTGGAGTGCTTCGAAGGGTCCTGTTTAAGCTCCGAAATCAGAGAACGGAGAGTCGGATCAGAGGACCATGTGGCAACAACCAGCGGGTAAATATCAGTAGAAACAGAGGTGATAGCCATGCAGAAGATCTCCGAGGAATGCACCCGAGACAGAGCGTCAGCCACCAAATTCTCGATGCCTTTCTTATAAGTAATTTCAAAGTCATATGCCATCAACTTCGAAAGCCAAGTTAACTGCCCGGGAGTAGAGAGTTTCTGATTCATCAAATGAGCCAGAGTCTTATGGTCCGTTCGAACCTCAAAAGGTTGATGGCTCACATAGTGACTCCAGTGAGTGACCGCGAACACCACAGCCAACAATTCTTTGTCGTAAACCGAGAGTAGTTTGTGCTTAGGGGAAAGGGACTTGCTGATGAACGCCAGGGGGTGCCCACCTTGCATTAACACTGCACCAATGCCATAACTAGAAGCATCGGTCTCAATAATGAACGGAAGGGAGAAATTCGGTAGAGCCAGCACCGGAGGTGTTAACATGGCCTTTTTAAGGCAGCAGAAGGCCTTTTCGGCCTCATCATCCCAAAGGAAGGCGTCCTTCCGTAACAGGTCAGTCAAAGGCTTACAAATCACCCCATAGTTACGGATGAACCGTCTATAGTACCCCGTAAGGCCCAAGAACCCCCTCAATTTCGATACATCTGACGGAGAAGGCCATTCCTGCATAGCTCGCAGCTTTGCTGGATCCGTCGCCACACCTTCCACAGATATAATGTGACCCAAATATTCAATACAACTCTTAGCAAATTCACACTTAGAACGCTTAGCGAACAGAGAATGTTCTCGCAGCAACTCAAATACTTGTTTCAAATGAGAAAGATGAGATGCAAAGTCACAGCTATACACAAGTATATCATCAAAGAAAACCAATACAAACAGCCATAGGAAGGGTCTAAAAATATCATTCATAAGGCCTTGAAAAGTGGCCGGGGCGTTGGTGAGGCCAAAAGGCATCACGACAAACTCATAATGGCTGTCATGAGTTTTAAAAGCCGTCTTGGGAATATCCTCCGGCTTCATTCTGATTTGATGATAACCCGCACGAAGGTCAATCTTAGAAAAAACAGAGGCACCGTGGAGATCCTCAAGGAGTTCCTCAATTAAGGGAATCGGATACTTGTCCTTCACCGTGAGCTTATTAAGGCGCCTATAGTCGACACACATACGCCATGTGCCGTCCTTTTTCTTGACAAGCACGACAGGGGAAGAAAAGGGGCTTGAACTCGGCCTAATGAAACCGTGGTGCAGCAACTCCTTAACTTGTTTCTCAATGATATTCTTTTGCAAAGCTGTGTGACGGTAAGGGCGAGAGTTAACCGGGGCTGCTCCAGGAGTAAGAATGATCTGATGATTATGAGAACGGAGCGGTGGAAGACAAGTAGGCTCCTCAAACACCACGTTCTGGTCCTCCAAAAAAGAGTGAATGAAGGAAGGAACCTTCTGCTCCTCTTGAACAGAGCTCTCCAAAGCAAGCAGCTCTGACTGACCCTCCTCATTAAGCTGAATGCAGCAAAGTTGGATACCCTCTCCATGAGCTAGCAACTTATTCATTTCCTTATCCGAAACAGTGGAGACTCGGGGGAAATGTTGGCCACCCCTCAAAACATACCGTTTGCCATTCAACTTGAAATCCATGGTGAGGTGTTTGAAATCCCAATTAATCACCCCAAGAGTTTCCAACCATTGAACACCCAAAACCATATCACAATTGCCTAAGGGAAGGAGTAACACCTCAGTAGTAAGGGTAGTTCCCCTTAGAGACCACTTTAGATCCTTGCACATCGAAGCACATTCAAGCCGATTTCCATCGGCCACATCAACAAAAACCGACTTAATAGGAGTAAGACGAAGACAAAGCTTCTTAGCCAAATTCAAATCCAAGAAATTATGAGTACTTCCGGAATCAATAAGGATGTGAATAGTACGCTTACCAACACGTCCAGCGATACGCATCGTTTGAAAGCCACGAGAAGTCGATCCACTAATCGCATTAATAGAAATGAGAGGGCTATCCTCCTCCTCTGTTTCATCGCACCCCTCTGCCTCCTCCGCAGGTGGTTCCTCCTCACGGAAACCATCGTCCACCTCCATTACATACAGATACTTCCGAGCACATCTGTGGGTCCTATCGAACTTCTCATCACGCCCAAAACAAATGTTCCTAGCCCTCCGATCAGCCACCTCCTCCGGAGTCAGCACCCGTTAAAAGCAGGTGTAGTAGGGGTGGGCAGCAAGGAAGGTGAGCTGCGAGAATCACTGCCCGATCCTTGAGAATTGAATCACTTAGGGCCCAAAGGGAAGCCCTCCTTAACTGGAGCTGAAGGCGCGCTAATGCATACGCGTGAACAAGCGTCTGTGGCATGAAGAGGCGAACCGTCTTCTGGACGTAGGGTCGGAGGCCGTTGACAAAGTGACTGATAGCGTAGGCTTCGGAGATTGAAACACGACCCAGCAGCAATTCGAAGCGATCGTGGTACTCAGCGAATGAACCCGTTTGCTTCAGAGCAAGGAGCTCGGACATCGGATCGCCCAGAAGGTGATCGCCGAAACGTCCCTCTAAGGCTTGAAGAAACAAAGGACATGGGGTAGCCGTGGGCACCTCTTGATACTTCGCCCAATTGTGAAACCATTGCAGAGCACGGCCCTCCAAGTTGATAATCGCCAGCCTGACCTTCGCATCCTCCGGCGTAAGATCCACCGCGAAGAAATGGTCACAACGTAAGATCCACCCTGTCAGATCCTCGCCGGAAAAGATCGGGAAACCCACTTTCGACTGCCTTGTTGCAAAATACTGTTGGGGCCTCGCCTAAAAACCACCTCCGCCCCCCTGATGCGCCACACCACCACCACCCGTGGCCATGAAACGGGCCATGATCTCATTCTGCTGAACCTGAAGTGCCAGGAACTCCTCCCTCAGCTCCCGCAGCGTCAGATCGTGCGCGGAGTCCGATAGATCGCGGGCTTTGTCAAGCTCCTCACGCCGACGATCGGCGTCGGAGAGCTTGGTAGTCAGATCTGTCAGAGCAGCAGTCAGCATCTCCTCGAGACGGCGGTTGTCGCCGGAGCGTGTTTCCACCATAGGATCGATGAAGCTGATACCACTTGGTGCGGTATTGGGGTCACTGGAAGATGAAATAGTGACCGGAATAGCACCGATGCACAAAGAGTTGCTTGTAGATGAAGACGGGGAGTAAGGGAGAGTACTTTGCATTAAATCATAATAATGAGATTACAATTAAGGAAATTACAATTCTTATAGTGACTCAAGTGTACGATCTAACAAACTTCACCTCCTCTAACAACATTTCATTCCTAATGTGCGCCGTGTGTGTGATTTCATCCCCTATGATCCTGCGGTTGCATGCACCCATGCACGGCTTTATTTATCTCGTCACCTTTCGCGCTTATTTCTCGTATCATAAATCTATTGAAACCCCCTCATACAATTCCGAATCTAACGCTACAACATTGTTGGCATCCACAGTAACCTCAGAATCGCAAATAGTTGAATTAGAACCACTCCCATTAGCAAAATTATTACTAGAAACAATCACAGTCACAGGTAGAACACCAAATTGATAGACCTTCGATGGTCTATCGCCGGAAATTGAAGAGCACACGAAAGATAGAAGATGAATGGAACGATAAAACCCTAGTTGAGGTTCTAGGGTGCGTTTTCACGCCAAGAAGAATGAGAATAAATTTATGTTTATTTCTCAATAATTTAATTATCTATGGGATTCTAGTATTTATAGAATCCGCAACCCTAGACGGTTCGACCTACCTAGTTCGTCTCAGGAAAGAACCGACAAGAAAACCCTAGACCCAAAAGATATCTTGCAAGGCAAGATATAAAAAAGATTACAAATTATCACGTGAATTTAATAAGCCAGAATAAGTCTAACTATAGAAATAATAATAAACTAAAGATGGGCAAAGATATGCATGAATCTTCACTTCTTTGGGACCTCGTCCACGTAGCACGTTGGATGGTGGTGGTGTGGTAATGTTTGAGTCCCTATCATACTTCAACCACTTTTTCCATATCTCTCTTACACCAATTTTGCAACAAAACATGTGCATTCATTCCACTACCAATACTATTTTTCGTGAACGGATGAAGTATAATAGAGGCCAGAGCTTCCTAAGACTAGTTCTTATTAATATTAACAAATACTACCAATTTTCTTTACTTCCATTTTGCCACTTGTTTACCCTCTCTACACATTCATATGAAAATCACTGAGATACAAATTAATTATACATCAAGAAAAAAAAAAGCCCTTCCAAAAGCCAAGATTCAAACTTTGAACAATAATCAGCTAAAAGAGCCTCATATCTACATAGAGAATAACATCACAAGCACAAAAAATAAATAAATCAGAAATGACTAAAAAAGAGTGAACACATACATAAAGGAAACCAGAACCAGAGTGTGAAAGCAAAAAAACTCACATTATCAAACTTATTTTTCCATTTCTCAAAGAGAGCATTAGTTGAATGGAATGAGGCGAATT
This sequence comes from Salvia hispanica, assembly GCF_029641045.1. NCBI lineage: Eukaryota > Viridiplantae > Streptophyta > Magnoliopsida > Lamiales > Lamiaceae > Salvia > Salvia hispanica. The sequence continues at coordinate 28,590,430 of NC_142693.1, read as the reverse complement.
GGGCAGCTGCTATTTCTACCCTTGCCGATTGAGTGACGGCGTTGTTGATGATCAATAGATTCCGACATCTCTGTAGAATTTGCATGATGAAGTCCTGTGAATTTTTGATGAATTGGTAACAATGATTTGATAAAGATCTATTCTTTCGAAGAATTGTAGAATCCGTCAAAATTGATTGGGATTTCCGTAAACATGGGTTGGGTTTCATTTTTTAATAATAATAATAATAATAATAATAATAATAGTAATAAATTTACTAATTTTAGTATAAAAACATAATATTTGGTAAAATTGCTATTCGTCCTGGAACTTTAATAATCAACCTTATGAATTTTTACACTTTTCTCAATTTTATAAGGTGATTTGGATAAAATTGTATTTAATGTGACAGTAAAAAAGTTCTACAAGAACGAGATTAGTTGTTAATTTTTGCATTTTCTTAAACACAAATAACTGAATTATCTAATCAATATGAAATATAAGTGCATCAAATCAAATATATGTGCACCAAATCAAAATATTAAGTAGACTTCATGATTTTCTAGTTCGTGGGATATATCAGAATTTGATTAAAGTCACGTTTTTCTTAAAGTAAGTTACTTATTGAAATTAAAATTATAGTACTAGGAAACAGTCAAAAACAACATTATAATTTGTAGCTGACCAATCAACTAATGATTAAGATAAAACCAATAATTGAAATCAATAAAACTGTTATTCATAATAAAAACTACGGGCCGCGGGCCGTTACAGTTGGGCTGATTCCCAAGCAGCCTTTTATTTTTGCGGGCCAGCTTGCATAATAGTAAATCATATAGTACTAGTAATATTACATTAAATTATCATAACTTACAAAATTAAATATTATTGAATGCTATTAAAATTGGGAATGTATGAGTACTAATTTCACATATATTGAGTTGACTTAAATGAATTATATTCAATTATTACTCCCTGTACAATGAACTAATTATTTTGTGAATTTAGGCGTGTCTTGCTTCTATTTCCGAGCAAAAATATATTCCAATGAACATGTTATTGTATTAATTAAAAAATATAAATAAAAAATAATTATAGCAATCTCATATTATTCCTATGTCGAAATAAAAATATAAATAAATAAAAAATAATTATATAAATCTCATAGCATTATCATCTCAATTTTTGTTCGGATAGAAAGAAATCTATCTCGTATATCGTATATCGTGTATATAGTTAGAATATCGAATATTCACAGCTAGGGGTGTAAGTTCGGGTACCCGCGGATACCCAAACCCGAAAATTCGGGTACCCGAATCTGAAATCTCAAAAATATCATACTCAATACCCGACCCGTATGTGAGTTCGGGTACCCTAATACCCGATGCGGGTACCAGAACCCAACTAATCGGGTACCCATAAACCCGGAATTATTATATTTAAAATTTCTTCTTTTATATAAATTAAATTCTGACGAGAATATAAATTATTAAAAATCACATAATACTTATATAAAATAGACCTTAGACAAATAGACACTACTTAATTTTAAAATAAAATTTTTTTTTGTATATATTGAAACATAAAAGGGATTATAAAAGGGATTAAAATAACTTTTTAAGACATTAAATGAACATGTAAATAGACTGGAGAAAGCATAACTAATTAACTATATATTTTCAAAAGATAACAAGTAAGAACATAAATAATGCCACATGAACCGAACACGAATGTAAAGAAGAGAGCAAACGGCAAAAAGAGAGCAGCAGCAGCGGCGTGAAGGAAACTTGAAAAAGTGAGGCATACGAAAAATTTATAAATCTACATGTGATTAAATAAAGTTACGCTAGATCTACCTTATAGGCCCTATACTAAATAAAAATATTTATCACAAATACATAATTAATCGGGTTAATCAGGTATTAGTCGGGTACCCTAATACGGGTTTCGGGTACCCTAAACCCAAAAAATCCTAACATTAACTACCCAAACCCGTACCCGAACCCATTATTTCGGGTTTCGTGTACCCATAACGCGTCGGGTATTGGGACTGGGTCGGGAATACCCGAAACCCGCGGATTAAATTCTCAGGCCTATTCACAACGAGTTTTATTACTTGTAGAAAAAAGTATAAATAAAAAATCTAATTAATTGGACAGCCCAAAATTTTACATAGATGAAAAGGAAAAAAAATATGTGGGTAAAAGGAAATTTAATAGGTTTATTGTTTATAAAAAAGGAAAAATATATTTATTATTTGGAATAAGGCATAATATTGAACAAATTGGCCGACCCGATTTATACATGCGAAAAAAGAGGAAAAAGCGCCGATTAATAAGTAGAAATAAAAAGGCTGCTTTTTCTGTATATATATCCCTGCGCATAAATCTACGTATTTATAAATTTTCTGCTGCTCAATCTTCCCCAATTCCCCAGCTTCTGCCCTTCAATTTTCAATTTTTTACCCTAAATTCTATATTTTTCGATGGCTTCACCCTCTCAAGCAAGTCTTCTCCTTCAGAAGCAGCTCAAAGGTGATTTTCTGATGACAATTTGATTGTTTTAACGATTTTCTGTCGGCGAATGGGTTTTTATCTTTTTTGGGGTTTGTGTTAAATCTTGGGTTTAATGATCTATGATTTTCACGCGCAGATCTGTGCAAACACCCCGTGGATGGATTTTCGGCTGGATTGTTGGATGAGACCAATCTGTTTGACTGGAGTGTTACAATTATTGGGCCTCCGGATACTTTGTAGTGAGTATTTAGTGTTTCAGTAATTAGGATTAGGGTTAATTCGATTGTATTTGTTTGGGTTCAATTCCGAGCTTGAATGATCTTGAATGTTGTGTGTGCGCTGGTTGTTATGAGTATCTTGCCTTGTGGCAATCTTGTAGAATTGTGTTTTAGTAATTTGTAGAATTGTGTTTTAGTAATTAGGATTAGGGTTAATTCAACTGCGCCTTTTAGATTACAATATCTTGTTTGGGTTCCATCTTGAGTTTGAATGATCTTCTATGTTGTGTTGAGGAATATGTTTTTTATGCTTAGATTGATTGATGCGGATTACATATTTGTGATCTGCACTAAATGTGATTCCAGCCAGATTATTATGCTTTTGAACTGCAAAATGAATCAATGACCGAATTATGAACTCGTGAGATTAAACATTGCAAGTATAGTATGTGCAGAATGGTATATATTGGTTAAAGATGTTACCTTTTTAACTAGGGAATATCAATTATTACATAGAGAAATTCCTTCAGTAGCTTCTCATATGATATGTGTTCCATTGAATGTTTACAACACCTGGCATTGGAGAAATATCAATTCCGTTCGAGTTTGATTCTTATGGTTTGAAAATAACGGTGCAGTGAGGGAGGTTTCTTCAATGCTATAATGAGTTTCCCATCAGATTACCCAAACAGTCCTCCAACAGTAAGATTTACCTCAGAAGTGTGGCATCCTAATGGTTTGTACTCTTGATCAATCGTGATGCTTAACCTAGTTTGGTAGGTTCAGTTGTAATCTTTTCATTGTCTTGATTTTGGAGTAATTTGAGGTGCAGTATATGCTGATGGAAAGGTTTGCATTTCGATTCTTCATCCCCCTGGTGATGATCCAAACGGCTATGAGCTTGCTAGTGAGCGATGGTCACCTGTCCACACGGTATGGTCACCAATTAGCTTGCTTTGTCATACTTATGTCATATAAGTAGTAAACTAGTAATTCTGGTTTAAATCCCATGTCCTAAAATTTACCTGTCTAGAGTTTTTTTGTTGTTGTGTTGTGTTGTGATTGTGAAAAACCATTAACCTTTCTTTCATACTGACCGATTTTGGTTTCTAAGGCTCGGTAACTGAATTTCTATAGCTTTCTGTTCTGGTACTTTTAAGGTTGTTTTTTTAGGTAAAAGTTCTTATCCTTAGAACATAATGGGTCACTGTGTGAATCTGGAGATGGGTCAGCCTGAGCAAGGCAGGGTAATTGATTTTTAAAGTAGTTTTCATCTGCATAAAATAATGGGATTGTTTAGACATATAGCTACCATTTGCTTAGTGAGTTGGTTCTATACACAAGGATAATTTATTTGGCTATGTTTTATTTCATTGCTTAGATTATTGCAAGCTCCAATGGATAAAAGAACTTAAATGTAGGTTTTGTGACTTTTGCCCCTTAAAGTGTGTATATCTGCACCTGCAAGTGTGCAAGTTTCTAATGCTTTCTCTCGTATGCATTCTGCTGTCTGTCATAGATCACAAATGCTATGAAATATTACGTCTTCACATTGTTCCTGACTTCCTGTTAAATCATAAGGTTATCCCAATTTTTATTTTTCAGGTGGAGAGTATAGTTCTTAGCATCATATCAATGCTTTCAAGCCCTAATGACGAATCTCCTGCTAATGTTGAAGCTGCTGTAAGTGCAGATGCACTAGTTTTTTGCTCATTTTTCTTAGTTACTCATTCACTACTCTCTCTCAACTCACTCACACACACGCACGCACACACACACACACAATTTTGACTTTGTTAATTGATGTTCTGGTTGAAAGTGAAGCGAGTATATGATAGAAAACCAGTCAAAGTGGTCAAGACTTTTTTTCTGTCATTTTTATTAGGAAGTACAATCCGTTTAAAGGCATCTTTCAACTGTTATTTTGGTACCAATATCTCTGTCTTTGGGTTGATTACTGCAGAAAGAATGGAGAGACCGAAGGGATGATTTCAAGAAGAAAGTAAGTCGTTGTGTAAGACGGTCTCAAGAAATGCTATAAGCGAAGTTAACAAATGCTGCTTCCTACTTCCTTTGTTTCACCGACTTGTGCAAACAAGTTGATTTTGTAACAACCATACCTTATCATCTCTTTATGGCTTTTTGTGTTTTTGGCCTATATTAGATTCGAGTTTGTTCAAGTAGAATCCATTCACAGTTGCACATGGACTAGTTGAAATTCTATGGGAAATGTTTTTGACTATGTAATTATCTATTTTTCTTTGCACCCCTTTTTCTTTCCAAGGGCGTCGTTGCCCCTTGGTGAGTCGGCTTCTCCTATACTCGTCTCCAGCCGTACGAGAATCCTTGTGTAGAAAGTTGCATGGGGAAGGAGTGGAGATGATAGGTTAGTTGAGAAGGTGCAAATTTGGGTTTTTGTCGTTGGGGTGGGTTTGAAGGAAAATATATATTTATAATCATAATTGCATGAAAAGATTATATTTCTACTATTGTTATTGACTGGATGGACCATGTGAGAATATATATGGACTACTAAACTTTTACTTGTGGATCTGCTCTTAATCAAGAATTAGGTTTGAGATTTACTTTGTCAATATCTTTGGGGATGTGTTCCTTTTCACATTATGTGTGGCAAATGTGTTAAAGTTACTTTTGTAATACGGTTCATAGAGCTATCATTTATGTCACCATCTTCTAAGGAAATTAGCCAAAAAGAAGAGAGGAGAAGAATGGAAAAAGGCACAAAATTTACAATCTGGCCTTTGTTGAAAAGGCAATTTTAATACATTTAGCCAGAATTCATTTGGCTTACAAATACAGCAACAGAATTTACATATCTAATCAGTTTCAGGCATGCGAGACAGCAATTCCAGTAAGCTGTCTTAGAAATTCCTGATCCAGTCATGCTACATCGACAACGAAAACGAGCTCCCACGACGTGTTTTTGCCTCTACGAAGCCCTTTGGACGGCCAACTACATATATAGCACCATTAGCAGCTAAGAAAGGTTAACACACCTCATGTCCAGAAATTGAGGGATATGCAGAGATGTAGTGGGAAGCCACAAGACGTTCGACTAGATGCGATTGCTCCAGTCGCAACATCTCCAGTTTCGTCGTTTGAAGTGATTCTTCTGTAGTAAATGTAATCTCTCATTTCTGCAAGAGAATTTTATACCTCAGAGTGCATAAATTCTGTCGATGTCAGAATTAGAAAACTCAGAGTGATGCCATGAGTTTGAGCCGCTCCGGGCGTGTTTCTCTCTCTTCCTCATCGACCTTATCCTCTTCGACCTCACCACGTAGTAGGTCATGGTCCCGAGAACCCCGGCCATTATGACTCCTCCGACAACTGTGACCAGTATTGCAGCCCACTGATGCTTGCGCCCGACCACAATGTAAGAGGATGCTATGAATGCCACGGAAGTGCAGACGGAGGCCAGCCACATCAGTTTGTTGATGACCTCTACCACGCGTCGCTCAGCCTTCGTCTCGCCTCTAACCAACGTGATCTGAACCACGACGACAGCTAGGGATGTGAAGAGGGCAATTGCGTTGAAGATGAAGAATATTTTGAAGGAGATGCTTCCGACTACCACGGCCATTCCATGATCGTTGTCTCCACCGGGCACGGTGAAGATGGCCGCGAAGGCGACGGTTGCGAAGAGGACGGCAACGACGGTCACCGAGTTGGTGGCGTTGTTGATGCCTTCTCGGTGGAGCTTCCTCAGCTCTTTGGCGATGCCGTGGACATTCTTGTTCGTCCTCTTTGTTTGCTCGAGCTGGATGTGGACGTCATTCTTGATTTGAGTCACGGTTTTCCGCAGCTCGTCTCGAGGCTGATTCAACTCATTAGCTCTAACAGCACCATAACGACAAAGGCACTCCTTAATCTCAGATGACTCTTCAGATAGCGGAAGGTCTTCCGCAATGTCAAGAGATGTCTTGCCGTCTCGGTTCAGTGCATTCACATTGGTGTCGGGCAGGCGTAGTAACAGACTAACAATCTGCAAGGAACAAAATATCATCAAATCTTAATTCTTTTTGAATTTGTCAGCATAATATTTTGTGAAAAGGTGAAGAAGACACAATATTTTTTTACCTGTGCTCGCTTTTTCCTCGTAGCTATGTGCAAAGCAGTGTTACCAAACTTGTCTGGGAGCATTACTATAGCTGCATCAGCATCTAAGAGATGTTTAACAACTTCCGAGTTAACCCCTTTAACGGCCATATGCAGTGCTGTCTGCCCCTTCTTGTCCGTCCTCCTAGCTAACTGTGGATCTTTGTCGAGCAACGCCTTGACAATGTCCGCATGCCCTTGTCTAGCAGCCAAGTGCAACGCGTTCTTCCCATTTGATCTAGCAATTTCCAGCAAGCTGCAGTCCTTCGACAGGAGCTCATCTACTACTGCACTATGACCTCTAGTAGCGGCAGTTATAAGAGGAGTTGCATTTGACGGGCCAATAGTTTTACTCAAACTCGGGTCATGATCCAACAGCACTTGCACAATTGCTACAAAATTAAACCAAAATTGGTTTCAGACACAACAACAGTAGTACATATGGAAACATGAAAAAATCTGTTAGCTGTTTGGTTCTTTATGAGATATATGAAATATCGAGAACAAATAATGGAAACAGATCAAATAGAGATTATAAAAATCGATCCGAGATTAGATATTCACCATGATGCCCTTGACTCGCAGCTATATGCAGAGGATCAAACAAAGACCTATTCTTCTTCCCGAGTGTTTCCTTGTTAGCATATTTGATCAGCTCCTTAACCACATCAAGATGCCCTTTATCCGCTGCAGTAAACAACGCCGTCTCTCCCAACTCATTACCCTCGCTCACGAGTGACGCCCTGATCTCCGCAACCTCCTGGTCAAATTCCGCACCACTCAAAGTCCCCACCATTTGAGAATTAATATCTTCGAGTATCTGCCTCACAGCTGCGAGATCACCCCTCTGAGCCGCCAAATGCAGCTCCGTATCATTGTGGCGCCCAGTCACCTGTTTCACGTACTTCTTCCTCCCAGCTTGGTCGATCCGCTTCCCTGAATTCGATAGAACTAGAGCCGGGGCAGTAGATGAAGATGGTGATGGCGCGGGTGATATGTCCGCCAACGGATTGTGGCTCTTCTTGGGGCTGACCAACACTTTCTCTATTTCCCCATCAGCAGCTGCAAGATCCAGTTTATTCATTAGACTACCATCTCTTATATTTTCCCAGAAATAAAAAAAAAAAAAATCACAAATTCTTCTACATCTAAGTATTCAGCTCATCAATTTACTGAAACATTGATTTCCTTTCCCAAATTCCAACCCCTTCCATTCAATACATCTTCTTCAAACAAAATTAGTAATCAAACAACCAGAACTATGCATATAGTCACATCTTCACCATATTTCCCAAAATTCAGAAAATCAAATCCCCCATCACACAAACACACACAGAGAGATAATTTTTTTAATTAATCCTCAAAATAGACACAATTACACACTGCAAAACTAAATCAATTATGCATTTCTACACACCTTGTAACAAAAACCTAATTTTTCCACCAAATGTAGTAGCTTGAAGTTAAACAAATTAGCAATTACCGATTATTCTAATCAGTGATTAAAAAAGCATATTTTGATAAAATTAAGCTTCACATAAGATTGAATTCCAAATCTCGATGCAAGTTGCAAACAGAGACTAGTTTTGAGGAAGATGCAGAGAAATAACCGCATGATATGGGGAAAAGCAAAAGTAAAAGAGTAGCAGCATACTTTCTTTGACGTGGGAAGACATGATCGCTGTAAGTCAAGCCAGAGATGACGAGAAGCTGAGGATTTTTGGGATGAAATTTGAGTGAAGGTGCAAATTGGAAGAGGAAAGTGGGTGATGAGGAAGAAAGGTGGAAAAAGTGGAGAGCTAAACGACAGTAAAGGAAAGTGTTGGGAAGCCGACGCAGAGAGAGAGAGAGTTTTTTTATTTTTATAATTGAATAATTATTTGATTATTAACTTACTAAACCGGATCACTGTTTAGTCTGTTTTATTCCAACCATGTAACGACGAGATACCATCTATTTGTACCGAATTGCATTCAACATTCAAACAAAAGCATAAGGCTTCTTGATACGATGGAATGGAACGTGATTCCTATTTCCATTATATTTATTTGCTTGGTGTGATGGAATGAATGAGTGAATGGATGAAAATGCAAAAGAAATCCAAGGAAATTGCCATTGTATTCCTATCTTCATTCCATTTCAACCTCCATTCCATTTCACTCTCATTCCATTCCATCATACCAAGCATGCGTGTGAGAGTTGCTCCATCAGTTCACTGATAAACATATTATTTTGTCATTTTCATTCGTGAATCAATAAATTAATGGTGAGCAAAATATTAGATATCCAAAAATTTGTTAATTCTCACCAAAAAAATATAGTATTACGATTATACTGATATGTTGGTATTTGATATTCTCACAAAAAGCAAACAAATTTAATGGTATCTATTCCCTCCGTCACAATATAGTTGAATAATTTCGAGTAAAGGCCAAAATTGGTCCTGAACATAGAGTCATTTTACGTTTTTGGTCTTAAACATTATCTTCTGGATTTTTTGGTCCTGGACATATGTAAATTTGATCATTTTGGTCCTGGACTAACTGTTCCGTTAATAACTAACGGTCAACGGGTTTAATCCCGATTTGGACCAAATTAAACTTTTAATTCTGATTTTTTACTCCCTAGTTATTTTTATAAATATTCTTTTAAAATTAGAATTAAATAATATTTAAAAAATGCCTCACACTAAAACACAAAACACTAATTATTTTGGTTGATTGATGTGTAAAGGTTAAAGTACAGATAATAAAGTACAATAGAGAAGCAGTTGTCCCGATGTCCCACTCATTGAGGTGTCTATTAATTATTAGGTTCGCTGGTGGATACCTCTAGTAATTAAAAAAAAAGTTAGAATAAAGTGTTTGCCAAAAATGAAAATAACTCAAATACCTTGGCTTCCCAAAAAGGAAATGACTCAACTACTATAAAATGTTTCCAAATTTTACTATTGGATTTAATTTCTGGATTTTTATTATTTTTATCCAATTTTGAAATTTTCAAATTGGATCGAATTTCGTAATTGTATTTTCGAACAAATCGGATGGGATCAAATTTATTTTCCATAAAATTTTAAATTTTCAAACACGAAGCTAATCAGCCAAAAATCCAATCTGAGATCTAAATGTGACTCTTATACTCTTATATGACCAAAAAGGGTGTAGAATTGGAAGAAGAGAGATCATTGTTATTCACAACGAGGGTCTTTGCATATATATATGAAACACAAATACTTCACCTCTTCCCCATACACACTCACTAGCTCGTGATCTAGAGTTAGAACTTTGTTATTTTGCAATAATGAAGATTCCCTAATTCATGCACTCCAAAATTGACTTAGACTTGTAAAGAACCTATTGTCGCCACTTGAAATTAAATACATCTCCACCACCATCCTTTCTAGATGTCAATAAATATGGGCTTCTTGTTTGCTAACACAATAATTGAACATGGATAGCCTTTCCCCACTTCTCATATCTTCTTTCATATTTTTTTCTTGTCTAACCACTTCTAGCATTGCTACCACACTTGACATAAAAAGAGATGAATCTTCTCTTATTGCTTTCAAAGCCCTCATCACCTTAGATACTATAAGGCAAAATTGGAGCACTCAAACCTCAGTTTGCTCATGGATTGGAGTCACTTGTGATTCCCATGGCACCAGAGTGACTCAATTAAACCTCTCAAAGATGGGAGTCAGAGGCAGCATTGCACCCGAAATTGGAAATCTTGATTCTCTTGCTTCTCTTGATCTAAGTGGAAACTATCTTAATGGTTCTATTGCTCCAACAGTCTTCAATCTGACGGTAGTCGAATCTATCAATCTGTACGATAATAGTTTGTCGGGTTCGCTTCCAAGGCACATTTGCAGGTACAATAGACTTCAACGACTCAAAGTACTTGATCTTGGAAGTAATGAATTGGAGGGAGATATACCATTGAGTTTGGATCAATGCTCACAACTTGAGAGGATAAGTTTTGGATTGAACAAACTTAGTGGGAATGTGCCCAGAGAAATTGTGAGCATCACAAAGCTTAAGGTATTAGACCTTAGTTTCAACAATTTAAGAGGTACTTCTAATTTATATGCTCATAATTTATCAATCTCTTCATATGTGATATCTATAAATCCATTGTCCTTACCTTTGTTGGAGTTGCTGAGCATTAAGGGTGAATTCTCTTTGAACTTGTCAAATTGGTTGCCCCAACATAACACATGAAATACTTAGGTTGGAGTCCTCGATTGAAATGAGATCTAATTAAGTCTTTTATTTTGAAATCTAGGACCACACGCGGCCCAAGCCCATTAAAAGCCCAAATCGTACTAGGCCCCAACCCAGGACCATGCCATATAAAATCCACCACCATAAACCCTGTATTTTTTTATTTTACCTATTTTTAATTATATTTTCAATTTAATTTCCTAGACAATAATTGCAATATGACAAACTTGAGCATGTATATTTATTTAAAATATTACTAGTATTACAGTATTTGGGGTGCGTTAGAATGATAACCATATTTATGGTGATAACCTAATAACCTATTATTTTATGGATCAAAAATATCATTTTTACTAAAAATGATATTTACTCCCTCCGTCCGCAAATAGGAGTCCCATTTATTTTTGGCACGAATTTTATTAAGAAAAGTGGGTGGAAGAAAGTTAGTGGAACAGGGGTCTCACTTTATATATTTGTTTTAAATGATATGTGAGTGGAATGAGTTAGTGGAATGCGGAGTCTCCTTACCATTTATGATAATTATGAACCGGGACTCCTATTCGCGGACGGACCAAAATGGAAAAACGGGACTCCTATTCACGGACAGAGGGAGTATACACTATAAAATGATATTTTTTCAGCATTCATAAAATGATACTTTAAATCTATAAAATGATATTCTGTTAATAATAAAATGATATTTCGTCCATAAAATGATAGGTTATTAGGTTATCACCATAAATATGAGTTATCATACGATCACATCCCTACTATTTTATGTATTTATAATATTAATTAATGATTACATATATATAAACTACAATTAAAAAACATGTAAAATAACTTGAATAAAATACGTGAAAATACTTTTTTTTACTTAGTTCACTGATAATATGGGTTTGACCTGACCTGAGCCAAATTTATTAAAGAGCCCAAGTCTCATCTAGCATGGGCTGAGTAAGCCGACCCGGCCCACTAAGCTCAAAAAATGATGTTAATTTGGAATATACATGCATATACTTTTGATTTTGAGTGGTTTTTACCAACTCTAGTACTCTAGATTTTAATTGTGAACACACTGGAAGTTTAATCACTTAACTTTTGTTTTACATAGTTGGGACATGAAAACATAATTGTGATTTTATAATTCTGCAGGAGTTATTCCACCAGAGATTCATCATCTTGAAAATTTACAAATATTGTACATGTCGTCTAATGAGTTATCCGGCTCGTTGCCACCTGGCATCGGAAATATGAAAGCATTACAGTTCTTAATCCTCAGTGGAAATGCTTTAACGGGTAAGCATCCTCTTTGGACCTTGATTTGAAGAGTACACATAAGTTAACACCAAATTTGTAATCATCTAAAAACTATTACCTAAAACTATTGTGAATTGTGATCATACAACTTTTTACAATGGCAGGTCCTTTGCCGCCAACCGTTTTCAACATGTCTTCTTTCAAAAGGGTTCAGCTAACTGGTAACAAATTTATTGTCTTCGGAAATTGGACACATGAAGCCGCTGCAGTATTTGAACTTAAAGAAAAATTCCTTCTATGGTAAGACTTGTAACTATTTGGATTTTTTTTTTCAGTTTAACATATTTATTAAGATGCTTTGAATCAAAGCACTCCCTCCGTTCCTTGTTAATAGAGACATTTCTTTTCGGCATAGAGTTTAAGAATAGTGTGTTAAATGAATATATGGTGTAAAAAGTAAGAGAGATGAAGAAAGAATAAAGTAAAAGGGAGAATTACTTTTTACCAAAAATAAAAATGAATCAATTAACTTGGAACTTTTCAAAATAGAAAAATGACTCTATTAACATGGAACGGAGACCAAAAGTCTAAAGCAAATAGTAAAATGGTTATTGTTGTTGTTGACTTGTTGGTAGCATGCATTGTGCAATTTGGAGATATTTAGTACAAATGACTTCTTTCAGGTCCAATACCACCGACCATTGAAAATTTATCAAAACTGGAATACTTAGATCTCTCTTACAATAATTTAGATGGTGAGCTTTCTTCCTCCATATGCAACAACATGCAATCTTTGAATTACTTTTTCCACAAAGGTTTTGCAAATAAAATTTAAGCTATTATTCATTTAATTTTCAGGTTCAATACCACCTACTATTGTGAATCTTGCCAATTTAAGATACCTTGATTGTTCACGCAACAAATTAAATGGTGAGCTTCTATCCTATGTAACTAAAGAAAGAAAGCAACTAATTCCAATATAGTAGTATTAATTTATGAAGTACTAAAAATTAGTAATATACATTAAGCAAAGACTCCAACAGTATGCATGGATGAAGTAACTTGCAAGCATTTGATTAGTTTCTTATTATCTTTTGCTTCTATAGGTCCAATTCCACATGACTTTGGAAATCTATCAAAATTGGCTGATTTATCTCTCTCTTACAACAAACTAAACGGTGAGCTTCCAACATCTATCTCAGTTACTTACTGATATGTGCTTTATTGACATGTAGATTTTTTTTTTTTTATCATTTTCGTCGACTCACAGGTCGACTACCATCCGGGATCGGGAAGCTATCAAACATATATTCATTTATGCTCTCCTACAATCATTTCAACGGGAAACTTCCATCCTCCATCTGCAACCTAACGCGGGTTAAGTATTTTTTTCTCTCAAATACAAATTTGGTGGAAACAATTCCAATGTGCTTTGGAAACATGAGTAAATCTCTAGACTTCTTACATCTAAACGGGAATCGATTTAGTGGCCCGATTCCATCAACGTTTAGTAAGGAGTGTAGTCTCCGGTCCATCAATTTCAATGGTAATAAGTTGGAAGGAAAATTACCCGAGTCATTAGCCAACTGCAGCAGTCTAGAGGGCCTTGACATCGGAAATAATAGAATACATGGCAATTTTCCATACTGGACGGAAGCCTTTCCTCAACTTCGGGTGCTAGTCTTGAGGTCTAACAAGTTTGATGGTAACATGTCACCATCTTCACTAACGAAACATCCCTTTCCCATGTTGCAAGTTTTAGATATATCTGGAAATGCATTTGTGGGCTCTGTACCTGAAAGGTATATCAACAATTTCAATACAATGATAAACACAACTAAGGATAATATTATTGGAGATGAGAGTAACTTTGAAAGGTCAACATCAATTATTGGAAAGATTGTTGGAAGGCTTTACGCTGATTGACTTCTCTTCAAATAGATTTTCAGGGAGTATTCCGTGTTCTATAGGAAATCTTCAATCTCTCAGATACTTGAACTTGTCGCACAATAACTTCATAGGAAATATACCTTCATCCCTTGCAAACATTAGTACACTTGAATCGTTGGATTTGTCTCCAAACAATCTGGATGGAGTGATTCCAAGTGAATTGACAGGGTTGACATTTCTTACGAAATTAAACCTTTCAATGAATGATCTGGTGGGAGAAGTACCACGATCTAACCAGTTTTCTACATTTGAGAATGATTCGTACGTGGAAAACTTTGGGCTATGTGGAGTTCCATTGACGAGAAAATGCAAAGAGGAGACAAGACCAATAGAAAAAGAGGATGATGAAGACGAAGATGAATTTATAGATGGATTTGGGTGGAAAAGTGTAGTGATGGGGTATGGATGTGGATCTATTGTTGGAATTGCTATTGGTTGTCGTGTTCTTCGTTATGGAAAACCAAGATGGTTAGTTGAATTCTTTTTTGGCGTTGAATATAACAAGAAGAAGAAGAAGAAAAGGAGACAGAGTAAAGCAACACCAACACAAAGGAGAAGATGATTCAATGCAGAAAGTTGTGTGGTTTTTTTCAGTATCAGTTTTATAGTTTTACATGTGGGTAAATCAATGACAAAGATGTCTTCAACATATTTAATCTCTTGAGTAATCCTAATTGGTTAAAGTTTTCAATAGTACAGTATATGGCTAGAACTTTAACATAAGGATTATACTGAGCTAGAAATAATGTCTAATTTAATCAATCGTAAAAACAATGGAAAATTCTCGTCTTTAATCATTTCAATCAACTCCTCTTAAAGACTTCACAAATCATAACGCTAAAGAAAATGTGTTACCTTCTTACATCAGTCACATAATTAAATTGAAATTCTTGAAGTAATCATAAGCTATATGGATGAATGATGATACTATCCAATTAAACAAGTCTAGGTTGGACTCAAATAAATGATTCCTCATTTCTTCAATAGTTGAATCAACATCCGAATTGTAAATAGATAATTAAATCAAGTTATAAGTCAATTTAATAAATTCTCTAATGGAGTAATTGATATTTTAAACCTCATAATTTTCTTTCTAAATCGATCTGATATTAGGGCATTGATAAAACTAGGCCCAACTCAAAATCTTATTAAGTCATTAGCATGAGCCCAACACTATACCCCATTGATTTTAAAATCAATCCATACTAATTGAACTTATCTTATAAGCTCAATTAACTAAATATTTGAAAATTAGGACAAAACAAATTATTTTGATCATATATATTAAGTGAGATGGATGGAGTATTTAACTCATTAATAATTACACTTTTTGTCTTATTTTAAATGAAATATTTTTTTTATTTATAACTCCCTTCGTCTCATAAAAAATAGGTCATTTAGGGTTGACACGAGTTTTAATGCATAATTGGCAAGTAAGAGAGAAAGAGAAAAAATAGTTAAAATTGTGTAGTACTCCCTCCGTCCTATAATAGATGTCACACTTTCCTTTTTAGTTTGTCCCACAAAAAATGTCACATTTCCATTTTTTGATAAAATTCTCTCTCACATAAATATAAAAATTATATTTTATCTCTTCATTTAACACACAAAACAAAACCTCCTAAAATTCCGTGTCGTCCCAAAAGTGTGACATCTTTTGTGGGACAGAGGGAGTACATGGTGGGACCCATGAATGATAAAGTAAAAGAGAAGGACCAAAAAGATTATCACAAATGGATATGAACTATTTTTATGAGACGAATAAAAAAGTAAATATAGCCTATTTCATGGGACAGAGGGAGTAGGCCTGCTTAGTCGGCCGGTTTCGGTTCTAACCGGACCGGTTGACCGGTTTTAAATTTTCATGAATCTCAGAATCGGAACCGGAACCGGAATCGATCGGTTCTGGTTCGAAAGCGGCCGGTTAAGAACCGGTTGATTCCGGTTCGGAACTGGAACCGATTTGTAATATTTAATCCGAATTTATTTGAATAAAGATATAAATGATTCAATATTTATAATCCAATAACTAAAATTTCAATATATCAAATATCTAAAATTTCAAAAAAAATTACTACAATACAAACCGACAAGACGACAATATTTATCCGTCAATACCTAAAAACAATCAACTCATAAAATATTACTATCTAATACTAAAAAAAACCAAACGGAAGGAATATAAAAGAAATAACCTAAATCTGCAAAATATAAAAGCAACACATGCACACACACATTTAACAACATATCAAAACACACACACACACACGACACATGAACACACAACAACATTTAATCAAAAAAAAGCAACACACACACACAATGACACAACCACGTATAAACACACGCACACAACACATATACGCACACATATAGGAACATACACACCCACACCCACACACACACACACGTGTATACAATATTATTTTAAAAAATATAAAATAAAATTAAAATTAAAATGCAATCTGGTTCCCGGTTAAGAACCGATCGGTTTCGGTTAGAATCGGAACCGATATTTTTAAAAAAATAGGAATCGGTATCGGAACCGGAACCGGTTTTCCGATTCCCGGTTCCTCAATGAACCGACCGATTCTGATTTCGATTCCGGTTAACCGAGAATCGGAGAACGATTAAGCACCGAGTATGAGATTTTAGAAAATGTTATTTTATAAGTTAAATTAGAGAAAATAAAGTAGAGAGTGGTATTTATATTTTAAATTTAGAGCGAAATATCATAAAAAAGAAATTGCGTGAATTGTACTACTCCCTCCGTCTAGGCTAAGATGAATACATCTCAGTCAGCACGAGATTTTAGGAGTTATTTTGTGGTTAATTCGAAAGAGAAAAAATGGATATAAGTATAAGATGAAGAGAGAAAAAGAGTTGAATAATTTAATAGGAGAAATAAAAAGGTGGTTGGATGTATTAATTAGAAGAGGAAAGTTACCACCAAATAGAAATATGTCATGATGATTGGGACAAACTAAAAAAAGAAAGCGTGTCTCTTAGATGGAACGGAGTGAGTAGTACACCCTCCGTCCCAAGAAAGTTGAGTCGTATTCCTTTTTAGTCCGTCCCAATAAAGTTGAGTCATTTCTTTTTTTAACAAAAGACAAAACATCTAATCATTCTTTTTTTATTCCATCATTTACTTTACTCTCTGTTATCTTTTCTTTTTTTATCTCTTCTATTTATTTAATATAAATTCTTAATCTCCGTGTCCCAAAGTTTTGTCACAATTTTTTTTTGGGACGGAGGGAGTATTTTTTTAAAAATTTGTGAGTGTACTTATGAAATAACGTGGGACAGCTGGAATTGTTATTTTTTAACGCACAGCCCTCCATAAATTTGAACACGTGCAGCTACACGACGACAGGAAAGTGTTGGGAATGAAGCACGCCATCAATTGATTTGACTTATAAATATAGTCTTAGCAGTCGCTTTCAAATAATCACCACAGTAATTAGCATTAGCAATTTGATTATGAAGTGGCTTCCCCCAGTTTTCCAATCTTGTCTCGTCCTTTTCCTTTCCTGTCTGAGCATTGCTAATGCTACATCACTTGAAATAAAAAGGGACGAATCTTCTCTTCTTGCTTTCAAAGCCCTCATCACTTCAGATCCTCACAATGTTATAAAGCAAAGTTGGAGCACTCGGACCCATTTTTGCTCATGGATAGGAGTCACTTGTGATTCCCATGGCATTAGGGTGACTAGAGTAAATATCTCGAATATGGAAGTCGAAGGCAGCATTCCACCCGAAATCGGAAATCTTGATTCTCTGATTTCTCTTGATCTAAGTGGAAACAATCTTCATGGTCCTATTGCTCCATCAATCTTCAATCTAACGGCAATCGAATCTATTCATTTGTCCATGAATCTATTCTCGGGTACGCTTCCAAACGACATCTGCACGCACAAAAGGCTTCAAAAACTCAAACTGCTTGATCTATCCGTCAACGATTTGAAGGGAGATATACCCTCGAGTTTGGATCAATGCCCACAGCTTGAGATAATAAGGCTTCAAAACAACTACTTCAGTGGACATGTACCCAGAGAAATTGGGAACATCACACAGCTTAAGGAATTAAACCTCTATAGAAACTATTTAAGAGGTATACTACTGATATGCTCAGAATTTAATTCTATTTTGTTTAGAATATAATCATTTAATTGTTATTTTACACTACTGTGATAGATTGATATGATTTTGCAGGAGTTATTCCAGAAGAGATTTATCATCTTCATAATTTACAAATGTTGGATTTGGGGTACAATGAGTTGTCAGGCCCTTTGTCGCCTGCTATTGGAAATATGAAAGCATTACAAGACTTAAGCCTTGGCAACAATGCTTTATCCGGTAACGTTTCTACCTTTTTTCTCTTTTTTTTTTTCATGTATACGCGAAATTCGAAAATATATTCTCATGACCCATGATAGACGTAATTTTATTTATTTATTTTCATATTTTAGAAATACAGTTAATTTCACTTTGGATATACCGGTCTACCTAATACATTTAATTCATTGTTTTGAAGTATAAATGAATAAGAAAAAATTGAACACCGAAGAGATTATGAAATAAATTTAAAAAATTAAGTAAGAAAGAGAATAAAGTTAAAAATATTAGATATGACAAAAAAAAAAGGGAAAGAGAACAGAATAAATATATTAAATGCAACAAGGTGTTGAACTTTGCCATATCTATATGTGTGTGTACAGTTGGATTCAAATTATTGTAAACATATGTGGGACATTTTCGGGGTCGCTGACCTCTGTGTAGCATAAAAATGATAGTTATGCGATTTGTTATTAAGATGCATACTTGTTTTAAACTTTTTATCATAATCTATGATTCATACTCTTTTATATTTAGAGATTTATCTTCCAAATAATGTCTTTCAGGCCCGATACCTTCTATGATTGGAAATCTATCAAATATGAAGACCATACTTCTCTCTCACAACACATTAGATGGTGAGTTTCAATCCTCCATAGTTTGAGAAAATATTCAATGAACCTTCCACACCAAAGTTGGTGTGCCAAACTAATTAATCTTTGACAAATAAAAAAAATAAATGGCTAACTCCCAACTAGATATGCCAACTAATAAAGTTATTTTTAGAAAATATTCATTAAACTTGGAAGATATTCATTAAATTATTTTTATAAAATAAGGCATAATTTTTTATATTGAAATTATCAATATTTTTTTACCTCCTGCATATATACTACATACTTATATAGTTGCAAAATATTCATCAACATTTGCCAACATTAAAAAATACTCCATCCGTCCCACAAAGTTTTTCCCCGTTTGGCTTAACATGAATTTTTAAAAATTGTTTGATTTTATATTAAATGGATGTCTGTAGTAGAATAAGGATCCTATATTGAGGAGATTGATTAGTATATTCAATGTATTTTTTTGGAAATATTCTAATTGGGACAAACTTTAGGGACGGACTAAAATGGTAAATGGACAAACTTTGTGGAATGGGGGAAATAAGTATAATCACGGAGTACAATACTTAGTTAGTGTTATTTAAAATTTTATGGTTACAATTTTCTTTTTCTTATATATTTATGTCTAAAATGTAACTGAAGATACACACAAACAAAAAGTGTGATCATAATTTAATTTTTCTATTTTTTAGTGCATTTAAACAGTTGGTACTTAGTAACTTAATATAAAAGTAAAAAATTAAATTATAACTACTTATATTTATATGTAGGAGGAAAAAGTATTAGCAATTTTAAGATTATACAATATTCTATGAATGTGGTTTAATAAAATTTTCAAGTTTTTTAATGCATTAAATAGGTTTTATATTTACTTAGTAACTTAATATGAATATTAAATTATAACTATACAAGTGTATCAATATATTTATATATAGGAGGAAAAAATATAAGCAATTTTTATATTATAGAATATTCCATAAAAGTGGTTTAATAAATTTTTTAAGTTTTTTAATGCATTAAATAGGTTATATTTTTACTTAGAAACTTAATATCGAAAATAAGAATTTAATTATACTATATAAGTGTGTCAATATATTTATATATAGGAGGAAAAAAATATTGACAATTTCAATTTTTAGATTATGCAATATCCCATAAAAGTGGTTTAGTAAATATCTTCTAAAAGTACCTTCATTAATTGGCATGTCTAGTCATTTGTATTTTTATTTGTTAAAGATTAATTGATTGAGTACACCACCTCCGTAATGCCAGTTCACTAAATATTTTCTTAAGAGTAATGATTTAGAGACATAATGTCTCCAAGACATAATGCCCCTATGTCACTTTGCCATAAACCAAATTATTATATGGACTAATATACCCTTATTTTAAATTATAAAAGGAAAGACAATTCATTTATTATATCATTTATCTAAGTAATCAATCAAATTCATATCAAAAGTCAACTTACCAAATTACACTCTTTTATCAAAATATACTCAATAATCTAAATATACTCAATCAAAACTAACGAGACTAAATTGCATAAATCTCAAATATATTAATTTGTCACTCCATAAATAATAAAAATGACTACATGCATATACATACTTAATTTATTAGTATTATCATCCAACGAAATAGTAATATATAATCATTCGAATTAAATTATTTTATTAGTATTAAATAATTAATAAAATTCTAAATCATAAAAATGACTACATGTATATACACTTAATTTTTAATGTTATCATCCAACGAAATAGTAATAATTATTCGCATCAAATTATTTTCTTAGTGGTATTAAATAATTATTAAAATTCTAAGTCGTAAAAATGACTACATAAACATACATACTTAATTCTTAGTCTTATTATCCAACGGTATAGTAATAGTCATTCGCATCAAATTATATTATTATTATTAAATAATTATTAATATTCTAAGTCTTAAAAATGACGACATGCACATACATACTTAAATTTTTCGTGTTATCGTCCAACGGAATAGTTATAGTCATTCGCATCAAATTATTTTATTAGTACTCTATTAAATAATTATTTTTTAAAGAAAGTATTAAATAATTATTAAAATTCTAAGTTATAAAAACGACTACTATGTGCATACACTTCATTTTTAATTGTTATCATCTAACGAAATAATAATAGTCATTCGCATCAAATTATATTATTAGTTGTACTATAAAATAACTATTAAAATTCTTAGTCATAAAAATGACTACATGCATATACATACTTAATTTCTTAGTGTTATCGTCCAACGAAATAGTAATAGTCGTTCACATCTAATTATTTTATTAGTACTAAAAAATTATTAAAATTCTAAGTCATAAAAATGACTACATGCATATACATACTTAATTGCTTAGTGTTATTGCCCAATGTAATAGTAATAATCATTCACATCTAATTATTTATTAGTATTAAATAATTATTAAAATTTCAAGTCATAAAAACGAGTACATGTGTATATATACTTAATTTCTAATTGTTATCATCTAACGAAATAGTAATAATTATTCGCATCAAATTATTTTATTTGTAGTATGAAATAATTATTAAAATCTAAGTCATAAAAATGACTAAATGCACATACATACTTAATCTCTTAGTGTTAACATCCAAAGGAATAGTTATAGTCATTCGCATCAAATTATTTTATTAGTATTAAATAATTATTAAAATTCTTAGTCATAAAAATGAATACATGCGTTCATATACTTATTTTCTTGTTATCGTCAAACGAAAGAGTATAGTCATTCACATCAATTTTTTTTATTTATTTTAAATAATATTTAAAATTCTAAATTGTAAAATACTAGTAGTATACATATGTTATATACTGTACTTATTATCATCTAATGAAAGGATAATAGTCATTGGCATCAAAGTGTTTTAATAGTAAATATAAATTCCAAATTCAATAATGTTTTGTAAAAATAAAATTAAGATTGAGTACTAAATTTATTAAATACCTATAAGTTTAGAATTTTAAAAATATTGTATAAAGTATTATTTAAATAAAGGTTAATTCATTATATTAAATTAAATTTAAATAAACTAATATTACGTGAAGTTAGAAAGAATATTTCAAAAGCATATTTATGTAATGAATTTAAATAAACTAATACTTAGCTGTTTGGAAATTTATGAGAGATTGGTGAGAAGATTTGAGTATATATATTTGCTTAAATCAAGTCATCTATAAATATACACAATTTTTCTATGCGAGTAATTTTTAAATATAAATAAATGTTTCATATGCATAAGGGTAGTATGGTATATGTACAAAACATAAATTTAAATAAAAATCTAAAACAATCTAAAATGGCTATTATAATCCCATTATAGCATTATGGCTTAAAGACATTATGTCTCAAAAACATTTTCGAATATCTAAAATGTATAGTTAACTTTTGTGATCATAGTATAATTTTAAAGGATTTATTTCAAAAAATATTCTTCTTCATTACACGTATTGATATGAATATTAATAATTTTTCAGGACCCTTACCGCCTTCCATATTCAACTTGACTTCCTTGGAAAATTTAATTTTAGAAGGTAACGAATTTAGTGGGGTATTGCCTTCGGAAATTCAGAACATGAAAGAGATGAAGGCTTTGTATCTTCGGAACATTGCTTGTACTGGTAAGACTTAATTATAACTCTACAGTTTTAAACATACTCTAACTCTTTCTTTCCCTATGATCAATTAGGCTCTGTTTGATACATGGAATTAGAAGCATGGAATTAGAATTTGAGTCTTTAATTCTAAATTTAATATTTAGTACCACAAAAATATTTGAATTTGGAATTAAATTCCAATTCCAATCTTTCAATTACACAATTTGAATTTCATATTAAAAGCAGTAGAAAATTGGAATTGTAAATGGTCATAAAATTAGATAGCTTCACTATATATCTATCTCGCACACATCAAACACACATACTATACACATTTCACACACTACACACATTTCACACACACTACACATATTTCACACACTACACGCACTTCACATCCACTACACACTACACACATTTCACACAATTCACATACTACACACATTTCACACATTTCAACCATCTGTTTTTTGGAAAAAAAAATATCAGTATTAAGATTTTTGTTATCTGAACTGAACCGAATTTAAAAAACTGAAATTTACCAAAAGTTAAAACTGAACCAAATTTAAAATTTCAGTTTGTGAATATTGAATAGTGTGTGTGCAGGGTGTGTATTTTGTATATAGCGTGTGTATTTTTGTGAAATTTGAGTGTGTGCAAAGTAGGTAGTATGTGTAATTTGTGTAAAATTTGTGTCGTGTGTGTATTTCGTGTGTAATGTGTGTATTTTGTGTGTAATGTGTGTGCAATGTGGGAAGTATATGTATTTTGTGTATAGTGTATGCAGTGTGTTTATTTTGTGTACAACGTGCGTGTAGAGTGTGTTTTTTTGTATAGCGTGTGGGTGTGTATTTTGTGTATAGTGCGTGTAGTGTGTGTGTATTTTATGTATAGTGCGTGTAGTGTGTGTGTATTTTGTGTATAGTGTGTGTGTAATGTGTGTAATTTGTGTATAGCGTGTGTAGTGTGTGTATTTTGTGTATAGCGTGTGTAGATTGTGGAGTGTGTATTTGTGTATTTAGTGTAAAATGCGCGTGTGTGTGTATTTTGTGTATAATATGCATGCACAACTTCTTTAATTTCAAATCCGAATCAATTATTTTATTTTATCAAACATAGGATTTAGAATTTGATTATAATTCAATTCCTTCCGGTTCAATCTTATTCAAATTCCGTATACCAAACAGAACATTACAATAATTGTGACCCACTCCAATTAGTTGTGTGTCTTAAAAAATCTGTGCCTTTTTCTTTGTTTAGCATATTTATTAGGACTAAATAGATATTTTTAAAAGTATCTGAATTAAATTTATTTATTTATTTTTAAATAAATGTAGTACACTATTTAAGGGCCTTGCTGTAGCTTGTAGTACACTGGTCACAATATGAGTAACATTTTTTAGAAATGATGTGTAACATAGTAATTTGTTAGGAATATGACATGTTTTCTTTTTTAGTTTGTCCCTATTAAGGTAATATATTTTCTTCTAAATACATCCAATCAGTTTTTCTATTCCATATAAAATATTCATTTTTCTTTTTCTTTCTATTTTAATACTCCCTCTGTCCCATTAAAAATACAACGTTTTCCTTTTTTGGTTGTCCCATTAAAAATGAAACGTTTCCTAAAATGAAAACAACTCTATCTCTACTTTTTCATCTCTCTTACTTTACTCTCTCTTCATTAACTCACAAAACAACACTACATAAAATCTCGTGTCGATTCTCAAATGTTGCATTTTAAGTGGGACAAAGGGAGTACTTTTTACACCCACCTTTTCTCTCTCCAATTAAACACATTAACTAGTACTACCTTCGTCACTGAAAGGTTGACACAGTTTACCATTTCGGTCTGTCCTTGAAAGTTTGACACACTTCACTTTTTTACCATTTTTGGTAGTGGACTTCATATTCCACTAACTCATTACTACTCACATTTTATTATAAAACTAATACTTTAAAAGTAGGACCCACATCCTACTAACTTTTTCAACTCACTTTCCATTACATTTTTTAAAATTCATATCGGGTCAAAGTGTGCCAATATTTGGGGGACGGAGGTAGTAACTCCTAAAACCCGTGCCGACCAAAATATGTGTCATCTTAGCCAGGATGGAGGGAGTATTACTTATTGTAAGTTTATAATTGCTGAAAAATTCTAATTTGTATTGATATTGATTAATTAAATATAATTAACCTATTGATGTTATATATAATTGAATTTTATTCAACATGCATAATAATATTATTACAATAAGGAATATCCCTATAAAAGTATGTGAACTTTTCATTTCCGTCCGTCCTATAAATGATGTGCATTTAACTTTTGGAAAGTTACACTTCCTCTTTTTACAAGAAAGTTGAGTCATTTTATTTTTTGATCTCGTTTTGAAAAAATCGTAATAAATAGTTAGAGTGGATATATAGTAAAGTAAAATTGAGAATAACGAAGGTAAGAGTCTCTCTGCATTATTTTCGGTTTTACTTTACTATTTATCCACTCTAATTATTTATTACGATTTTTTCAAAAATAAGTGCGAAAAATGAAGTGACTCAACTTTCTTGGGACAAGAGGGAGTATCAATTTAATAATGTTGGTACCATTATCCACTAATACTACTTTAACTATCATTCTCCTCCTCTCTCTTACTTTATCATACATTCTTTTCCTCTCTATCTTACTTTACCAATTTTTTCTTAATTCTGGTACTATATCTATTGTTCATATTTTTATAGAACAGATGAATATATTTTTTATAAGGTTATTCATGCATACACACTCGAACTCTATATTAATATGATATTGTTCTGCCTTTAGCATTTTACTCTTGCGACGTACACAGACTAATGGAATAAAGATTGCATTTATATATTGCTTGTACCTTTTTCTAATTCTCTAATTTGAAATTATTTGACCCCAACCCCAACGGTTTTTATGGTTTATTAGTACTTTTCTTATTTGATATATATGAATTCAAATTTAATCAATAATTACTTTCTCATATTAGAATCCATGTCAGATAAACACACCCAATATATTTCCCCTCTATTTTTCAGGTCCAATACCGCCTACCATTGGAAATTTATCAAAGTTGATGCTCTTAGATCTCTCTTACAATAATCTCAGTGGTAAGCTTGTTCCTCCCATTGCAACAAGATCAAGATGTACCCTCTTAGAATAATTACTACTTCAACTATGTTTTGGAAACAAACCATTCATTTAATTTTCAGGTCCAATACCATCCACTATTGGGAATCTTGCCAATTTACAACATCTTATACTCGCATCGAACACATTAAATGGTGAGCTTCTATCCTCCATATCTAACTAAAAAAGAAAGAAATATATAAATAATTAAGTTGTCATGCATTTGATTAGGTCCGATACCATCCATCTTTGGAAATCTATCAAATTTGTTTACTCTAGACCTCTCTTGGAACAAATTAAATGGTGAGCTTTTATTTTCTTTCGATCGCAGCTCCATGCTTTGTTGAGATGTAAAGACTTTTTTCATATACTTCTCATCATTCCGACCCAGGTGTATTACCATCCAGCATTGGAAATCTATCAAGTTTGACATCTCTACATGTCGCGTCCAACAAATTAAATGGTGAGCTTCTATTCTCTATCTTCAGTTCCATGCTTTGTTGATGCAAAGAATATAGAGTAAAAGTCAATTTTAGTCCTAAATATATTATCACAATACGAATTTGGTAAAAAATATTCACTTTTTAAAAAACAGGTTCATAACAAATGAAAATGTAGCCGAAGTGGTCCTTTTTTATACGGTTCCGTAAAAAAACTAACGGTAATTGCACGGTAGCATGACCATTAGTTTTTTGACGGAACCGTAAAAAAAAAAAAACCACTACGACAAGGATTTCATTTGCTATGCACCTGTTTTGAACCAAATTTGTATTTTGGTCATATATTTAGAACTAAGATTGACTTTTACTCAAGAATATAATTTAATTTTAAAAATTCTTCTCACCATTCCAACCCAGGTAAATTACCATCCAGCATTGGAAATATGTCAAATTTGATGTCTCTACAACTCACTTCCAACAAATTACATGGTGAGCTTCCATCCTCCATTTGCAAGATAACAACTCTTCAAATTCTTATTCTCTCAGATAACAGTCTGTCAAAAACAATTCCACGATGCTTTGGAAATATGGATAAATCATTGGTCATCTTACATTTGAATGGGAATCAGTTTAGTGGCCCGATTCCAACATTTAGCAAGGGTTGTAGTCTCGCGTCCATCAATTTGAGTGGTAATAAATTGCAAGGGGAATTACCTGAATCTTTAATCAACTGCAAAAGCCTATTGGGCATCGACGTTGGAAATAATAGAATACATGGAGAATTTCCATACTGGATGGAAGCCCTTCCTCAAATTCGGGTGCTCATCTTGAGGTCTAACAAGTTTGATGGTAACATATCACTGACTTCTTCAGGACCTGACCTTCCATTTCATGATTTGCAAGTTTTAGATATATCTCATAATGCATTTGCGGGCGCTCTACCTATCAAGAATTTCAAAGCAATGATAAACATGACCGATAAAAGTTATACTTTAGAGACTTATGCATTTACAAGGTATGTGCGGATGAGAATCACTTTGAAAGGCCAGGATCAATTATTGCAAAGACTGCTGGATGCCTTTACGATGATTGACTTATCCTCCAATAAATTTTCTGGAAGTATTGCACAATCAATAGGAAATCTTAAGTATCTCAAATACTTGAACTTGTCACATAATAACCTTATAGGAAATATACCTTCCTCTCTTGCAAACATGAGTGAACTTGAATCCTTGGACTTGTCATCAAACAATCTGGACGGAGTAATTCCAAGTGAATTGACAAGGTTGACATTTCTTACGAAATTAAACCTTTCAATGAATGATCTAGTGGGACTGATACCACGATCTAACCAGTTTTCTACATTTGAGAATGATTCGTATGTAGGAAATTTGGGGCTATGTGGAGTTCCGTTGACGAGAAAATGCAATGACGAGAGTGGGCCAAAAGAAGAACTTGAAGATGATGAAGAAGAAGAAGATGGATATTTTATAGATGGATTTGGGTGGAAAAGTGTAGTGATGGGGTATGGATGTGGACTCATAGTTGGAATTGGTACAGGTTGTTGTGTTTTTCGATATGGAAAGCCAAGATGGTTGGTTGAATTCTTCTCTAGCGTTGGATATGATAAGAAGAGAAAGAGACGCAACAGAGCCACACCAACACAGAGGAGAAGTTGATTCAAAACAGAAGGTTGTGCACTTCTTTTGATAGTGATCATGTTCTTTCCATGCTCGTTTCTTTGTCTTCTTTTCGGTTTTTATATATCCTAATCCTATTGATTTCGACCATAGAGAGCTTGTGCTTGAGTTGTTTCTTTCTTTTATGTTTTGATTTTGCATAATAATACACATTAAATATATTTGACTTTTTAATCTTGAATTCGACCATCTTTCGTAATTTATTTGACGATTTACCCTTGAATTAGTATATGTGGGTTGTATATAAATTTGTTACTAGTAATGTAAAACCTCTTGCATATAATGCTAATTCAATCAAGTAAGGCAGCAAAATAGAGTACTTTACTAGCGTTTTCAGAGGATTTGTGGAGACGAAAAGAAACCATTGCGAAATTGATGTGAATCCGGGTATTCACAATCATAGGATGCAACGACATCGAGGGCCATGGGTTGATTGGGGTCCGAAAAGAAGGTGGAGATATGGCAAGGAGCCAAGCCGGATTCGAAGGTCTGACTCAAACCAGAATTTGCCTATCAAAATGATGTCCAAATGCTGTTCTAAGACCACCATTATCTTCATCGTCAAAAGAGCTTCGCGTGAGTACCTTACACGCCTCAATCGGAGCTCGGATGAGGAAGTTATGGCCGTTTGACGAAAGTCGCGCAGAGCTGCCAAAAATGCCCGGTCACAGAGAAAACGCCCGGTCAAGGCCCCAAAACGCCCGGGCCGGGCGTTTTGCCCTGCCATTTTTTAAGATTTCAAAGACTATTTTCCCTATTACTTTTGTTTTAGTATAAATACTCTTTTTAGGGTTTTCATTTTCAGCTTTTGAATATTTGTAAGAGACAATTTCTCCATATTTGAGAGCTCACCTTCTTCATCTTTTGAAGACTTATCAAATTCCTTTGGGTTGCATTCGATCTTTTGCCGGACTAAGGTTGATTGTAAAGGTATGCTTGCTAGTTCTTGTGTTGCTAGTTTGTGGAGCCATTAGGTGTTTGCATGTGAAAGTGCCTTTGGGATTTCTTTCTTGTTCTTCACCTAAATCATAACACTAATCCATCCTCTATCCTTTTATCCATTTTTCTTGTTCCATTTCTTGATTTATCTTATTTATTTGTTGGGTTTATTTACAAAAATAAGTTCGGGGCAAATTCATGAGTCTTCAATCTAGAAGATTCACATTAGAAATTGTACCATTGTACCACAATATCAGACACTGCGACATTTCATCGAACAGATTGCAATCACTCTTTCTGGTTTCTAAGATTGTAACTTTGCCTCTCTCTACATTGAAATTTGTGGGTCTCTAACTATAACAATGATAGTTTAAATTGGGACTGGATTTGGAGCATTCTTTACTCCATATGGAAGGCCAAATTGGTGGAATTTTGTGAATGATATGAAATTATTCAGATTATTAATTTTCTTAATTTAGTAAGTCCGACATTAAAGTTTTTATTCAAATTAAAAAAAATTATTCCCCCGTCCCGCTTAAGATGACACGTTTCTTTTTAGTTTGTTCCAACTAAGATGCCAAATTTTCTTCTTTAGAAACTTTCTCTCTCTAATTAATACATCCATTAAAATATCCCTCTTTCATTCTCTCTCTATTTTACTCCCTCCGTTCCGCTTTAGAAGTCCCGGTTGATCAATTTTGGGCGTCCCGCTTTAGGAGTCCCGGTTGAGATAAATTAATAAAAAATACCTACAAAGTGTTAAAAGTGAGTCCCAACCTCCACTACAACTAATAAAAAAGTGTTAAAAGTGGGTCCCAACCTCCACTACGATATTTATTTATTGGACACTCAATTAAAAGTGGGTCCCAACATCCACTACAATATTTATTTATTACACAGTCAAACACTTTTTTCTTAAAACATGTACCCGACTCAACCGGGACTCCTAAAGCGGGACAGAGGGAGTAATATTTACACCCACATTTTCTTTCTCCAATTAAACACTTTAACCAATACTCCTTCTGTCCACGAATAGGAGTCTCGTTTTTCCATTTAGGTTCGTCCACGAATAGAAGTCCCGGTTCATAATTATCATAAACGGAAGGAGACCCCACATTCCACTAACTCATATCACTCACATATCATTTAAAAACTACTCCCTCCGTTCTATAGTAATAGAGGCGTTTCTTTTCGACACGGAGATTAAGAAAAGTTGTGTTAGATGAATTAAGTAAATGAAGAGTAAAGTGACAAATGAAAAAGGTACTGAGATGAAAAGAGAATAAAGTAAGAGAGAGTATGGATCATTATTTAAAATAATTTTTTTAAAATAATTTTTTTTAAATTTTCGTATAAAAAATTGACCGTCTCCCGGAACAGAAGAAGTATCACACAGGGAGTATGGATCATTATTTAAACAGTAATATATAATCGTCTTAAAAATATATAATCGCATTAATATACGTATGAAAGTATATTCATTTAACAAGAGATTTTTACAGTTAATATTCATTGTTTCTCCCAATTTTCTCCTTTGCCGCGTTTCGCCTCCGCCGTCTGGAACATCGGTGAGCTCCGCCACCGTCGTCCTTATCATTCGCTCCGGCTTTTCTTCCTCCATTACCCGTGCTCTTCCATCGGAGGTACTTTACCCTCTTCATCTGAATTAGGTCCAATTATATGCTACGAATTTCTGGAAACAAGTTCTTAATTTGCTCTAATTCATGAATTTACTCTGTTCTCTAAAACTTCTTCTATGCGAAGTTATTTCACAATTATCCGCCAAATCGCTTACCATTAAACATAAATTTCTGTAGTCAAGGCTGGATGTTTACTGAAATTGAATTATTTAGAAAATTTATCGAAATTGATTCGGTTGTTCTGCGTTAATTGAAAGTTATTCCACCAAAAAATATGCTTTCATGCGGTTCATTCGCAGAATTAATTGTTCAGAAAGTTGGGGAAATCATAATGTTAGCTTCTATTTAAATTAATAAAGGAAGTAGAGAGAGAGCCGGTGAGCTCTCCGATTATGCGAGTGGAATAGAAGGGAGGGATTTCGAAGGCTGAATTAGGAGAGTGAGTTGTGAAGATGGAAAACAGAGATGATCCTGGGAAGCAGGATGACAGTCAGAAACAGAAGAATGCCTCATTTGTTGTGAAGATACCTTCTTATGAAGAAGTGGTTGAAAGTTCGCAACCTAAGTCACAGTCGCTATTCAAGCCTTCGCCCTCGTTTTCGCAAGCATTTGACTTTATAAAAAACACTGAATTTTACACCACCCCGCCACCTGCGCAAATGGTTCAGCCCTCTGTAGATGCCCCCTCATCCTCTCAAGTATCCAATCAAAGGTCTCTCTCTCTCATTTATGAAAATGCTTTATTTTTGGCTTTCGAGTGGTTCATGTAGGTTGTTGGTTACATCAAGAGCTATTTTTGTCATCTTCTAGGCAAACCATTCAATCTCAAGCTCCATCCACATCAGTTTCATCAGCTGGTGCAAATCGGAATGCCATCATCGTTAGCCACAGACAGGTGAATTACTTTTGTTGTGCACGCGAATGAATATGGTTGATCATTAATGATGTTTTAATACATATGTGAATTAGCATATGCCAAACTCATTGTTGATGTTTAATTAGTTATGTGGATTGTGAACTCAGAATGACTAAACATAGCCTGGGGAGTTTTTTTATATTACTTGGTCATATACATATTATTAACCTGCATTTATATATGCTTGGGTGAACAGCTCCATTTTTCTTTCTCTTTCTTTGAAAGTGACCTTTAGTCAGTTAAAATGTGAAGATTAGCCACCACATTTTGATATAATGCATTTTTTAACTTCTATTTGGCATAAAAGTTGGTGACTTGTATTTCATTTGTAATGCAGAAGGGCAACCCTTTACTAAAACACATAAGGAATGTCCGATGGGTTTTCGCTGATGTTGTTTGCGATTATTTGTTGGGCCAAAGTTCATGTGCACTATATTTGAGGTAATATAGTTCATCTAAGGTCCAACTACTGCAGGACGTTTTTAAATTGGGAATTAAATACATTTGCTATGTCATGGTTTGACAGCACTCTTATTCAGATGTGGCCACTGTTATGATGATAGAAACATGTGTTTTGGCACAGCCACTTGATACTATCATGTTGAAATGCACCTTTGCGATCTACCTTAAATCTCAAGAAATTACCTTTAACAATTGAACAACAGTATCTGTGCAACAATGAGAACTATAAACCTAATTTGGCCACGTTGATGTGGCCAAATCTTGGTTCACTAGTACTTATTGGCTTCCAAAGACCAAAAGTTGAATGGAAGTAAGTTTATAATTTGATATATCCAGAAGCAAGATATAATATCCTTAACACATTGAGAAAATAAACTGCATTTTTGTTATACTATCGTTATATGGTAAGAAAGTCTTTTGATGTTTAAGCACTTTCTGTGGAAAATTTGACAAAATTCCAACAGAGGGAGGGAGGGAGTGAGTATGTTTTATGCTTAAAAATGTTGTTGAGAAGTTACAAGGAAGCTGTGTCTCGTAGAATAACTTGTAACAAAGATGACTCCTTAGTCCTTATTGTGTTTTGTTAGAATCAAGCATATCTTTCCATTGTCTATTCAGTCAGTACAGCGATCCTCTTGTGTAATCAGGATTTACTCTCGTCTTGTTCAGTCTCCGCTACCATCTTCTACATCCAGATTATTTATATTTCCGGATAAGGGAACTGCAGAAGAATTTCAAGCTTCGCGTTGTGTTATGCCACGTTGATGTTGTAAGTCTTTCATATTATCTTATATTTACAAGTTTGGAATGAAATTTTTGTATGGGATCGCTGATTTCTCACATTGGTATCAGGAAGATGTTGCTAAGCCTCTGCTCGAAGTCACAAAAACAGCACTACTGCACGACTGCACTCTTTTATGTGCTTGGAGGTGTATTTTTTTTTGCACAGCTTCCTATTTCTGTTTTCTGCAAAGTTCTTTACACACCAGAATGTAAATGGGAGAATATATTTTGAGCGGAAGCATATTTTATAGAAATTATTATCAGCACGTCAAATTTTACTTTTCGTAGTTAGATGAATAACTTGGTTGTTGAAACTTGAAAACCAATAATTCCCTGCTGCCTGTTTTTTTTTTTTTAATATTTCTTATGTACCTGACTGGTTTCTTACATTTTCTCATAATTTAGCTTGGAAGAGTGTGGTCGGTACCTGGAGACTATTAAAGTTTATGAAAATAAACCTGCGGATCTTATTCAGGGACAAATGGATATGGACTACATGTCAAGGGTATGTCTCATTTTATTAGTTGATTGTTTATTTGCTTCTAGTTGGGAAGCCACTCACCTATGTCCCGTTCTGTACATAGTTAAACCATGCACTCACATCAGTGCGGCATGTTAACAAGACAGACGTCGTTACCCTTGGATCTACTTTTGGGGTAAGGATCTGTGTTTTTATTTTGCAGTAGCTATTGCTGGTTGATATTTTCACTGACTTCACATTCTACCGATTTAGTCTCTCTCAAATATCATGGACGCATCAATGGAAGATCTTGCTCGTTGCCCCGGCATTGGAGAAAGAAAGGTAGTCTATGTTTTCATGCATCCAAAGTGCTTGTCGGGGTTTCTGAAATATGCCAAAAAATTACGCTGATGCTGTTTTTCATTTAATTTACATTTTGTTTTTGTTTTCTGGATATGTCTATCAATTACTCGTAGTCTTTTTACAACAGGTTAGACGCTTGCATGATACTTTCCATGAGCCATTCAAGCGTGCAGTTCCCAACCCTGCTGCACCCGTTGCTGAAAATCCTATCAATAACGAAGGTGGTCCCGCCTCTGGAAGCGAAAGAAACGAGGAAGTTAAGGAGAATCAAGAGACGAGCAAAGACCACAAGAAAGAAGAAGAAATCAGTGTAAGATCTGCCCTGAAGGCTGCATTTGCCAAGTATTCCAGCACCAGAGGAAGCAAGAGGAAGGCAGGGGTGCAGGCTGAACGGGAAGAGGACAACGCCTGAAGAGCCAACGAGAGTGATGACTTTACAAGATAAGTTTTTATACTCAGTGGTGGAAGCTGTTTTTAAGCTATCGTAGTACCATCGATGCATTCACATCTGTGAGTTGTTTCTGTGTTTTCTGCAAGAAAGCCTAATGTACGGCAAGTAAGTTAAATAATTTTTCTCTGGAAATGAGTCGAGATACTAGGATCGGCGGATGATAAAAGCATGCTCGAGCATCCACAAACCAACGAACTATCTCATCACTTCGCTTGCACTATTCTTGGCCTCAAACCTACTTTTCCCTTCGACAACGAAGCGCAACTCAATTGGTAAGAAGCTTCCCCTCCAACCAATAGATTGAGGGTTTGAGTCACCCCAGGATAGATGAGGAACTATGGTTGATCATCTTAAAAAAAATAAACTACTTTTCGCTTCGTCCCTTAACAATCTTATCACTATCTCATCAGTTCACTAGACACTATTCATGGGTCACATCTCATGCTTATTTCTACTTCTTACATTTCATATAATTTGCAATTGGTGTATATTTATAAATCCTAATTAAATTCATATATAATAATTCAATTATAAAAATTTCATTAACTTTAATAATTACATCATTGAAAAAAATAATAATAAAGAAATAGATGATCATAAAAGTGATATAAAAAATGCTAATAATTTAAAGAGGGGTCGAAGCAAGCCCATATTTCTTCTATTAAATCTTGTTGGAGTTGGGTGTGGGCAGCGTCATAGCCCATCAACGAATGACATTGTTGGTAACCTTGAATGACATGTGTTTTCACTTGTGGTCGAGAAGCTCAAGGCGCCGCTTGTGTGTCCGTCTTCCAAATTAGGTGCACTGTATTAATTTTTTTCGTTCTTGATTATCATTGTGTGCAATAAAATGCACGCATATATGATCCTGACACCACATTCTTGTACCACAGGAACTGCGATTTTGTGATTTAGAATTTTTTGTCCCACCACCTTCCCACCCTTTTGCTACACGTTTAAAATGGAAAAAGGAAAATAATTTATTGTTGCATTACCATCCATAGACAAACAAACCAAATACCAGCAACTTCTCTAATTGGTTTACTCGTTAATTTCAACTTAGGAAGCAATGTAGTATTAATTAAGATTTGACAACTCACATGTCACTAAATCAAGGGGCTTCCTCGCCAACTAATATAACTCGTACACAATTAGTACTACAAAGTTGAAATTAAGTATAATTGGACCATTCACCATTCAATTATATACTTACATAAATGACTAGTCATCCCTTTTTATGAAACTGCGCACTATTATTAAATCAACTCATTCTCATTTTATGCCTTAAATCAAATAGTAAACTTAATATATTTATTCTAGTTAGTAATTTATTAATAGTATTATTATTAGGTTTAATTATTTCTAAATGCACAAAGTTTACACTTTTCAGTTTTTAACCAAAACTAATTTTTTTGCCAAAAATAACAAATATTTAATTTTTTGGAATTTGGCCTGATTTAAATGAATTCCAGCCACAATTAGTCCTATATATGTAGACGCTATAATTTAATGACGTGGCATTTCTTACGTGAGCTGGAAATCTGTGTCATTTGGACAAATACTGTACACCATGTTTTTTTTTAAAATTATTTGCTGGCCAATAAAACAATATTGATTAAAAAAAATTAAAATAAAGTTTTGTATATACATGCTACTATTAAATAAGATCATCTATTATTCAATTATTGCATCAGACTCCAAGCTATAAATAAACCTCTCTACTAAACCAACCCCTCCCCTCCCCTCCCCCATATACCACCCTTCTACCTCATCTCTCTCAATATGGAAATCAAATTAAATCAAGTATTGGACCATTAATCATCTAATGGTATGATTCCATCAAACTCCAAATCAACTATATGAAGTTAACTAACCACACTACTAAATCAACCCCTTCCCCGCATATACCACCCTTCTCCTTCCTCTCTCAATATGGAAATCAAAATCAAATATTATACCATTAAACATTTAATGATATTATTACATCAAACTCCAAATCAACTATAAGTAGTTAATCACTACTAGTCTAAATCAACCCCCATTTATCAGTTATCACCATCTCTCCCTTCTCCACTTCCTCAACATGGAAATTAAAATAAAGTATTGGACCATTGATCATTTAATTACATTATTCCACCAAACCTCAAACTAACTACTACACCAATGTTTTAATTATTTTTTTCTTTCCTACTCTGATAATTTTTCATTAAACTCGTATGGTCCACTGCTAAGACTACCAGCATAACAAATATTCTATAAATAAACCATACTTCTAATCAAACCCCCATCTCCCTCCTTTCTCATTCTCTCATCATGGAATTATCCCTCACATCCCTTATCCTCTTCCTCCTCCTCTCCCTCCTCCCCTTCCTCCTCAAGAGAAAACCCCACTCCACCACCTACATCCTCAACTACGAGTGCTACAAACCCTCCGAATCCCTCAAGCTCGACACCTCGGCCTCGTGCAAGGTCGTCCTCCGCAACCCGAACCTCGGGTGGGAGCAGTACAAATTCCTCCTCAAGACCATGGTCAGCTCCGGCCTGGGCGAGGAGACCTACAGCCCTCCCAGCGTCGTCGCGGGAAGAGAAGCCGACCCCTCCCTCCCCGACTCCCTCCAAGAACTCGACCACATCTTCTACCAAACCCTAGACAACCTCTTCGCCAAATCCAGAGTCTCTCCTCAGGAAATCGACATCCTCGTCGTGAACGTCTCCTTGCTCTCCCCCTCGCCCTCGCTGTCGTCGAGAATCATCAACCGGTATAAGATGCGGCCTGATGTCAAGGCGTTTAACCTCTCCGGGATGGGCTGCAGTGCTAGCCTCGTTGCGGTTGACCTTGTTCGCCACATGTTTAAGGTTTATGGGAATGCGCTCGCTGTCGTCGTCAGCACCGAGTCCCTCGGCCCCAATTGGTACGAACATCTTCTCGTTGGTTGAACCCTAGACCTCGCTACTTATGTAGCCATGCACAATTTAGATGTGGCATTTTCATCTAAAACTTTGATTTATTAAAAAGAGTAGTTGATGGTGTTTCAATTCGGACGTTGTTTTACAAAAATGATAATAAATTAGAATAGAGAGAAAGTAAAGTAAGTAAGAGAATAATGTATATACGACTCTCTTCTATATTATTCTCTTTTATTTTTACTTTCTCTATACTCTAACTATTTATTACTATCATCTTCGTAAAATAACGACCGAAAAGAAACGCCTCACTTATAGTGGGACATAGGGAAACTAGTATTTTTATTCTTTGACTAAATTAAACAGGATTGTTACTCCATTCTTATGACTTTTCATGTGTCACGTTGTATAGATAGGGTTACCCTACAAGTTTTAATTGTTTATTTTAGTAGTAGTATTGTTACTTTTTATTAACACTATTAGTGGTTTCAAGTAATGGCCTCAATAGTTTTGCTAAACATTAATATATGTACATTTGACATTAGTTTTAAGAGATGTGAGTGGAAAAGGTCCATAAAATAAGTCCCATTTTCACAAAAAAATTTATAATAAAATGTAAATTAAGCATTTTAGAAGAATATATGAGTTACTCTTAGAAAAATAGTAAAAGCGAAATTACGAATTATACTATATATATTCATTTTTGGCAAAATGAGATATTTTATCATGGACGGAAGGAATTAGAACCAAGTCATGAATCGCGACAGGTATCGTGGCGTGGACAAATCGATGATGCTCTCGAACTGCCTATTCCGATCCGGCGGCTGCTCCATGCTTCTGACGAACCGGTCAGAATTCCGTGATCGAGCCATCTTCAAACTCAACCATTTGGTAAGAACGCACTTCGGAGCCAACGACGAAGCCCACAACTGCTGCATACAGGTCGAAGATGACGAAGGCTACCCCGGTTTTCGACTGACGAAGAAGCTTACCACAGCAGCCGCAAAGGTGTTTGTTATCAATCTCAAAGTTCTGTTGCCGAAGATCTTGCCGCCATGGGAGATTATCCGGTTCGTTTTTGTTTATCTCCGGTCGGGCAAGAAGAAGAAGAAGCAGCTTATGGAAGCCCTCGGCGGCGCCGGCGGCCTTAATCTCAAGTCCGGTGTTGATCATTTCTGCATTCACCCTGGTGGCAGGTTCGTAAATTGCTACTTAATTACTATAAACTTTAAGTTTGGTATTTTTGATTGGTAATTATTTCTTCGTCCATTTTACTCTAAGTGATCCAGTTTTTTTCAGATGTCTCTTTCAAATAATTACAAATAATATATTTCAAAAATTGAACAAATCTACAATATATCCACTTTACATGCTAAACAATACTGTATAAAATTTTATGTTGATAAAGAAATGTTTCGCTTTGAATGATAAACTAGTAAAATAGGTAAAGTTATGAGGCATGATATGCTAAACTACAAGTTTTAATAAAAATTCAAAATAGTAAAAAGAAAAATGTTGTTAAAATTTATCAGGCGTATGACATAAAAATAGAATATAGAGATCTATCTCACTTTGTATGAAAAGTAGAAAAGAGAAAACAATGATGCATCATGTACAAAAAATTGAAAGGCACTAATTTTTGTAAACAAGTCAAGATAAAAACATGAATATTTTATGTGAAGAAAGTGTAGTTATTTGGTAAATAAGAGGCGTTTGCGAGATTGAAATACCATAAAGTAGAGCATGTAGTCATGTTACTAAAACAAAAATGCACACATTTTGCAATACAACAAATGTATTCCCAATAGTAACATATATATATATATATATATATATAGTTGTTGGGATACTAGCTAGTGGCATACATTGTACAATATGCTTCATTATTGTAGTAGCTAGTGAAATGTGATGATAATTTAAGTTTTGGAATTATTAATTTATAGGTTTAGCTAATTAGCAACATGTTTAATTGATCACATTGATAATTGACTAGCTCTAGTAGTATGTTTTACCTCTTCCCCTCTTTATTTGGCAAATAAGTAAATTAAAAATATATAGAGAGAGAAATGTTACGTTGTTTAGGTAAACTAATAACATGAAACATTGACATTAAGGGCTGTGATCGATGGAGTCGGGAAGAGTCTCGGGCTCAGGGAATACGACCTTGAGCCAGCCCGGATGGCGCTCCACCGCTTCGGCAACACCTCGGCCGGCGGGCTGTGGTACGTGCTCGGGTACATGGAGGCGAAGAAGCGGCTGAAGAAGGGCGACCGGATCATGATGATCAGCTTCGGAGCTGGCTTCAAGTGCAACAATTGTTTGTGGGAAGTTCTTAGAGACTTGGACGATCCGAATGTGTGGGAAGATTGCATCGATCGATACCCTCCTAAGAGTCTCGCGAACCCCTTCACTGAGAAGTACGGTTGGATCAACGATGAGTGCCTCAGCTTCGTTCGGATTAAGGATTGTGTGTTTTCGAGTTGTGCTTCTTAATTTTGTCGTTGGGTAGTTTGGATTGAGGGTTTTGGTTGAGGATTGTTTGTACTAAGAAGGTCGTAACATGTTTTCCTTCAACTAATAGATTGGAGATTCAACTCATTAATGTATAAGTATAAAAGTAGCTGAGTGGATGAGGCATTATAATTGTAGTTGAAAAATAAATATTTGAGTTATTTATCTAGTAACTAATAATGTTGTGATGTTGATTCGTTGAAGAAGATTAGGGTGTATAAATATATTATCATATTTTAATTCAGATTTATTTGTACTTAGATGTTCTAATCATCTTAAATTCTTAATTGATAATGACAAAACTTCAAGATGTTTTTGGTGAAGAAGAAAGTGACATTCTAGGAGTATTATTATGTTTGGTAAAAAAAAAGTAGGTTTAAAGTACTCTGATTAGACCCAATTCTACAGATTTGTGACTAAAAACAGTTTCGGCCCAAGCCAGCTCAATGGGTCAATTTAGCCCAAAGTATTGGGCCGATGGCTTGAGCCCATGCGAAACTTATGAAAATGGTATTTTTAAAACAAAAATAAAGAAATTTGGTCAAATTTTAATTTTTTTTAAAATTATTCTGAAAAATTATAAAATTTGGATTGTTCTCAATTATCGCAGAAAAATTAAACAATATTACCAATTTAGGTTGTTCTCAATTTGGTTGACAAATATGGACAATATGATAACTAGGATTTATTAAAATGGGATGATTAAGAACGAATTCAAGTTTCATAATTTTCTAATTAATTTAAAAACTATAAGACATATCATAATTTAATAAACTTCATGTGTTTTTTTTCAATTTGCCTGATAAATTATGTCACCTTCAAGACAAGTAAAAAAATGGCCATATGAACTCACATGCTCCTTGACATTGGCACACGCCTCTGTATCCTCATGATCATATGTATAGTCGTCATCATTCTCCTCATCTGCGCCCTCGCCTATATCCTAAACATTAGTGCAAATTTTTCAGTAAAAACTTAAATATATAATCTTTACTCAAAAGCTACTAACTCTCGTAATTAGTCCTCCAAACTCCCTTCACTCACAGCCAATACTATTGGTAGTGGACTGGACGACAGACGTCTAAATATAAATTGGTAAAGTAAAAAAGATAAAAAACAAGTCGTATTGTTAGTTGGAAAAACTGCACTACTCCACGAATGCACTCTTTTATGTAAGAGGAAGAAATCAGTGTAAGATCTGCCCTGAAGGCTGCGTTCGCCGAGTATTCCAGCACCAGAGGAAGCAAGAGGAAGGCAGTGGTGCAGGCTGAACAGGAAGAGGACGACGCCTGATGAGCCAACGACGGTGATGCCTGTACAAGATAAGTCTTTTTACTCAGTTATGATATGGAGTTACCATACAAGCAACTTTTAAGCTATCATAGTCTATCGATGCATTCACGCCTGTTAGTTGTTTAGGTTGTTTCTGTGTTCTCTGCAAGAAAGCCTTATGTTTGACAGATAAGTTAAACCATTGTTCTCTGGAAATGAGTTGAGATACCTATGATTGCCACATGATAAAAGCATGCTAACTAAATGGAGTCGAGCTTAGAGCATCCACAACCCAACGCACTAATATCTCGTCACTTCACTTGCACTGTTCTTGGCCTCAACCTACTTTACCCTTCATCACTTAACACCTACAAAAATTACATAATTGAAAAAAAATCATATTGAAATTGCTAATCATAATGAAATACTCCCTCCATTCCATCGTAGTGGAGTCATTTTGTCATTTTGGTATATTCCATAGTAGTGAAGTATTTTTTTTTTTAGTAAAAGTCAATCTATTTCTTCTCACTTACTTTTCATCTCTCTTACTTTATTCGTTTTACCTTTTATTCTCTCCTACTTAATTATCCCACAAAAGATGTCACACTTTCCTTTTTAGTTTGTCCCACAAAAGATGTCTCATTTCCATTTTTGGAAAAAGTTCTCTCTCACATGAATATAAAAATTATATTTTCTCTCTCCATTTAACACACAAAATAAAACTTCCTAAAATCTCGTGCCGTTCCACAAGTTTGACATCTTTTGTGGGATGGAGGGAGTATCTTTTTATTTAATACATTACACACCTTTTTCTTGATTTCCGTGTCAGAAAGAAGTGTCTCTACTACTATGGAACGAAGGGAATTGTAAGTGACACTATAAAAAGGGGCCGTTTTTTAAAGTTGTGGGATAAACTAGAATTTGATAAAACTTTATGATTTTTTGAGCCATTTACCCTATAAAAATGCTAGCATGCAATGTGGAGCCATATTTCTTCCATAAATCTTGCAGGAGTTGGGTGTGATAGCATATCAGCGAGTGATATTGTTGGTAATCTTGAATGTCATGTTTTCGCTTGTGGTCAAGGAGCTTGAGGTGCTGCCTTGTGCTCTTGTACGTTGAATAAGAATTTATGAATTGTGATTTTCTAGAATAAGAATTTATTTTCACAACCTTCCCACCCCTAAATATCTCCATGCACGTTGAAAATGGAAAAGGGAAAATGACTTATCGTTGCATTACCATCCATAGACAAACCAAATACCAGCAACTTCTCTAATTGTTTTACTCGGTAATTACAACTTAGGAAGCAATGTATTAATTAAGATTTGACAACTCACATGTCACTAAATCAAGGGGCTCCCTCGCCAACTAATATCACTCGTACACAATTAGTACTACAAAGTTGAAATTAAGTATAATTGGACCATTCACCATTCGATTATACTAACATGAAATGACTAGTCATCCCTTTTATCAAACTTCACACTATATAATAAATACTTCATTTTTCTCATTATAAATGAATCGTTTTCTTTTTTTTTTCATTAAAAATAAAATATTTTTAAAAATGGAAACAATATTCTCTCTACTTTTTCATTTCTTTTACTTTACTCTCTCTCTTTATTAACTCACAAAACAACACTACATAAAATCATGTGCCGAAAACTATATGTTGCATATTTAATGGGACGGAGAGAGTATTCAATTACTCCCTCCGTCCAAGATTAAGAGTCACTTTTTGCCATAAAAGTCCGTTCCAGTTTAAGAGTCACATTTAGAATTTTTCATATTTAGTCATACAATTTTACCCCATTGTTCATCAAAATGTCATTATCTACATTAAAATAAACCAAAACAAAAATAAAATTCCAAAAAGTCAAAAGGGACCCACCTTCAACCGCCTTACTTCATTTATTACACACTCCATCATCTCACTTCATTTATCACACACTTTAACTCTTTCTTAAAACTCGAGCCATAACTATATCTAACTCCTAATCTGGGATGGAGGGAGTACAATTTTTTTTTTCCCAAAAATAACAAATATTCATTTTTTGGAATTTGGCATGATTTAAATTCCGGCCAGGCGGCCACACTTAGTCCTATGTGGACGATATGCTTTAATGACGTAGTGTTTCTTATCTGAGCCGGAAATCTGTGTCATTGGGATAAATATTACTTTCTCCGTTCCATAATAAGAGTTATATTTTGCTACTTCGATTCGTCTTATAATACGAATTCTATCATAAATGGTAAGTTGGCCTCATATTTCACCAACTTATTTCACTCATATTTTATTATAAAAATAATTTATATATATAAGTAAGAGTCATATTTCACTAATTTATTCAATTTATTTTTATTTATATTTTT
This sequence comes from Salvia hispanica, assembly GCF_029641045.1. NCBI lineage: Eukaryota > Viridiplantae > Streptophyta > Magnoliopsida > Lamiales > Lamiaceae > Salvia > Salvia hispanica. The sequence continues at coordinate 28,547,191 of NC_142693.1, read as the reverse complement.
TAAAATTTATGCTATAACTGAATAGAACTCGTACCATAGAACGAAAGGAGAGTACGTCAATATACGTGAGAAGAAAGCAACGTGAAAGAACGGAAATCGGTTTTATTAAATTGTAATATAAATTGTCAGCTCACCAACGAACATCAAATGCCATTAAATTCCGTGCGCCATGCATGGTGGGGTCAATTTAAAGAAAATAAATTATTTGCGGGCCAATAGAATAATTTTGATAAAAAAAACAAAATTAACACTACAAAATTCGTGTATTTACGTACAAATAAAACCATCTAACATTCAATTATTGCATCAAACTCCAAGCTATTAATAAACCTCACTACTAAACGATCCCTCCCCTCCCCATATACCACTCTTCTCCCTCAATATGGAAATCAAAATCAAGTATTAATTGGACCATTAAACATTTAATGAAAATCATTCCATCAAAGTCCAAATCAACTAATTAAAGTTAACTAACCACACTACTATATCCGCCCCTTCCCCTCCATATACCTCCTTCCTCTCTCAGTATGGAAATCAAAACCAAGTATTGTACCATTAAACATTAATGCTATTGTTCCATCAAACTCCAAATTAACTATAAATAAAGTTAATTAACCACACTACTAAATCAACCACTCATATATCACCCTCTCTCCCCTTCCCTCTCTCAGCATGGAAATCAAAATCAAGTGGACCATTGATCATTTAATTGTACTATTCCACCAATTAACCACCACACCGGTGATTTAATTATTTTTTCTCTTTCCTATTTTGATAGTTTTTCAGTAAACTCGTATCTTCCATTGCCAAAACTATTAGTGCGCCATATATTCTATAAATTGCCAAAACTATTAGCGCGCCAGATATTCTATAAATAAACCATACTTCTAATCAACCCCCCATCTCTCTCTTTCCTCTCCCTCTCATCATGGAAACCCTTACATCCCTTCTCCTTCTCCCCCTCTCCCTCCTCCCCTTCCTCACCTTCCTCCTCAAGAAAAAACACAACTCCACTTGCTACATCCTCAACTACGAGTGCTACAAACCCTCCGAAGCCCTCAAACTCGACACCTCGGCCTCGTGCAGAGTCGTCCTCCGCAACCCGAACCTCGGGTGGGAGCAGTACAAGTTCCTCCTCAAGACCATCATCAGCTCTGGCCTCGGTGAGGAGACCTACAGCCCTCCCAGCGTTGTCGCGGGAAGAGAAGCCGACCCCTCCCTCCCCGACTCTCTCCAAGAACTCGACCACATCTTCTACCAAACCCTAGACAGCCTCTTTGGCAAATCCCGGGTCTCGCCTCAGGAGATCGACATCCTCGTTGTGAACGTTTCCTTGCTCTCCCCATCCCCCTCGCTGTCGTCGAGGATCATCAACCGGTATAAGATGCGGCCTGATGTGAAGGCGTTTAACCTCTCCGGGATGGGCTGCAGCGCTAGCCTCATCGCGGTCGACCTCGTTCGCCACCTGTTTAAGGTTTATGCGAATGCGCTCGCTGTCGTTGTCAGCACCGAGTCTCTCGGCCCTAATTGGTATGAGCGTCGTCTTGATTTTTGAATCCTAGACCTTGCTACTTATACACTGAAGTTATGTAGTACAACTCATGCACAATTTAGATGTGACATTTCATCTGAAAACTTGATCTATTAAAAAGAGTAGATGATGATTGATGAATACTTCCATATTTAGTGTTTTTTCTTTGCCAGTTTCATGGTATTTTAACTCTTTGACTAAATTAAACAGGATCGTTACTCTATTTATGTGACTTTTCATGTGTCACGTAGTATAGATAGGGTTACCCTACAAGTTTTATTTATTTATTTTTTTCAAATTTTAGTAGTAGTTTTACTTTTTTATATAGTACTACGATTTAGTATGTATAATAGGTTGGTTTCAAGTATTCAATATTTTTACGAAGCATTAATCTATATACACATGTATTTAGATTTTCCAAATCCATCTTTACGGAGTAGTAATTAATTTGTGTATAGTACATACATTTATTTCGAAAAAATAAAGGTTCAAATTTACCTAAACCACTTCTTCTTATTATTTTAGTCATAAACATATGGCAAAAATACAAATTTGGTCCAAAACATTCACTTTTTGAAAAGCAGGTATATAACAAATGAAAATGTTGACGAAGTAGTTCTGTTTTTTTTTACGATTCCGTAAAAAAATTAAAGATCAATGCTAATTGCACAATGGCATGACCGTTAGTTTTTTGACGGAACCGTCAAAAAAGGACCACCCCGACAAGGATTTCATTTGTTATGGACCTGTTTTTTAAAAAGTACTCCCTCCGTTCCATAATAATAGAGTCATTTTGCCATTTTGGTACGTTCCATAGTAATAGAGTCATTTCCATTTTTAGTAAAAGTCAACACATTTTTCCACACCTACTTTACTCTCTCTTACTTTTTTCTCTCTTCATCTCTCTACCTTTTTCATTTTCCATTTCATTCTCCTTTTACTTAACTCACTTAACAACAATTTGATTAATCTCCGTGCCGAAAAGAAACGCCTCCATTACTATGGAACGGAGGGAGTAAATGATTTGGACCAAATTCGTATTTTAGTCATATGTTTATAATCAAAATTGATCTTTACTCTTTAATGGTTTGTTCTGGTATCATATTTTTTTCGAGTACTATTTGACTAATTCATACGTGAACCTGGTCCTGGATTTATTTTATTTTAGTTAGCTATTGTACGTAGATGTAATTAGGAACCCTAGTTCCAGTCATGTTCATAGAGATACCACATTTAATTAGTTTCCGCACCAGTTTGAAGAGATCTATAGAATGTTTGTAAATGAAATGAGTCTCACTTTTATACTAAAGGGGAGTGATCAATTGCTAACTCATCATTTAGTTGCTAACTACAACTATATAAAGGTCATAGGATTTTAGAAAACGTGTGGTCTACAATTTGCCACACATAATTTTTATTTTTATTAATTAAATCGAAAAAGATAAAAAAAACTCCAAATTAGGATTTTGGATGAAAATGTATAGTGTTCCGAAAATATCAACTCAATGCTTTGAGAATGTCAACACAATGCTTTAAGAATGTTAACCCATTGCTTATATTGACATTCTACATGTATTATACTGACATATTTTATATAGTATGTTGGCATTTCTGCTTGTACGAAAAAATTAAAAATTTTCAAAATTTTTTTCAAATTTTGACGTCAGAACATATGCATGTATCATATCGTTGGAATCCTTATGAAATTATTTTTAATTTGATATATGTTATATGAATTTAAAGTTTTGGAATTTCTTGTAAAAGTTAGTTATAACTAAACATGTAGTTAATTGACATTAATACCTCTATTGATATTTTTTGTAATTAATCCTATGGCCTTATTGATGTTTTTCGTTGATCGTATTGATATTTAGGGATTAATGATCTAAGTCCTTAATTTGAATATCCAATGGCTATTATTTAGTTGTAGTTAACAATTAAGTTATGAATTAGCAATATAACACTCCCTATATATTTTTAGTATTAATTTAACAGTAAAATATAAATAAAATAAGTTAGCAATACTTTCTTATTAAAAATAGTAAAATTTCTTATTAAAAATAGTAAAAGTGAAATAGACATATCAGTCTAGACACACACTTTTGTAAAAAAATGAGACACTTTATCGTGGACGGGAAACAAATAACAAAGTCTTGAATCGACAGGTATCGTGGCGTGGACAAATCGATGATGCTCTCGAACTGCCTATTCCGATCCGGTGGCTGCTCTATGCTTCTGACAAACCGGTCAGATTTCCGAGATCGAGCCATCTTAAAACTCAAACATTTGGTAAGAACGCACTTCGGAGACAACGACGAAGCGCACAACTGCTGCATACAGGTGGAAGATGACGAAGGCTACCCCGGTTTTCGACTGACGAAGAAGCTCACCACAGCCGCAGCAAAGGTGTTTGTTATCAATCTCAAAGTTCTGTTGCCGAAGATCTTGCCTGTGTGGGAGATTATCAGATTCGGTTTTGTTTATATCCGGCCGGGTAAGAAGAAGCAGCTTATGGAACTCCTCGGCGGCGCCGGCGGTCTTAATCTCAAGTCCGGTGTTGATCACTTTTGCATTCACCCTGGGGGCAGGTTGGTAAATTGGTACTATAAAATTTGAGTTGTTTATTTTAATTGGTAATTATTACTTCATCCATTTTACTGAGTGGCACATTTTTTTTCCGATGTCTCATTCAAATACTATTAATATAGAGATCTCATTTTATAATATGAAAAGTAGAAAAGAGAAAAAAATGATTGCATCATCATGAATATTTTTTTTTGTCAACTAATGAAGTAAAATTGGTCTAGTTTTGCAGAGAAAGTGGAGTAATTTGGTAAATAAGAGGTGTTTGCGAGATTGAAATATAAATTAGACTATGTAGTCATGTTCTGAAAAAATGCATACATTTTGAGATATAGCAAATGTTGCATATTTTTCAGGAACTAATGTAGTACTGCTATTATTAAGTATTCGTAAAAATTAATGAACTCGTTTAATTAATTTCTTAATAGTAACATAAATATATGTTGGGTTACTAGTGGCCTATATTGTACGATAGATATGCTCTACTAATAGCTAGTGAAATTTGATGATAATTTAAGTTTCGGAATTAGTATTAATTTAGAGGTTATGTAAATAGCAACATGTTTACTTAATCACATTGATAATTGACTAGCTCTAGTATGTCTTGCTAGGGAAAATTAGTAAAAAAAAAGTTCTATATAGAGAGAAATGTTATGATTTAGGTAAACTAACAAAATGAAACATTGACATTAAGGGCTGTGATCGATGGGGTCGGGAAGAGTCTCGGGCTGAGCGAGTACGACCTCGAGCCGGCCCGAATGGCGCTCCACCGCTTTGGCAACACCTCGGCTGGCGGGCTGTGGTACGTGCTCGGGTACATGGAGGCGAAGAAGCGGCTGAAGAAGGGCGACCGGATCATGATGATCAGCTTCGGAGCTGGCTTCAAGTGCAACAATTGTTTGTGGGAAGTTCTTAGAGACTTGGACGATCCGAATGTGTGGGAAGATTGCATCGATCGATACCCTCCGAAGAGCCTCGCGAATCCCTTCGCAGAGAAGTACGGTTGGATCAACGACGAGTGTCTCAGCTTCATTCGGATCGAGGATTGTGTGTTTTCGAGTTGTGCTTCTTGATTTTGTCGTTGGGTCGTAATGAGACAACAATGAAGCACTAGTTGGTGGGAAAAATGTTTCTCTTCAACTAATAGATTGGAGTTAAAGAGATCAAAGTGAGATGATGTAGTATTAGCTGTGGTTCAAAATAAATATTTGAGTTATTTGTATAATTAAATGTTGTGATGTTGATTCGTTGCAGGAGATTAGAGTGTAAAATATATCTATGGCTTTTTAATGGAGTAACATGTTTTGGTTGAGATTTATTTGTATTTACTACTCCCTCCGTCCCCCATTAAGAGTTACACTTTTCCATTTCGGTCCGTCCCCAATTAAGAGTCATACTTTATTTTTACCATAAATGGTAGTAGGTCCCACATTCCACTAACTCACTTCACTCACATTTTATTATAAAACCAATATAAAAAAGTGGGTCCCACATTCCACTAACTTTTTCAACCAATTTTTCTTTACATTTCTTAAAATCCGTGCCCGGTCAAACTGTGACTGCTAATGGGGTACGGAGGGAGTACATGTTTTTAATCGAAATGAGATGTGCATCTTAGTTAGTTAAATGACCAAAAATCAATGTCACTTTAAAGAATTAATTACTTGAGCCACTCGTATACAGATTTGGTCATTTAGTTTTGGTCATTTAGTCAGCTCAATGGGTCAATTTGGCCCAAAACATTGTGTCAGGCTTGAGCCCTATCAAACTTATACGTCAAAAAAAATAAATAATACTAAGTACATTCATATGCTCCATCTGTCTTCCTCCGAAATATACTAGTATTGGAGTATAAACTTTTGAAGGGGCACGAAGTAAAAAGAGAGAGAAAAAAAAGTGATTGAAATATTGTTAGTTAATAATTTGTCTCGTATCATTAAATAGCAAAAATTTCCTAAATTAGATTGTTCATAATAAAAATATTGAGAAATTAATTGGGACTTAATCCTATGCAGTTAAAAGGTAAATACCAAAAGATTAGCAATATAATTCTCCATGACACAATGCACATACTCCTTTTAAAATAATAATCCCCTGCATCAGAGCACAGAGGCAGGGTACATATATTCTCTCAAAAACTAACACTTTATTTGCTACTCCATGATCTAACCTCAACTTTATTCAAATGCCCAATTAATGTATTCAATCAAATTTGACACATGACAATATTAAATCAATACACAATCCACTCAAGTTATAATCCTCAAAAGAATCCAACACAAGTTACAATTCTTAAATTCAAGTGACAACCTAATAATACAGTTTCACTATTCATTTATTGCAAATCAACCCAAAAATACCAGAAATCACTGCTAAAGTTCTTGGATTTATTCAGAAAATTCTTACTTTGATTTATTGCAAATCAAGAGTTCTCCTACAAATCAAAATCAAAATCAAAAGTGGATTACATCACTTATGTTTTCACTTACAACTACTAGGAATCATATATTTTGCTTAATTGATAGTACTCTATAAGTAAAAAATGGACCTATGAACTTACATGCTCCTTGACGTTTGGACTCGCCTTTGTATCCTCACGATCGCACGTATATTCATCATCATTCTCATCCTCATTCTCTTCATGGTCATCCGTATCATCGTCATCATTATCCTCAACATTAATGCAAATTTATTCAGTATACACTTAAAAGATAAATCTTTATACATAGCTACTAACTCTCCGAATTGCTCCACCGACTCCCTTCGTTCATGGCCAATACCGTTGGTAGTGGACTGGACGAAAGAGGTTTTAATATATAATGGTGAAGTAAAAAAGAAAAAAAAAAGTCATTAAAGTATTGTTAAAGTAAAAGTATTGAAGTTTGATAACTAACCTTTCAAATTTGATTGTTGTCGGTTTCTCATCAAAAGAAGAAGTGCAATTAACACGGAGCAGCACATCTGAACGTGGTTGCAGTTGGGTGGCCCAAGCCAAAGCTAGAAGATTGCCGTCCTCTAATTCGATCTCTAAGGAACACATGTTAAAACTAGAAGCCATGTGGATACCTTTAAATTTGTAGCAGTGTTTCATGCTTAGGTTTCTAAGCTCGGGGAAGCTTCCGTACCTTAATCTCATTTGCACCAAATCACTTTCTTCAATTAGAAGAAACTTAAGACTCCGAAAGCGATAATCTTTTATATTCCAATATGAACCTTGAAAGGCGTAGGATCGTAATTTGAGAGCTTCAAGATTTGGCAGAGAAGCAATGTCATTCATGCACTTCCATGGAAAACCCATACCACTCAAATGTAACTTTTTCAAATTACATGGCAACTTCAATGCCCCATCAATCATTGGGAAAACATGACTTTTCTTGATGACTGGATTTGTGATACTGAGTTTGAGAATCTCTAAGCTTTCAAGTGTTCGAAATGTAATCAAAGCAACTCAAAAGATCGTTATGATCCTCATAAGGCGTGAGCTCAATCTGTATTTCTAATTTCTTTATATTGGGAAGTCTTTGGGAGAGTTTGAGGATAGTACAAATACTAGCATTCACCCCTATCAGAGTTGACACCTTTTCCAACGAAACAACATGAGATGGAGCTGCAAGGCTTTTTCCCAATATCTCGATATGCTCTAACTCTTTCATGTCCCATATTTCCATCGGTACATATGATGGAGCTCCACAACGTCTAATTTTCATATGCGGATGGATAATCAAGACTCGAAGGTTGAAAAGTTTAGATATGGTTGAAGGGACTTCTCCATTGCTAGTTAGAGCAAGGTACTTTAGTTGGATAAGGGTCCGAATTTCTATTGGGAAAGTATAGAAACGTAGTGTAAGAGCATCTATTTCCCTTAGCAACATGAAACCGACACCTATAGGAATTGGATATTGGTGGTAAGGACCATAGCAAAAGAGAAAACGTGCAAAGGATGCACAATTCAATCTCATTGAGTCACGAAAGTCTTTGATGCCGAATAAAATGTTATTTTCGAGGCATAAGCCACGCTGACCTTTTAGAACTTCTTCTTCAGCATCAATTAACTTATATAAGACATGATAAAACATGTTCTTCCTAGATTCTTCTCTACACACGTGCCGCCATGAAGAATGAAGCCAGTAATTTTTAAATTCAGCAATTTGAAAATCATTAAGAGTTTTATCAACGCTCTTCAGGATGCGTAAGACAATGCTATAGTCATAAACAAGATTTTTCAAATATATACGACCTGATTCATACGAGGAAAGCAACCCCTCAACCATAAGCATAATGATGATTTTGGAAGGGGGAGTGTTGTAATCCAGTGGAAAAACTCCCATGAACAGAAAAGACATTTTAAGATGTTGAGGTAAGTAGTCATAACTTGGGAAAAGTACCTTTGATATTTGATTGTATGCATCTCTGAAGACTGAATTTCTCCTTTCTGCCACGTCATTCCAGTAGACCGGGTCTCTGTTATGCTCTGATATTGAAATGATGGCAGCAACAGTGACGATCAAGAGAGGGAGACCTTCACAATGCTTGGCGATTTTGGCAGCAACCTTTTCAAGGTGAGTTGGGCAAATCTCATCACCATATACCTTCTCACATAGTAGTTCCATGCTTTCTTCTTCATTCAAAAACCGCACCTCATCCTCATAACGCATATAACTAGTAGTATCTACCAATTTTCGATGTCGGGCGGTAAGCAAGACAGTAACGAATCCTTGTCGGATGTATATAAAATCAAACTCCATTATACCCCATGAATGGATATCCCAGACATCATCCAGCACAATGAGGAAAGACTGACCCTTCCATCTTTCTGCAAAACTGTCGTCTAAATCTTCAAGAATGCCTCTTAAAATTTGAGTGGTCGGTTGAGGTACTCTGCCTATGGTCACCCATGCGCGATACTCAAACTTGCTTTGTATTTCTGGATCCTGATAAATCTGCATAGCAAGAGTTGTCTTCCCAACCCCTGCCGTTCCAACTAGATGGTGGAAACGAATCCAGAACCAACTATGCCCCAGAAGATCGGTTTTGAGTTTTTGGAATTGGTCAGATAATCCAATCATCTTTGGGTTAGGTCCAAGGAAACCTATCGATGACGAAATAGGTTCGTCTTGAGGCATATTCTCCGCTTCGTAAATGTACTCCTTCTCCATATCCTTGAGCGTTTTGATCAATGAACGAGCTTCGTTTTGCAGACTCTGCAGATCAATGGAGACAATCTCTGGAAGAGTTTCAGGTTGTGAAGGAATGTGTTGAGTGAGAAGGGATTCTAATGAGTCTTCGAATTTCCAAATTGCCTCTTTGACTCTTCCATCCAAAGCATTCACCTTCTTCCTGCTCTTGCTTGGGCTCGTCTTGTCCAATCTTTCCAGAATTTGTTGCCATGGCTCCAACTCCTTGTACACGACTTGTATGATTTGTTGAGAGCCACCAATCAGGGTAAAACGGGAGCAATGGGGAATATTATTTATTGTATTCATAAGAGAAGACATAGCACCGTAAGCCGTCATTTCTCTGATATGAAAAGGATTGGTGGTGGTTGAATTGAAGGAATGAAGTTGGAAAGGGTGAAATAATATGGCTTAGCAAATTGGAAATTACAGTGGAGGGGTTGAGTTATGTGTGATCAAAGTAGTGATATGAGAATGAGAGTAATGGAAATATTGGGATATGTTATTAATTGTCACTCCAATTTGGCCAGCCAACACTCATTATTTCCCATGCAATATTTATTATAATTGTCTGTTTGACTAGCTAACTTTTTGGTTTTACAGACTTTTATATTATTGGACTCACACTGTTAGAAGTATTTAATTGTCAAAGTGGGTTAATCAAAGCACCTTCACCTAACCATTTGTCAATAGTTCCGACAAATTTAGCGGATTCATGAATCTAAGGTAAGATGCCCTGCACATATTAAAGAAATATACTCGGACCCCCAATAATTGTCACTCTTATCTATTTCAGTCCGTCTCATAATAATTATTACATGTCTTTTTTTACCATAAATGGTAAGTAGGTTCCACATTCCACTAATTCACTTCACTCACATTTTATACTAAAACCAATATAAAAAAATGGATCTCATATTCCACTAACTTTTTCAATTTTTTTTTTATATTTCTTAAAATCTGTGCCACCATCAAGAGTGACAACTATTGTGGGACGAAGGAAGTATATGTCATACCAAAACCTGGGACAGTCGCCATGCACCGATGCCTTTTATATTTTTAAATGTTAATTACTCCCTCTGTCCATGAAATATTGCCCAAATTTGACTCGGCACAGATTTTAAAAAATATGAAAAAAGTGAGTTGAAAAAATTAATGGAATGAGATTCTACATTTATATATTAGTTTTATAATAGAATGTGAGTGTATGGAATTGGTGGAAAGTGAAACTCATTTATTAAAAATAGAAAAAAAGCAAAGTGAATAATTTTTCATGGACATACTAAAATGGTAAAGCAAGACAACATTTTACAAACAGAAGGGGTATTTCTTAAGTTTTTTACTGTTTTAATTTATTCAAATTGCACAATTCGTAGCTATATAGTTTAGTCATTCAAAATATCATATGCTGTCAATTCAACTTTGAAATCCAAAAATTGACCCAAATAATATAATAATTTCACAGGATTGGACTTTAAAATTTATAACCCAAAATATTTACGAACTAAATAACCCTAAACTGAATATATAGTAATCCAATAAAATTGATTTGAAATCAACTCAGTTCTCTTAGTGTTGGCCTCAAAAGAGAGATAATTCTCAATATTTAAATTATTTTTTATAGTCAAAGTTGAAATAATATTTTTTTATGTATACCTTCATTTATTCCATTATAGAATTATCAATAGAAATATTTTAATCAAAAAATCATCCACATATTTGAGCTCAATTCGTCGATTATATTAATCTGAGACCTGAAAGTTTAGGATTATAATTTAAAAATTATAAATCAATAAATTTATAATCTGAATAGTCTGACAACTTGATGAGATTGGTCCGAATTCAAGTGGATTGACTTGATCGACATATGCATTGCAAAATCAACCTAGTTCGATATTTCAGAAAGAATCATTTTTGGGCCAAACTGCACGTAGAGATTTTATGTTTTTTAATGGAATTTTAGTATGGGCCGATAAGCTTAAGTTATCCATATTTAATGGCCCCGGTGGTGACAGACATCAAAATATTAGTCTGTTTTTTTTTCTAGTATAATGTCATTATATCATTTCAATAAGAGCTGAAAATAATATTTAATAATTTGTCACACATTAAAATAAAAGGGAAAAACACATTGGTAGGCCCTACTTACTTTGTCGACCAATAGATGGACCCAATCCCAACCCACAGTTTTTTTGCAAGTTTATTTTGGATCCAGTTAGGGCCCTGTGTAGTTTCAATCGGCCCAATCTAGCCCAAGTAATCCAACACACAGCAATATTGAATCATACATAATCCACTCAGGTTATAATCATCCAAAGAATCCAACAAAAGTTATTCCTTCGTCCCACTCATCATCTTTTTTATTTGATTTGTCTCACTCAAAATTTCATCCTTTTTATTTGATTTGTCTTATTTAAGATATTCACTTTCTTTATTTGGAATTAAAATACCCAACTACAGTCCTTTCTCTAGCTTATTATGCTAAATAATTTTTCCTTAAGTTCATACCACTCAAGATTGTGGACATCTTGAGTGAGACGGTGGAGTGCAGTTCTTAAATTTGAGTGACAACCCAATAATACAACATTCATGATTGATTTATTGGAAATCAAACAAAAATAACACGAAATCACTGCAAAGTTCTTGAATTTGTTGAGAAAGTTCATACTTTGATTAACATGTGATCACTCTGTAGCAGCAAAATCAAGGCCTCGAAGAGTTCTCCTGCAAATCAAAAGCTGAGTACATCAGTACTTAATTCTGTTTTCACTTTCAAATACTCCCTCCGTCCCAAGATACTAGAGCCCTTTCTTTTGGGCATAAGAATTTATGAGATGTTGTTTAGTGGTCTAAGTGGAGTTGATAGTAAAATAAATTTTTACTATAAATAGAAATGAATCAAATATGTTGGGACACTCCAAAAAGGAATAAAGGTCTAATATCTTGGGACAGAGAGAGTACTAAGAATCATATCTTTTGCTCAAACATCACAGACGCATATATATATTCATTAATCAACCAACACTTTTTTTTCTCATTGCAAATAGTCTTACCTCAAATTTATTTAACTGCCCAAGTAATGTATTCAATCAAATCCAACCCATAACAATATAAACCATTACACAATCTGCTCAAGCTATAATCCTCAAAAGAATCCAACACAAGTTAGAGTTCTAAATTCCAGTGACAGCCTAATAATATACTACTAACATCCATGATTCATTTATTGAAAATCAAACCAAAATACCAAGAAACCACTGAAAAAGTTCTTGAATTTGTTGAGAAAATTCATGCCTTTATCATCATGTGTATCACTCTGTAGCAGTATGTTCATAGCCTCAAACAGTTCTCCAGCAAACCAAAAGTGGATTACTGTAGTTAATGTGCAGCAGAAAAAAGTTTAATTATGCTTTTTGTTTAGAGTGTCATTAGTAGGTTGGCTGATTATGACACTAGTCATTAATTCTCTACCATGTGTTTTCATTTCCTAGAAAAGTTGTCTCGTATTCCATCTTTAGTTAGTAGAGATGGAGAGTCTTTTGTAAGTTGAACCATTTTTCATCTATCTAAGTATCAGATTTTCTCCCTGAAAACTCACCTCCATAACAGCTCCTAAAACAGAGACTATACAACCATTATATCAAAAAAAAAAGAAGAGAAATTCTAGTGCCAACGATCCAACAGTTTTGGCATCATAGCCTAGTTGAAATACTAGGATTTCTCCAAAAAAAAAAAGCTTGAAGAAGGTGAAAGGAAGAGCAATAGTTGCTGTCAAGTTTCAGCAGAGTATCTCATACAAAATGGAGAACTCACAACATGCTTCTCTACCAATCTTTGCCGGAGAGAACTTTGAGTTTTGGTGCAAGAAGATGAAGACACTACTTGCCTCATTGGACTTGTGGGAGCTCGTCGATGAAGGCTACGACGAAGCAAACGAGAATCCTACAGCAGCTCAAATAAAGGAGTTAAAGAAAACGAAGCAAAGAGATGCTGCAGCTTTGTCAAAGATCCAACAAGCCGTCGCCGATTCGATTTTCCCTCGAATCATGGGAGCAGAAAAATCAAAGGAGTACACTTCAAATCAATTCACCAAGTATTGTGAAGAAGAAGGCATTGGAAGACAACTAAGTGTTGGATACACACCACAACAAAATGGTGTATCCGAACGCAAGAATAGGACGGTGATGGAGAATTAATGATACATGCCAAAGGATTGCTTAAAAGTTTTTGGGCAGATGCCGTTCATACAACAGTATACTTGCTGAATCGATGTCCAACAAAAGCTGTGATGGATAGAACTCCAATTGAAGCATGGAGTGGAAGAAAGCCATCAGTGAAGCATTTGAGAGTTTTTTGTCAGTTTGCTATGCCGAAATTCCAAAAGAAAAAAGGCAAAAGCTTGATGAAACAAGTGTGAGATGTATACTTGTTGGCTATAGCAACATGTCCAAAGGCTATAGACTTTACAACTTGAAGACAAGAAGTGTTATCACAAGTCGAGATGTGATATTCGACGAAAATGCAAGTTGGAATTGGGAAGTAAATGAAGTGCAGAAGAATGGATCAATCATTGATGAAACAAAGCTAGTTTCAACTGTTGAAGATGAAGGAGATGGTGATGAAGGTACTGATTTTTCATCCCCAAATGATTCAAGCTCTAACTCGGATCCAAATTCGTCCACATCATCATCAAGTCATGCTCCTAGAATGAAAAGCTTGCAAGATGTCTATGAGAGATGCAATGTTTGCCTCATAGAACCTGAATTTTTTTATGAAGCAATGGAACAAGAAGCTTGGAGAAAAGCTATGCAAGAAGAAATTGATGTGATCGAAAAGAACAAGACATGGGAGTTGGTCGAACGCCCACGAGAAAAAGAAATCATTGGAGTGAAATGGGTCTACAAAGTTAAAGTAAATGAAGATGGATCATTTCAAAGAAACAAGGCAAGACTTGTAGCAAAAGGCTACACACAACAGCCCGGAATCGACTACGACGAAACATTTTCGCCGGTTTCACGTTTGGATACAATCCGGATGCTCATTGCTCTTGCAGCTCAAAAGGGGTGGTTATTATACCAATTTGACATCAAATCAGCCTTCTTGAATGGAGAATTGACCAATGAAATTTATGTGGAGCAACCTCAAGGTTTTGAAATCGAAGGTGCCGAAGATAAAGTTTATCGGTTGAAGAAAGCATTGTATGGATTGAAGCAAGCATCAAGAGCTTGGTACAGCCAAATCGATGCATATTTCATTGAGCATGGATTTGAAAGGAGCAAAAGTGAGTCTACTTTGTACGTGAAGACTCAAGGTACATCTACTCTCATTGTTGCTTTATATGTTGATGATTTGCTGTTTTGTTGTGATGATGAGAAGATGATACATGATTTTAAAATTGAGATGATGAAGAGATATGAAATGAGTGATATGAGGTTGCTACATCATTTCTTGGGTATAGAGATATACCAAGAAAATGACGGGGTGTTTATTTGTCAGAGAAAGTATGCAAATAATATTCTGAAAAAATTTGGAATGGGTGATTGCAACCCAACTTTGATTCCATTGGTGGTGAATGAGAAAATGAAGAAAAAAGATGGCGAAAAGAAGATCGATGCTTCTATCTATCGAAGTATGGTTGGAAATTTGTTGTATCTTTGTGTGACAAGACTGGACATTATGTTTGCTTCTAGTATGTTGTCAAGATTCATGAATAGTCCAAGTCAAATCCATCTTGGTGCAGCAAAGAGAGTTCTTAGATACATCAAAGGCACAACAAATTTTGGGATCAAGTATGTCATAGGTGCCCAAGTTAATTTGCAAGGCTATTGCGATAGCGATTGGGCCGGATGTTTGGATGATATGAAGAGTACTACGGGTTACTCATTTTCTCTTGGTTCAAGTGTGTTTTCTTGGAGTTCAAAGAAGCAGGAGAGTGTGGCACAGTCAACTGCCAAAGCTGAATATGTTGCAGCTGCTATGGCGACATCACAGGTGTATTAGCTGAGAAAGATTCTTGGCGATATTGGAATGAAGCAGGAGGAAGCTACCGAGCTGTTTTGTGACAACCAATCAGCAATTGCTATGAGCAAGAATCCTGTTTTTCATAGCCGCACTCGACACATCAACATCAAATATCATTTCATCCGAGAAGCCATTGAAGAAGGTGAAGTTCAGCTCACATTTTGCAAGTCCGAAGATCAAGTGGTAGACATCTTCACCAAAGCACTTCCAAAGGAAAAGTTTTTCAAGTTCAGAGAACTTCTTGGTGTCATGGAACAACACATTAAAAGGGAGAACTGTAGTTAATGTGCAGCAGAAAAGAGTTTAATTATGCTTTTTGTTTAGAGTGTCATTAGTAGGTTGGCTGATTATGACACTAGTCATTAATTCTCTACCATGTGTTTTCATTTCCTAGAAAAGTTGTCTCGTATTCCATCTTTAGTTAGTAGAGATGGAGAGTCTTTTGTAAGTTGAACCATTTTTCATCTATCTAAGTATTAGATTTTCTCCGTGAAAACTCACCTCCATAACAACTCCTAAAACAGAGACTATACAACCATTATATCAAAAAAAAAAAAAAAACAAAGAGAAATTCTAGTGCCAACGATCCAACAATTACATCACTTTTATTTACTTATAAAGAAGCATATCTTCTGCTTAACTAATACTACTACAAGTATAAAAATATCCCTATGAACCCACATGCTCCTTGACGTTTGCGCTTGATGGGGTTTGGTGCCCCTTGCACAGCGGAAGACTTGTACAAAACAAATAAATCAGACACGGATCTATTTGACCGATTATGCGATTAATCAATTCACATGATAAACAGATAATTGCATGCCAGAACGCAAATAATTCATGCTCATGGAAAGTAAATCCTAAAACATGAATTCTACGGTTTAGGGTTACCGATTTTGATTCTCCAAAGAATCGTCGATTGCTCGCGCCTTCTCCACATGATGATCTTCAATACTAGACCACAGATCTTCTCTCTGGTTCCCGAACTGTATCTCGATATCAGGGTGGGCTGATCTTATCAAAACACTAGGACTCGAATAAAGAAGACAGAAGAAATCCTTTTGGGAAAAGGAGTGGAATTCGAAAATTCCTACAGCTGGGGAAGCTGAAATTTTCAAAAATTACAAATAATGAAATTGTGATTCTTCTGTCTCCTTTATTCTCCTATTTATATTAAGTTCCTTATGGATATGGGCTCGCCCAATTAGCTTTTTACTAATTAAATTGAACCCACAATTTAATACAAGCTTATATTGGAATATAACGAGCAGCCACTACAGAAGTAATATTGAACGCTCCCCATCCAAATCCGAAATTACAAGTAATCCGGGTTTCCACTTTTATTATTTATTTCCCGCGCTTAAGATATAAATGTCCATTAATTAATTAATGTCTGCTATGGACTTAATTAATTAATATCTTATTAATTCCAAGATGGGACTTAACAAGAAACATTTATTTATTATTCATAGAGTAATAAAACTCCAACTGGCCAGTTTTCCGAATAATAAAACCTTGTTCGAGCTCCTCTTGAGGACATTATCAAACGAGACTCACCTTGCGCATGTTTCAACATAATAGCAATCCTAGCACCGCTAGATATTAATCACCACTACCCAATATATCAGGATTATTGGGTTGCGAAAAACCCGCACCATTTGATAAGTCAAAGTAGTGTATAATCAATACCGTATGCTCAATGCTAACATATATAGATTAAGAAATAGTATTTTATCAAGACCTAGTCTTTCAGTAGATAGCATAAAGACACGTCTTGCTGTTAGATCCGTTCAGTGATATACCACACCAATGTCATCTTATTTCAGTAAGGCTTAGAAATATGCGGACTGCCACTGCAACCTTTCACGACAGGTAGCCAAAGCCTATCTAGGTTGTGAAATTCTTCTTTTTCTTTTGCAAAGCATTGCATAGATCTGACCGTGTTACCTTAAAGTGGACGACGCCCACAACCGGTCTACTAAGCAAAAGACTTAGGCTTTGTTTACTTCTTATGCATTTAAATGTTTGTAAGACATCTTATAAATGCACAAGCAAACACAATGTAATAATAATAGTTATTCTATTCGTGCGAGACTGCTCGAATAATACTAAATCAGGTTAAAAGTGGATTGTAGAGTTTTACGTATACAAGCAAGACTCTATTCGAGCGAAACTTGCTCGAAACATGCTTTTCAGTATACCAAACCTAACAATCTCCCACTTATACTCAAAACATGCTTTCGAGTATACCCACTGCCAAAAACTCTCCCACTTATACACAAAGCAGGTATTGATTCTAGATATATCGAACTACCATTCATTTCACTAAGTGAAAGAAAAATCTGCTTGGTTGTTCTCTGATAATATCTTTTTCACCATAATGTCTTTGTTGCGTACTTGATCTTTAATTAATTTCATCCCCATATGTGATTGCTTAGCTTAATAAATTCGTGTGTCCCTTGAGTTAGCCTTCACTAGAGTAGTAAAAAAAAATAATACTCATAGGCATACTCAAACTTACGATTAAAGCTATTAGGAAGATATTCCTAAGGTAAACACATATTCAGAGGATGACTTGATCACTGATTAGTCATATAACTAAGACAGTGTAACCCCAAGGACATTACATGAATGACTGGTAAACTAGAATATAGTTACTAGTCTTTCTCAAGCACTTGGGTATATTCATTACCTCAATCAAAATCCTTTGCCATGGTTAATATGATATATACTTGCTATGCATAAGCACAACTAATATCAAACTTAGTACACATTATAGCATACATGAGACAACTATCTCCTAAACTAGTCTCATAATTCTTGATCTCACTAAGCGTCAAACGACACTTGACTAGAGATAAGACAATTCCATCTCGAGAGGTATAAACCTTTTCATGGAATTTCTAATGCTTAAATGTTCCAAGCAATGTGTAGATATAGGATTCCTAAGAGAATCTCAACATTCTTTCTAGCAATCTTAAAAGGACTTAGATGCTAAGAATGTAATTAGTTTCTCTTAAATCATTTATCTTAAACTGGGTAGAGTACCAATAATACCACATTTAATGCACTTTCAACTTCCTGGTGTTTACAGCACTGCTATGGGCAAAAGTCAAATTCCAGACATTTGACAATTTTGATAAAACACATATACTCTGATTTAGATGCTTGCCTAAGACCACGAAGGTCTTTATAAGCTTCCAATCATGCGTTTCTTGCCCTTAATTACATATCCATTAGAATGTTCTAGTAGATGATTTCCTCAAGACTTCTATTTATAGAAGGCTGTCTTGACAATCATAATACATACATTCTAATTTATGTAAGTTCTAATAGACAATATGATCGAATAAATCCTGGCACAACGATAGCGAGAAGAGAATTCTCTTTGGGCATAGCCCATTGTCATTTTCTAGCCATTTCAGATCCATATTTACACTTGCAAATATACTAGCTCCCACTGACTGACACAGCCTATAGGTAGTTTTGCAAATCCTGTAAAACATGTTGTCTATCTTAGATTGTAGTTTGGAATCTATCACCTTTTCAAGGATGAATATCCAAATGAACCAATACTACATTGTAGTTAAAGGGATTATGTTCAAGTTGATCTAAGACTTAGTCTTACGACACTCTTAGACCCATGAACTTGTTGTGTTCCAGTGGAACGCTCCCACTACGATATGATTCTTACAATCTTAGGTATTGAAGTTGATTTTATTAGTGCAAATGTTTCTAATGGTATGGCTTATTGGTAATGTGGAAAATCTGATATCTCTCTCTTTATTTTGAGAGTTATCACGCTGTTAGGCTTGTAGTTCATCTCTAGATCTTCATACAAGAATTATATCTTTGAAGATTACAGAACTTATAACCTTACATCATTTGTGACAAACCTTAAAACATGCCTCAATACACAACTCCAATTTCTTGGACACTTTTCCAACACGTGTTGGAACAACATTACACCTTGAGATGTGCTAGACTAGAGACGCTCTAGTCCACAACTCGTGTTTTGTAGAAGGTACTGATGTTGGTAGTTTCTTTAATGATTATCCCATCAATGATAAGATTTTAATGAGTACAACTCATCACATAATCAAACTTGTCTTAGAAAGACTTCGATTCCTTCTTACATAACTATCCCATTCATTAGATGAATGCTTGGATTCGTCAATGGAGATTAGATCCCGCTACTGATCATAACCCTTTGCTCGTCTCCTTATGGTGTAAACCATTAAGACTTGCTAGTCTTTCTATGTTGCACTTCTATAAGTATTCTAAATCTCTTGAAAAATCAAATGATTCTAACTCATAGTGCATCAAATAGACTTTCTCAACTCTCAAGCTATTTAATGAAATGTTAAAATCTTGATAGTCTAGATCAGTTCGAACAATTTCTAAGTATTTTCTTGGCCTTAAGGCTAAGAGCCATAAATACTTTATCATTCAATAATTAAGAAGTTGGTGTGTTGTTGAATACTCAACCTTGTCGCACTTATATTATTTTAATACTATGATGCCTTAAGCATCAACCATAAAACAATAGTTGAGCATTAATAGCTCACACTGCAACAAAAACCTAAGTGGATCAAGATCTCTTACTTAGAAGTTGCATTGTCATGTAAGTCATTGTCCTTCTATAAAATAGGTCAATCCAACTCACAAAGCATCTTTTCTCGCTTTAAACAAACTTCGATGACAATCCAGGCTCTCCCATTTCCATATCTAGTCTTTTGTTCAAATGAACTAGGACTTAAGAAAAATGCAGCCTTTATGAATTCGTCATCTATCATGTTACTTTCCTCTAATAGTAACACAACGACTATTATTCTGAAGATTTTCTACTTTTCAGTTAAACCTTCTTATAGTCATTTCTTGTTACTTTAAGCGATGACTTGTGTCAGAAACTATTTGAGTGATCAAAAGATCCTCAAAACATTCTATCACTCTAGGATATTCCAATCGAATCATCTTGACAGATTCTATTGATATCCATCTTTCATCGTCATTAACCAAGACTTGTTGAGCTACTTAAAGGAAAATATCTTGACCTTATTCCTCAAAGAGCTTGTCAAGTACATGCATAATGCATTCTCGAACTTTCTTCGTGGAATTATGTTGAGGAAATGGAGGACATGAATCATTGAGTATAAACTCCAAGCTTTCAGCGATGAGAATTTTATCCATTTTCGTTTCCGGTCTACATAATTTAGGCATTCGAGTTCTTTCTTTAAGGATCGCAGACAAATATTAAATGACATAATGAAGATTTGGCAAAGAAACTTATTATCACATACTCATGCTCAATACATAATCACAAATAACCACAAAACAATTATGTATCTCACAACTGCAAAATTAATAAATTGTATCCTCCTTTGGAGGTTAATACGCATTAAAACTTTGACAATTTTACTGGTCACAACACCGACGCATCAATATCTTTCTCCTTTGGAGGTCAACACGCCTAATGCTGCCTAAGCACGACCATCAGATTTAGCATTACAGAATTTTATTTCTACAACACACTCCCATAACAATGTTCATGTGCTGATAACAAAACAAGCTATCTCATTCTGATTGAACCCTGAAACTCGCAGTTCCTTAGGATTATTGTCCCCACTTTGCAGGTGACAATAATATTGGGAACCACTTTCTAGTTCATTCTATTTATTTTGTGAGAAGTCCGCCCTTATGTGTTAGAGTTTGTATACTAGAAATCACCTTTCGAGTGATTGAATACTGTTAAAACTCTTATTTTATTTTCCAAATGAATAAACAGATTATTTTTGTCATAATGTTGTTATATTTTACATTTAATGGATGTTAATTGCATATTTAAATGTATAAGTAATTTAACAAAGTCTAAGTCTTTGATTTAGTAGACCGGTTGTGGGCGTCGCCCACTTTAAGGTAACACGGTCAGTTCTAAACAAAGAAAAATAATTATTTCACAACCTAGATAGGCTTAGACTACCTATCGTGAAAGGTTGCAATGTCAGTCCGATTATTTCTAAGCCTTACTGAAATAAGATGACGTTGGTGTGGTATAGCACTGAATGGATCTAACAGCGAGACAGTCTTTATGCTATCTACTGAAAGACGAGGTCTCGTAAATTATTTCTCAATCAATGTACGTTAGCATTGAGCATACGGTATTGATTATGCACTACTTTGACTTACCAAATGGTGCGGGTTTTTCGTAACCCAATAAGCCTGGTATATTGGGTAGTGGTGATTAGTATCTAGCGGTGCTAGGATTGCTATTATGTTGAATCGTGCGCGAGGTGAGTCTCGTTTGATAACATCCTCAAGAGAAGCTTGAAATAAGGTTTTATTATTCGGAACCTAGCTAGTTGGAGTTTAATTACTCTATGAATAATAAATAAGATTTTCTTGCTGAGTCCTCTCTTGGAATAAATAAGATATTAATTAATTAAGTCCATAGCAGACAATAATTAATTAATGGATGTTTCTATCTTAAGTGCGGGAAATAAATATAAAGTATTGGAAACTCGAAGTACTTGTAATTTCGGATTTGGATGGGGAGTGCAGTATTACTTCTGCAGTGGCTGCTCGTAATATTCCAATTTTAAGCTTATATTAAATTGGGTTTAATTTAATTAGTAAAAAGCTAATTGGAGGAGCCCATATCCAAAGCCTTCCATAGATCCCTGTCTGGGCCCAATATGTGACTTATTATAAATAGGAGAATAAAGGAGACAGAATTATCACTTAATTTTATCTAAAATTTTCGGCCCCTTCTACTTCTTGTAGTGGTCGAATTCTTCTCCTACCGGGGAAAGGATTTCTGTCTTCTCTATTTAAGTCCTAGTGCGCTGGTGAGATCAGCCCACCCTGATATCAGTTCACAGTCCGGGAACCAGTCAGAAGATCCATGGTTTTGTACTAAAGATCTTCACGAGGAGAAGGCGCTAGCTATCTACGATTCTTTGGAGAATCATCAAGGTATAATGGCTAAACCCTAGAACAGCATGTTTTAGATTTCATTTAATTTAAAGCATGTGATTATTTGAGTTATGAGCATGATACGTGAGATGATTACGCGAATAGAATTTGTCTAAATAATCCGCTAAATAGATCTGATTATTATGTAATTGATTTATCTATGCGCTTCCGCTGCCAACCCCTACAATTGGTATCAGAGCCAGTCTTTGGCTCTGATTATTTGGATTTAAATTTCGCAAAATTCATTTATGCATGCGTTTTTGTTTTCGAAGCATGTTCTTGTTTTTAGTTGTAATTTTATAATGCATGATGAACCCAAGAACTATCAAAACAAAGAACTCAAATTTTTTGGAACGTTAGAGACGTGCGATTCGTCGGCGCTTGCGCCGAGACGAATCGCGCGACACGCGATCCAATTAGGGTTGTCGAGCGAGTGGGAGCGAGGGAGGTGATCGGCCGGCGACACGCAGACGAGGGTGGCCTCGTGCGCGCCGCCGGCGAGACCGCCGATCCCTGAATGCCTCGGAATTCGCGTTGATTGAGTGGGAGTATAGCTGCGATCACGCGGCGACGTGAACACGAGCGTGGGCTCGTCCACGCCGCCGGCGAGACTGCGGCGCTCATCTCCCTGGACCATTCGACGATCGACGATGGTGGTCGACGGTGGAAGCCGCAGCTCGTCCGAGAGC
The DNA here is from genome assembly GCF_029641045.1 of Salvia hispanica. Taxonomy (NCBI): domain Eukaryota; kingdom Viridiplantae; phylum Streptophyta; class Magnoliopsida; order Lamiales; family Lamiaceae; genus Salvia; species Salvia hispanica. The sequence goes on along the minus strand of NC_142693.1, from coordinate 28,524,221 downwards.
AGCGGCGGTTCTGCCAGGCCCGAACCCTAACCCTAGGCAAAACCCTAACCCTAGTCTAAACCCTAACCGAGCGTTGCTGAGCAGGAGCTACGCCGCCGTGAGTGGTGGCGGCTCGTTCATGCGAATCTGCGGGTGGAAGACGGGCAAGTCGGCGGTGCAGCGCGGCGGTCGTCGCGCGCTGGGCGACTTCGGGCAAGGGAGACGCGGCGCGTTCGCGCTGCGGTGGGGAAACGGAAGCAGTCGCGCCCTGCGCGAGTTGCCGGCGGAGGCTGGTCGGCGAAATCGCAGTTCCGGCGAGAAGATCTCCGGCGGGACTTCATCGACGTGGGTCGTGCGAACCTCGATCACGAGATAACGATGGAATCTTTATTTTATTGATTATTTAATTCCTAAATTAATAGAAATCTTTAAAATACTATTATTTAATTGAAATAAAATATTATGGGAAGATTTCCCTAGATTTTAGGAATATTTTGATTATTTTCTATATCTATGAATATTTTATATCCTAGATGATATAGATAAGAATAATTAAATAGTTTCCTAAATTATGTTATATATCTAGAATCCTAATAAGGATAGATATGTAAGATTTCATTAAATAATAAAATATATTATATATTCTCTTCCCAATCTTAATAAGGAATTAATTTAAGATTATTTATTCATGTCCGTAAAAGATATAAATAATTAATTATTTTAGATAAATCTTATAGAAGACATGAATATGGATTAATCTTTAGTAATTAATATATTATCCTTTAATAAGATGATTAAAATATTATAAAAGATTTAATTATCCAGTCAATTAAATACCAACAGAATTTAATTAAGCCTTTAATCTGCACTAAGGCTAAGGATAATTAATGAAAAACCATAACTTAAATATCTAAGCGATAATTACGAACTATGTTTGTATATGGTCTCCATCGATTGGTCCACAACTTATGAAGCTGATTTCTAATATTATCGCCACCCATGCTGTGGGGACAATAATCCTAAGAAATAGCGAGTTCGTATAGGTGGACTTCTCATTTGTAAATAGTATGGACTAGAAAGTGGTTTCTAATATTATCGCCACCCATGCTGTGGGGACAATAATCCTAAGAAATTACAAGTTTCAGAAGTTCAAACAGAATTTACGAGATAGCTTGGTCTTGTTATCAACGCACGAGCATTGTTATGGGAGTGTATTGTAGAAATGAGATTCTGTAATGCTAAATCTGATGGTCGTGCTTAGGCAACATTTGGCGGCCATGCCGTGCTGCGGTCTCTGGACTATTCGTCGGTGTTGTGACCAGTAAAAATGTTAAGATTTTAATGCGTATTGACCTCTGCTTGAGGGTACAAAATTTTAATTTTCCAGTTGTGAGAATTTGAAAAGTTTTATGGTTTAACCTACTCAATTTCTTCACATAAGTTTATGACAAATAGTAAATAATTCTGTTTTGCAGTGCAACCTAAATCGTCAACATGTTACTCAATCCTCTTTCTGCAATTCTTAAAGAAAACAAACTCGAGGGCCAAAATTACATAGAATGGAAACAAAATTTGGACATCGTTCTCACGGCTGATGAGTACAAGTTTGTGCTCACTACTCCTCGGCCCCCAGTGCCGGCGGCTAACGCCGCGCAGGCAGCGCGAGATGCCCATAGACGGTGGCACAAGGCGAATGAGATGGCTAAGTGTTATATGTTGGACTCCATGTCAACAGTGCTTAGACATCAGCATGCCGCCATGGCAACTGCCACCGAGATTATGGAAAATCTCACGAATCTCTTTGGTACTCAGAATCGAATGGCTAAGTCTCAAGCCTTTCGGAGTATCATGTTCAAGACTATGAAGGAAGGCTCGTCTGTGAGGGATCATGTCCTCGAGATGATGAGCCATCTCAATCAAATTGAAGTATTGGGAGGCGTCATTGATGCCGAGTCCCAAGTTACTATTATCCTTCAGAGTCTGCCCCCTAGCTTCCAACAGTTCAAGCTCAACTTTGAGATGAACAAAAGGAATTACACCTTGGCTGAGTTGTTGACTGAACTTCAGTCGGCGGAAGATCTCATGAACCAAGCTAAGGCTGCGATGGTTAGTTCGTCACATCGTTCCTCTGGCCCTAGGCCTGGCGCAGGAAAGAAGAAAGTGACAAACCAGGTTGCACCTAAAGATGCTAAGGGAAAGAAAAAGAGGAGGTCGGGAAAGAAGCAAACCGGAAAGTGTTTCAAGTGTGGAGAGAAGGGGCATTGGAAGCCAGATTGCCCTAAAAGGAGCAAGGCTACAGGTATGCACCAAGCTTTAGTTGTTGAGTCATGTTTGGCTTCAACTTCTTCTCATACTTGGGTTATTGACACTGGAGCTACTGATCATATTTGTTTTGATCCTGACTTAATGCAGGTGACAAGACGGCTATATGATGGAGAGATCGAAGTTCAGCTGGGCGACGCTACTAAAGTGGCGGCCGTAGCAGTGGGAGACGTTTATTTGCGTTTTAGTAGTGATAGATTTTTGGTTATGAAGAATGTTTTGTTGATACCTTCTTTTAGAAGAAATTTAATTTCAGTTTCTAAATTGGTTTTTGATGGATATTCGATTTCTTTTAATGACTGTTGTGTTATTAAGAAAGATGGTTCTTATATCTGTCATGGTATCATGGAAAATAATCTGTACACAATCACATCTACACAAAATAATGATCGCAAATTAGAACTCAATAATGCATCGAAAATTTCAAAGAAAAGAAAAGAACCTTCAAGTTCAATGAACGAAACGTACTCGTGGCACCTTAGACTTGGTCATGCTAACCAAAAGAGGATTCAAACACTCGTGGATCAGAACCTTCTTAAAGGTGTAGACACTGAATCTTTTTCCACGTGCGAATCCTGTTTGGAAGGCAAGATGACTAAGAGACCTTTTAGAGTGAAAGGTAATAGGGCCAAGGAAGCACTAGAACTCGTTCATACTGATGTGTGTGGACCAATGTCAACCGAGGCGAGAGAAGGATTTCGGTATTTCATCACTTTTATTGATGATTACTCGAAAGTTGGATATGTTTATTTGATGCGCTTTAAGTCTGAAGCTTTTGACAAGTTCAAGGAGTTTAAGGCTTATGCTGAGACGCATCATGGAAAACGTATCAAGAGCCTGCGATCTGATCGTGGAGGCGAATACCTCAGTGCCGAGTTTTTGGATTACTTGTCAGTAGAGGGAATTGAATCCCAAACGACTGCGCCAGGCACACCTCAGCAGAATGGCGTAGCTGAAAGAAGGAATAGGACCTTGTTAAACATGGTCCGATCGATGATGAGTTATGCACGACTGCCTATTTCGTTTTGGGGACATGCCTTGCTTTCCGCGAGTCATATTTTAGACAATTTATCGTCAAAATCTGTTCCTGCCACTCCATATGAGTTGTGGACCGGGCGTAAGCCTAATCTAGAACATCTCAAGATATGGGGGTGTCCAGCTCATGTTTTGGAAAAGGATCCAACTAAGCTGGGCTCAAGGACAGATGTATGTTTGTTTATAGGGTACCCCAAAGGTTCGAAAGCTTATGAATTCTATAGTCTCCGAGACAAGAAAGTCATTGTGAGTACACACGCGACATTCTTAGAGGAAGACTTTGTTATGAATCATAAACCCAGCAGTGAGGTAGCTCTTGATGAGCTCACTTCAGTCACAAGTTCCATTAACCAAGAACAAGTACCCTTAGTACAACCAATTCCCGAACCTTCAACTTCTACACCTAATATTGTAGTGCCGCGCCGCAGTGGGAGGGTCTCTCATGAGCCCGAAAGGTACATTGGTTTGGGAGAATCTATGGATCACTCCTCGGACAGTAGTGTACCAGATCCCTGGAATTATGCAGAGGCGCAGGCGGATATCGATCATTGCGAATGGGTGAAAACAATGGATTCGGACTACAATCTATGATAGACAAAGACGTCTATGATTTGTCCGTCCTACCCGAAGGCTGTACTGCCATTGGGAGCAAATGGATATACAAACGTAAACGTGGACCCGATGGACGAGTTAAAGTCTTCAAGGCAAGACTAGTGGCTAAGGGGTATACCCAAAAGGAAGGTGTCGATTACGACGAGACCTTCTCCCCAGTGGCCATGCTCAAATCGATCCGGATACTATTGTCTATTGCAGCTTACATGGATTGGGATGGGCAGATGGACGTTAAGACTGCGTTCTTGAACGGCAGTCTTGAGGAGACCATCTACATGGAACAACCCGAGGGTTATGCCGTCAAGGGCAAAGAGCACATGGTTTGGAAGCTTAAGAAAGCCATATATGGCCTCAAGCAAGCATCTAGATCATGGAATCAGTGCTTCGATCAAACTGTTAATAAGTTTGGATTCGAGAAATGCCCTAACGAGAGCTGCGTGTACAAGAAGGTAGAAAAAGGGAATGTGGTGTTCTTAGTTTTATATGTAGATGACATTCTTCTAATTGGAAACAATAAAAAGATGTTGTCATCAGTACGAACTTGGTTGTCGAACCAGTTCGAGATGAAGGATATGGGAGACGCGGGACACATTCTAGGCATCAAAGTCCTTAGGGATCGTGAGAAAAGAATGTTGTGCTTATCCCAAGAACCCTACATCGACACTGTACTTAGTCGCTTTAGCATGCAAGATGCCAAGAAAGGTTTCTTACCTTTTAGACATGGCATCCATTTATCTCAAGAGATGTGTCCTAAGACAGCATCTGAGATAGCAGAGATGAGAAAGATACCATATGCCTCGGCTGTTGGTAGTCTCATGTATGCTATGCTTTGTACAAGACCCGATATTTGCTTTGCTGTTGGCATGGTAGCAAGATATCAATCAAATCCTGGCCAAGGACATTGGACTGCAGTAAAGAACATACTCAAGTACCCTAAACGGACTAAGAACATACTCATGGGATATACTGATTCAGACTTTCAAGCTGATCAGGACTCGAGGAAATCTACTTCTGGCTATGTGTTTACCTTAGGGGGTGGAGCCGTGATTTGGAAGAGTGTAAAGCAGAAATGCATTGCAGACTCTACCATGGAAGCCGAATATGTGGCCGCTTCGGAGGCTGCAAAGGAGGCTGTATGGCTCAAGAACTTTCTTATGGACATAGGTGTGGTTACGAATTTGCCCAAGAGCATCACCATTTATTGTGACAATTCTGGTGCTGTGGCTAATTCGAAGGAACCAAGAGCTCACAAAGCGAGCACACACATTGAGAGGAAGTATCATATCATCAGAGATATAGTGCAGAGAGGAGACATACAAGTGGTCAAGATTGCGTCAGAGAACAACCTGGCAGATCCCTTCACTAAGGCATTGGCGGTCAAACCGTTCGAACGCCATGTAGAAGGAATGGGAGTTCGACTCGCTCGAGACCTCAACTCGCTTTCAGTATAAGTGGGAGAATTAGACGTAGTGCACATTTTTTTGTATACTCGAAAGCTGTTTTGAGTATAAGTGGGAGATTGTTAGAGTTTGTATACTAGAAATCACCTTTCGAGTGATTGAATACTGTTAAAACTCTTATTTTATTTTCCAAATGAATAAACAAATTATTTTTGTCATAATGTTGTTATATTTTACATTTAATGGATGTTAATTGCATATTTAAATGTATAAGTAATTTAACAAAGTCTAAGTCTTTGTTTTAGTAGACCGGTTGTGGGCGTCGCCCACTTTAAGGTAACACGGTCAGTTCTAAACAAAGAAAAATAATTATTTCACAACCTAGATAGGCTTAGACTACCTATCGTGAAAGGTTGCAATGTCAGTCCGATTATTTCTAAGCCTTACTGAAATAAGATGACGTTGGTGTGGTATAGCACTGAATGGATCTAACAGCGAGACAGTCTTTATGCTATCTACTGAAAGACGAGGTCTCGTAAATTATTTCTCAATCAATGTACGTTAGCATTGAGCATACGGTATTGATTATGCACTACTTTGACTTACCAAATGGTGCGGGTTTTTCGTAACCCAATAAGCCTGGTATATTGGGTAGTGGTGATTAGTATCTAGCGGTGCTAGGATTGCTATTATGTTGAATCGTGCGCGAGGTGAGTCTCGTTTGATAACATCCTCAAGAGAAGCTTGAAATAAGGTTTTATTATTCGGAACCTAGCTAGTTGGAGTTTAATTACTCTATGAATAATAAATAAGATTTTCTTGCTGAGTCCTCTCTTGGAATAAATAAGATATTAATTAATTAAGTCCATAGCAGACAATAATTAATTAATGGATGTTTCTATCTTAAGTGCGGGAAATAAATATAAAGTATTGGAAACTCGAAGTACTTGTAATTTCGGATTTGGATGGGGAGTGCAGTATTACTTCTGCAGTGGCTGCTCGTAATATTCCAATTTTAAGCTTATATTAAATTGGGTTTAATTTAATTAGTAAAAAGCTAATTGGAGGAGCCCATATCCAAAGCCTTCCATAGATCCCTGTCTGGGCCCAATATGTGACTTATTATAAATAGGAGAATAAAGGAGACAGAATTATCACTTAATTTTATCTAAAATTTTCGGCCCCTTCTACTTCTTGTAGTGGTCGAATTCTTCTCCTACCGGGGAAAGGATTTCTGTCTTCTCTATTTAAGTCCTAGTGCGCTGGTGAGATCAGCCCACCCTGATATCAGTTCACAGTCCGGGAACCAGTCAGAAGATCCATGGTTTTGTACTAAAGATCTTCACGAGGAGAAGGCGCTAGCTATCTACGATTCTTTGGAGAATCATCAAGGTATAATGTCTAAACCCTAGAACAGCATGTTTTAGATTTCATTTAATTTAAAGCATGTGATTATTTGAGTTATGAGCATGATACGTGAGATGATTACGCGAATAGAATTTGTCTAAATAATCCGCTAAATAGATCTGATTATTATGTAATTGATTTATCTATGCGCTTCCGCTGCCAACCCCTACATTATGAACTTACTATTTTCGTAGGATTATTGTCCCTACTTTGTAGGTGGCGATAATATTAGAAAATCAGCTTCACAAAATTTGGCAGTCCAACCGATGGAGACCGTATACAACGCACTTGTTGTAATCATCACTTAGATATTTTTATATGGTTTTTGCATAATTATCACATAAGCAGATAAAGCAGATAATCCACTTAAAATAGATAAACACCAAATAAATAGAAAAATCCATCCAATGCATGGCATTTAACCACACAGGATAATTATCGATAATTATTTAATTTAATCAAGGGAGAATCAATTAAATAATTAAGTTTTATATTGGATCATAATTATCCAATTACTGATAGGATTTATCAAGATAGAGTTAAGTATCAAAATCCATTTAGGATTATTCAAGATTTTATTTCGATAAAATCAAATCCTACAATTCAAGATAACGTTGATCTAGGATTATCATTATTTAAATCGTACTAGGATATTACTAGATAGAAACAATTCCATCATAATCCATAAGATAAAAATAAAATCCTACCAACCAAGATTTATACAAATCTTAATTCTATTTAGAATAGATATCCAGAATATATCAAACATTTCTTAGGATTTCTTAGATAAATAAATTTATCTAAATCCAATTAAATAAGAATTTCTTATATATCATCAATATCCTAATCTATCTAGGACATAAATCCAAATGATAAGGATAACTTGGATTAATACTTATTTTAATCCATCTAGGATTTGTCTTAATAGAATTAAATCTATTCAAATCCATAAGATAAAATAAATCAATATAAATATTTATTCTAATACATCTAGGATTTATCTTAGAATAAATCTATATAAATCCATAGAATAAGATAATATTATATTATAATTATTCAAATCTATCCAAGATCTATCTAGGAACAAATCCATATAAATCTATAAGATAAGAATAAAATATTATATCACCACTATCCAAATCCATCTAGAATTTATCTATGAATTAATTCATAACATAAGAATAAAATAATATTATTGTTATCTAAATCCAACTAGGATTTTTCTAGGGATAAATCCACATTAATCCATAGGATATAGATAATATTAGATTGTCATTATCCAAATTTAATTAGGATTTTCGTCTAGGAATTAAATCCCTATAAATCCATAAAATAAGGATAAAATCTATAATTAATCCATGATTTAATACAAAATCAAATCTTATATAATATATAAAATCTACAAAAGATATATTCAAATTTTATTTCCAAATTAATCTTGAATTATTTCCAAAATTGAATCCAAGGATTTGGAAACCCTAACTAATTTTGGAAAGCGAGGTGATGGAACACGAGTCCGAGAGCCGTTGCCGGACTCCCACTCGAAACACCGCCGCTGTTGCCCGACGAAACTGTAATCAAATACAGCTGCTGCGTCGTAGCCACCTTCGCGGTGCTGCTCCTAACGTGCACAGTCGTCGGGGCCGGTTCTTGTGCCTTCATCGACCGTCGAGTCCGGGAATCGCCCACGAAGGGCTCCCACTCGATTCACGAGCCGCTGCTGCTCGTCCTTCGTAGACATCGCGCTGCTGCGCGCTCACCTCCGTCGAGCACAGCCGCTGCTGCCAGGAACTCCGCAGCCGGCGCGCTCCGCAAGGTGAGCAGTCTCGACCTGCTCGCAAGCCCAGTCGCTGCTCCCTTCGCGACCGACAGCATGTTCATGCGGTTTTCCGACCAGCGACATCATCACGGAGCGGACAGAATCAAAATTCACGCACCGCAAGATTGATACAATAATATTTAATACAATAATATTGATATCCATGTAATCATTACACCAATTCAAAGATCACAAAATCAAATTGACATGCATCCATTACAAAATTGGAGTCAATGAACATAAGTAATCAAAACACACAATTAATGTGTCATAAATTAGAAAACAAATTCCACAAAACACGCGTTTTCATCGTTCACGAACAAAACAAACACAATTTTGGTGAGAATTGGTTCTCGCAATTTGTTCGAGCACAAACGACCACGCAGCAAGCTATACAAGCAATTCACATAACATGAAATTAATCCACATAATCAGAGCCAAAAATTGGCTCTGATACCAATTGATGGGGTTTGGTGCCCCTTGCACAGCGGAAGACTTGTACAAAACAAATAAATCAGACACGGATCTATTTGACCGATTATGCGATTAATCAATTCACATGATAAACAGATAATTGCATGCCAGAACGCAAATAATTCATGCTCATGGAAAGTAAATCCTAAAACATGAATTCTACGGTTTAGGGTTACCGATTTTGATTCTCCAAAGAATCGTCGATTGCTCACGCCTTCTCCACATGATGATCTTCAATACTAGACCACAGATCTTCTCTCTGGTTCCCGAACTGTATCTCGATATCAGGGTGGGCCTATCTTATCAAAACACTAGGACTCGAATAAAGAAGACAGAAGAAATCCTTTTGGGAAAAGGAGTGGAATTCGAAAATTCCTACAACTGGGGAAGCTGAAATTTTCGAAAATTACAAATAATGAAATTGTGATTCTTTTGTCTCCTTTATTCTCCTATTTATATTAAGTTCCTTATGGGCCCAGACAGGAATCTATGGAAGGTTTTGGATATGGGCTCGCGTTTATTGAACCCACAATTTAATACAAGCTTATATTGGAATATTACGAGCAGCCACTACAGAAGTAATATTGAACTCTCCACATCCAAATCCAAAATTACAAGTAATCCGGATTTCCACTTTTATTATTTATTTCCCCCGCTTAAGATATAAATGTCCATTAATTAATTAATGTCTGCTATGGACTTAATTAATTAATATCTTATTAATTTCAAGAGTGGACTTAGCAAGAAACATTTATTTATTATTCATAGAGTAATAAAACTCCAACTGACCAGTTTTCCGAATAATAAAACCTTGTTCGAGCTCCTATTGAGGACATTATCAAACGAGACTCACCTCGCGCACGTTTCAACATAATAGCAATCCTAGCACCGCTAGATATTAATCACCACTCCCCAATATATCAGGATTATTGGGTTGCGAAAAACCCGCACCATTTGATAAGTCAAAGTAGTGCATAATCAATACCGTATGCTCAATGCTAACATATGTAGATTAAGAAATAGTATTTTATCAAGACCTAGTCTTTCAGTAGATAGCATAAAGACACGTCTTGCTGTTAGATCCGTTCAGTGCTATACCATACCAATGTCATCTTATTTCAGTAAGGCTTAGAATATGCGGACTGACACTGCAACCTTTCACGACAGGTAGCCAAAGCCTATCTAGATTGTGAAATTCTTCTTTTTCTTTTGCAAAGCATTGCATAGATCTGACCGTGTTACCTTAAAGTGGACGACGCCCACAACCGGTCTACTAAGCAAAAGACTCAGGCTTTGTTTACTTCTTATGCATTTAAATGTTTGTAAGACATCTTATAAATGCACAAGCAAACACAATGTATAATAATAATAGTGATTCTATTCGTGCGAGACTGCTCGAATAATACTGAATCGGGTTAAAAGTGGATTGTAGAGTTTTACGTATACAAGCAAGATTCTATTCGAGCGAAACTTGCTCGAAACATGCTTTTCAGTATACCAAACCTAACAGCGCTTGCCTCTGTATCCCCATGATCATACGTATATTCATCACCGTTCTCTTCCTCATTCTCATCATTTGTATCCCCATGATCATCCTTATATCCGTCATCATTCTCTTCCTCATTCCCATCATTTGTATCCCCACAATCATCCATATAGTCGTCATCGGTCTCTTTCTCATTCTCATCATCTGTATCCCCATGATCATCCGTATATTCGTCTTCTGCACCATCGCCTAAACCCTCAACAAATGTCAAATTTTCAGTAAAAACTTAAAAGATAATCATTTCATTACACAAAGCTACTAACTCTCTTAATTGCTCAATTTTCATTGTCAATGCTAGTTGTGGTAGAGTGGATTTTATACATGCTTTAATATAAATTGGTAAAGTAAAAAAGAAAAAGGAAATAATAAAGTATTGTTAGCGGAAATTGAATAAATATGTGAGATAGAAAATGTGACTATAGTCATGTTACCAAAAATGAAATGGTTTAATTTTTGTGGGCAGTGAAAGGATTCACTCCAAAGTATAATGAAGAAGTGTGAAAAGATAATACTCAAAATATCACTCAAGATTCTGCATGCATTCAATGAATTCAAAAACTCATTACACATTTATATATCCATGCTCAGAAAGATCTAGAACCTTAGCTTAATCACTGCATCTACTGCTTAACTAAAGATCATTTAATCCTAATCATAACAGAATCACGTACACACTCTCTTCACCATGCCTTGTGCTGCCACATCTCTATATGTCCTTTTGTGGTCTAGGAGTCCAGCTGTTGCATTCACTATAGCCTTCAGTTTTGACTGATCTTCAACACTCTTTGTTTTAATCTCATCTCGTGCACCAACTTGAATATCATGCTGGCACAGCAACTCAGCTCCATGCACAGCCAAGTCAGCTTCATGCTGCTGGTTTAGATCACATGTGTCTTTGCACTCAAATTGTCCACCCAAATCAAAGGGTTATGCTTTCCTTTGATATTTAGTTCTCCAAGTATCGAATTCAGCCAACTAACTTCTGATGCAGCGTGTGCCAAACTCCTATACTCGACTTCAGTGCTTGATCTAGCAACTACAGTCTGTTTCTTCACACTCCAAGATATGAGATTGTTTCCAAAATAGGTGCAATATCCACTGGTAGACCTTCTGTCATCCACATTAGATGCCCAGTCAGAATCTGAGAAGGCAGTTATCAATCCATTTGACTTGCTGATCTGAATTCCATAATCTAAAGTTCCTGATAGGTATCTGAGAATTCTCTTAACAGCTCTCCAATGTGTATCCAATAGAGATGCCATGTACTGACTCACTTTATTAACAACAAAGTTAATATCAGGTCTTGTTATAGTGGCATATTGCAATGCTCCAACAATGCTTCTGTAGAGCTTTTGATCAGACACAGGTTCACCAACAACTTTGCTCAATTCGCAGTTAGAAACCATAGGAGTAGGAGATCCTTTGCCCCCTACCATTTTAGCTTTCTTTAATAGATCTTTGATGTAAGACGACTTAGAAAGATGCAATCCATTATCAGTTTTGATCGCCTCAACACCTAGAAACAGGCTCACCTCCCCAAGATCTTTTAAAGAAAAATGTGAATTCAACAGAGAAATCACCTTTTTTAAAGCAGTGGATGAACTTCCAGTTATCAACATATCATCAACATAAATTAGAAGATATATCGTCTCACCATTTCTCATTCTAACGAACATAGAAGCATCAGCTTTTGACTATGAAAATCCAAGAGATAGAAGAACATAATGCACTGTGTAGAACCAAGCTCTAGAAGCTTGTTTAAGACCATATATAGCTTTCTTCAGCTTGCATACCAAGTGAGAGCCTCCTTGTTCAAAGCCAAAAGGTTGTTTCATGTATATATCTTCTCCCAAATCACCATTTAGGAAAGCGTTATTGACATCCAAATGGGTGACAGTCTAGCCAAGAGTGATTGCTATGCTGAGAATGAGTCTAACAGTTGTGGGCTTCACCACTGGACTGAAAGTCTCGTTGAAATCAAAACCGGGTTGCTGAGAAAACCCTTGAGCAACAAGCCTTGCCTTATGCCTAGCAATAACACCAGAAATGTGAAACTTTAACTTGAATACCCAAGTGCAGCCTATTAAATTCTTTCCTGGAGGCAGTGTAGTGAGGATCCAAGTCTTGTTCTTAATAAGAGCAATAAATTCAGCTAACATGGTAGCTTTCCAAATGGGAATGAGTATGGCTTCTAGAGCTGATCTGGGAAGAAGATGAGGAGAAAGAGACAATGTGTAGACTCTGGGTTTGGAAATTCCAGCCTTAGACCTAGTTGTTATGGGATGACTGTTCTTGGAAGGGAGAGCAACATCAGAATCACTAGAGTTAGAAGTAGCAGGAATATCAAAAGTGATAGGCTCAGGATGAACAAAAGAGTCAATTTGGGGATCTTCTGATGATGAAGAGTTTGGTGAGTGAGAAGGAGCAGCTGTATCTAGGAAAACATGAGGTGATGCAGGTGGTGGGGGTGGTGAAGGTGGTGAAGGTGATGCAGAGGTAACGAAAACAGGAGCTGGATGTGGAATCAAGTTTTCAGCATGAGAAGAAAATTGATCATTTTTCTTCAGAGATGAATACTGGTATGGGAAGATGGTTTCATCAAAAATAATATCCCTTATAACTATCACCTTTCCATTAGGTAGAAGAGCCTTATACCCTTTATGAGAGATGCTATACCCCAAAAAAGTAGCTTTTGTAGACCTAAAATCAAGTTTGTGTTTATTGTATGGTCTAGTAAGTGGGAAACAGAGACAACCAAACACTCTCAAAGTCGTGTTATCTGGTTTTGTGGAGTGTAGTTTCTCAAAGGGAGAGAGGTTTTGAATTATTTTTGAAAGCATTAGATTTATCAAGTGAGCAGCTGTCAAGGAGGCATCATCCTAGAACCTATGAGGAAGGAAAGATTGGGACAAAAGAGTGAGGCCAGTTTCCACAATATGTCTGTGCTTTCTTTCAGCCACACCGTTCTGTTGTGGTGTATGAGGGCATGATACCCTATGATGAATCCCTGATTCCTTTAAGAAAGAAGTTAGAGCTTGAAATTCACCTCCCCAGTCTGACTGAAGCATCTTAATTTTAGAATTGAACAAGTTTTCAGTCATTGCTTTAAACTGCTTAAAGACAATCTGTACATCACTTTTGTGTTTCAAGAGGTATATCCAAGTAAAACGGCTGAAATGATCTACAAATGAAACATAATACAAAAAACCATTTCTAGAAACAACTGGTGATGGGCCCCAAAGATCACTATGAATCAGTTCGAGAGGAGAATTGTAAGCTGACTCAGATTGTGAATAAGGAAGTCTATGAGCTTTAGATACACAACAAGAGTGGCAAAGAGAACTTGAATTCATTGAAGTGAATGGTATATTACAGCTGTTTAGTGCAAGTTTTACAACATCCAGAGTAGGATGACCAAGCCTATTGTGCCATAAAGCAATGTCTAGACTTGATTCCTTTCTAGAAATACTACTGGTGTCTACTACTTGAAGAGTGGAAGAGTGAACAGCTGGTTGAACTTTATCTTGGCTGAAGTGGAAATTGGAGCTATGGCTTCTCTTGATTGGTGAGTTATGAACTAGGAACTGATACAAGCCCTTGTCAAGGGTTCCCTTGAGCACGATTTCCTTGGTGGATTGATCCTTGACAAAACAAAAAGTAGGATGAAACTCAAAAAAGACATTATTGTCTCGTGCAAACTGTGAAACACTAAGCAAATTTTTGGTTATATTTGGAACATGAAGTAGGTTCTTAAGATGAAGTTTCCTAGAGAAATTTAAAAGTTGAGACTCAAAGAAAGATTCACCAATGTTAGCTATAGGTACTGCAACTCCATTACCAAGAACAAGACTCTTACCTCCAGTGTACTCTGCACTTATGTTGAGGTTGCTGAGATCATTTGAAACATGGTTTGTTGCTCCCGAATCTGGATACCAGCTTGTAGACGATCCAGTTTCATAGTTGTACTCAGAGGAATTCCCAACAGAAGGTGGTGTTCTAGGTGGCCTTGCTCCAGACTGTACAAGGTGTGCTGAAGGATTGTAGAAATTCTGCTGCTGTTGTGGAGATGAGTTCCTGATTTGAACTTGAGGAGTGAAATTTTGCTCAAAGCGATGCCAACATTTAGATGCAGAGTGCTCTGGCTTCTCACACAACTGACAAATTATTTTATTTCCACCTCGTCCATATCCCCTTCCTCCTCTGCCACCTCTCTGATTTCTACCACCTCCTCTCCCACTAGACGGCTCAAATTTGTTGTTATATGAGTTGAAATCTCTCCTTTGGCCAGACTACTGCAGAAGATTGAGTGAAGGTTGGGATCCTTCAGTGCTAACTCCATGAGATCTGTTGGTCTCCATTCTTGACTCATAACTCAATAGGAAGGCACAGGCATCTGGAACATTCCAAGGCTCAGATCTGGAAGTTATTGAGCACACTGCAGGATCATAATCCTGTCCCAGACCTCCCAATATGTGAAGAATCTGCTCAGGTTCAGATATTCTACATCCTACAGAACCAAGAAGGTCAAAAAATGATTTCATTTTGTTCAAAAACTCACTCATAGACAGAGACTCCTTTTTCATATTCTGGATTTGTTGTCGATATTGCATGACTTTGGCAGTAGATTTGCTGGCAAAATTGATCTCTAGAGCTCTCCAGATGTCTCTTGCAGATCTGAGGCCCACTACAAGAACAAGGGCTCCTTCTGAGAGTGATGACAGTAACAAACTTGCCACCCTCCTATCTTGCCTTTGCCAGGCTATATATTCTGGATTTGGCATCATTTGCCCATCCAATGGCCCCTCTATCATTTGCAGAGGTGGGATTGCCTCTCCTGTAATAAACCCCTCTAGACCATATCCCCATATGGCTACCTCCACCTGTTGCTGCCACATCAAGTAATTTCCATCGGCTAGCTTTACTGAAATCGGAGGAAGCTGTGAAAAAATAGGTAGAGATGAGAAGGGGATAGATGTGGCATGTAGATCGTTTGATCCTGCCATTTTTTTTAGGTAAGAAACAAAACAAAGAAATAAAAAATAGGAGAGACAGGATCAGGATGATCCTACTCTGATACCATGAAAGGATTCACTCCAAAGCATAATGAAGAAAGTGTGAAAAGATAATACTCAAAATACCACTCAAGATTCTGTATGCATTCAATGAATTCAAAAACTCATTACACATTTATATATCCATGCTCAGAAAGATCTAGAACCTTAGCTTAATCACTGCATCTACTGCTTAACTAAAGATCATTTAATCCTAATCATAACAGAATCACGTACACACTCTCTTCACCATGCCTTGTGCTGCCACATCTCTATATGTCCTTTTGTGGTCCAGGAGTCCAGCTGTTGCATTCACTACAGTCTTCAGTTTTGACTGATCTTCAACACATTTGTTTTAATCTCATCTTGTGCACCAACTTGAATATCATGCTGGCACAGCAGCTCAGCTCCATGCACAGCCAAGTCAGCTTCATGCTGCTGGTTTAGATCACATGTGTCTTTGCATTGATCTCTAACAGGCAGACCGAATGAAAAAAACATGACTATTGGTTATGGACTGCGGAGTATATAGTACCTTCATCATCCTCTCTAAATTGATTTAACCCGCTTCCTCTGTACTCGCATAATAGGATGTGTATTCTCAAACATTCCTCGTGCTTATGTATCTCGATGTTCCCTTTTTAAATTTGGTAGTTTCCGGTTTCTCATCAAAAGAAGAAGATAAAGTAACACGAAGCGTATTTCTAACATGTCCTGGTCGCAATTTTCTGGCCCAAGTCAAAGCTAAAGGATAGCAGTCCTCTAATTCAACATCTTGGCTATTGTTTGTAATAGAAGGTATTTGGATATGCTTAAGTTTGTAGCAATGTTTCAGACTTAGGTTTCCAAGCCCAATGAAGCTTCCAAATAATGTTCTTATTTTAACCAAATCACTTTCTTCAATTAGAAGAAACTTAAGACACATAAAACTATAACCTTTTAGATTCAAATGTGAACCCTGAAAGGCGTAGGATCACAATTTGAGAACTTCAAGACTTACCGAAGAATCAATGTCATTCAAGTATTTAAATGGAAAACCCATACCATTCAAATGTAACTTCTTCAACTTAAATGGCAACTTCAATGACCTCTGAGTCGCTGGGAAAACACGACCCTTCTTGATGACTGGATTTTTGATACTGACTTTGAGAGTCTTTAAGCTTTCAAGTGTTGAAATGCAATCAAAGCAACTTAAGAGTTTGTTATGATCCTCATAAGGCGTGAGCTCAATCTGTATTCCTACTTTTTTAATGTTAGGAATTCTGTGGGAGAGTTTGAAGATTGTACAAATACTAGCATTCACCCCTACCAGAGTTGACAGCTTTTCCAATGAAACAACATGAGATGGAGCTACAAGGCTTTTTCCTAATATCTCCATATGCTCTAATTCTTCCATGTCCCACACCTGTATTGGTACATATGATGGAGCTCCAAGGAGTCTAATTTTCGTATATGAATGGATAATCAAGACTCTAAGGTTGAAAAGTTTAGATCTGGTTGGAGGGACTTCTCCATTGCATGTTAGAGCAAGATACTTTAATTGGACTTGGGTTAGAATTTCTTCCGGAATGTATAGAAACGTTGGGTAAGAGCATCTATTTCCCTTAGCAACATGAAACCGACATCTATATGGATGGGATATTGGTGGTGAGGACCATAGAAAAGTAGAAATCGTGCAAAGGATACACAGTTCAATCTCACCGAGTCACGAAACTCTTTGATGCCAAATAAAATATTATTTTTGACACATAAGCCGCGCTGACCATTTAGAACTTGTTCTTCAGCATCAGTTAACTTATTTAAGACATGGTAAAACTTGTCCTTACTAGCTTCTTTTCTACACACATGCTGCCAGGTAGAATGAAGCCGACAAGTTTTATACTCCTCAACATGACACTCATCATCATTTTTATTCACACTCTTCAAGATGCGTAAAACAAGAGTGTAGTCATAAGCTAGCTCTTTCAAAACATAACATCCCCATTTATACCAGTATAGCAACCCCTGAGCCATGAGCATACTGATGATCTTGGAAGTGGGGTTGTTATATTCCCGAGGGAAAACTCCCACAAACAAAAAAGGCATTTTAATACGTTGAGGTAAGTAGTCGTAACTTGGGAAAAGTACCTTTGATATTTCATTATATGCATCTCTGAAGACTGAGTTTCTCCTTTCTACCACGTCATTCCAGTAGATTGGGTCTCTGTTATGCTTGGATTTTGAAATGATGCCAGCAACCGTGACGATCAAGAGAGGGAGACCTTCACAAAGCTTGGCGATTTTGGCAGCAACTTTGTGAAGTTGAGGAGGGCAAATCTCATCACCGAACACCTTCCAT
Source organism: Salvia hispanica (assembly GCF_029641045.1). Lineage (NCBI taxonomy): Eukaryota > Viridiplantae > Streptophyta > Magnoliopsida > Lamiales > Lamiaceae > Salvia > Salvia hispanica. Next base: position 28,506,238 of record NC_142693.1, on the reverse strand, counting down.
GCTTTCTTCTTCATTCATAAACCGCACCTCGTACCAATAGTCAGTAGGAATATATGGATCAATCAATTTCTGATGTCGGGCGGTGAGCAATACTTGAATATGTCCCTCCCGGAGCCCTTTACAGAAACATTTGACGCTATCTCATGCATCTTTGTCCCAGACATCATCCAGCACAATGAGGCAATTCTTGCCATGTAATCTTTCTTTCAAACTGTCATCTGTTCTTCGTCTCCTTGAGTAATTCCACACAGTTGATCAAGAATGCCTTGTAAAATTTGATTGATCGGCTGAGGTACTCGGCCTACAGTGACCCAGGCGCGGCACTCAAACTTGCAATGAATTTCAGGATCTTGATAAATTTGCATAGCAAGAGTTGTCTTCCCAACGCCTGCCGTTCTAATAAGCACGTGGAATGGAATAAACACGTGCAATGGAAGCTCGTCGCGATTTCCTTTGAACATAATAAGATTGGATTTGAGTTTCTGAAATTGTTCAGATAATCCAATCATCTTTGAGTTGGTTCCATGGAAACCTATTGACGAGGAAATAGGTACGCCTTGTGGCATATTCTCCACTTCGTAGATGTATTCCTTCTCCATAACCGTGAGCGTCTCGATAAATGAATGAGCTTCGTTTTGCAGACTCTGCAGATCAATTGGGTCTCTCACTGGAAGAGTTTCGAGTTGAGAAGGAACCTGTTGAGTGAGAAGGGATTCCAATGAGTCTTCGAATTTCCAAATTGCATCTTTGATCCTTCCATCCAAAGCATTCACCTTCTTCCTGCTCCGGCTTGGCCTCGTCTCGTCCAATCTTTCAGAATTCCTTGCCAAGGCCCCAACGCTCTGCTCACAACTTGTATGATTTGTTGTGAGCTACCAACGAGGCTATAAATGGAGAATATTGTCTATTGTATTCATAAGAGAAGACATAGCACCATAAGCTGTCATTTCTCTGATAAAAAAGTTGGAAATTTCAGTGAGGGGGTTGAGTTATGTGTGATCAAAGAAGTAATTCTGAACGCAGAAAATGAAATAAGTACGAAATTATAATTGTCACCCCAATTTGGCGAGCTGTGCAATATCTTATAATTGTCACACCAATCTGGCCAGCCAACGTCAATATTGCACGTGGAATATATTATTATATTTGTCAGGTAAATTTAGTTATTTTAGCCCAAGGATTCAAGTTGTGGTAGGTAAAATAATTACTATAATGGTTAAATATTAATACCGCATAGTATTTATTTATGAATTTTTTTGATTTTATATACTCCCTATGTCCCATTCAAAATGAAACGTTTTCCTTTTTTGGTTGTCCCATTAAAAATGAAACGTTTCTTAAAATAGAAACAATTCTATCTCTACTATTTCATCTCTCTTGCTTTACTCTCTCTTCATTAACTCACAAAACAACACTGCATAAAATCTCGTGCCAATTTCCAAATGTTGCATTTTAAGTGGGACAGAGGGAGTATTAAATATATCAACTTTGAATCTTAAATAAGATATTTAATTTATACCCAAAATATGTTATTGCCCATCCTTGTATCTAATTTTTGGTTTTAGAGGCTTATATACTTTTGGACTCAAAGCTTAAGAACTACTCCACTATTAGTCTATTTGATGTATTTAATTGTCAAAAGTAGATGAATCAAATTAAAGTAGATGATTGTCAAAGGTGGATGACTCAAAGCTTATTTAATTGTCAAAAGTAGATGAATCAATGCACCTTCACCTAACCATTTATCTATAGTTCGACAAATTTGGTTGCCCCAAGATTAGTGGATTCGTGAATCAAGGTAGGAATGTGGAGTGTGTCACGGTCTCCACCAGGTCATCTCTTCATTTTTTTTTTATTAATTTATACCTATTGAACAATTCGTAGCTAGATTTAGTAATTCACACTAATGTTGGGCCGAGGGCTTGAGCCCATACGAAACTTATAACAAATGATATTTTTAAAACAAAAATAAAGCTTCACACTCTCTATGGTCAAATAAATGAAGTAATACTATATTATATAAATTAGGGAAAATTGTTAAAAAAATAAGAAATTTGGTCAAATTTTGGAAATTATTAAAATCGTCCTGAAAAATTATAAAATTTGAATTGTTCTCAACTATATCAGAAAAATCATAATTAATGAATTAAACAATATTGTCTATCTATAAAGAAAATAAAATCGTTTAGTTGATAATTGATATATCAACAATATATTACAGTTACACGCAGATATCTAGAATTTATTTTAAAATGAAATGATTAGAAACGAATCCAAATTTTATAATTTTTTGATCAATTTTAAAAATTAAAAATAACATAATTTAATCAAACTTCATTTTTTTTTCAACTTTCCCGATAAACTATGTCTGCTTCAAGACAAGCAGTTATCATTGCACCACAACAACAATTGCAGTAGTCATCTTTTGTAATAGCCATATAACCTATTTTAAATTCTTTGGGCTCCTAAATAAAGTGAGACTTAAATCATACAGAGCCAAAAGGTAAATACCAAAACAATTAGCTAAACACTTCCCCGTGGATTTAATGCACCTTCTCATTTTAAAACAATCCCCTCTCTCACATAGCATATATATTCCCTTATCAACAAACACTCTTTTTACTCTTCGATAATAGTCTAACCTCCAATTTTTTGAGTGCCCAACTTAAGGTTTTGCAATCAAATCCAACACATGACAAAATTAAATCCATACACAATCCACTCAAGTTATAATCCTCAAAATAATCCTAACACAAGATACAATTCTTAAAATTCAAGTGATAACCAAATAATACAACATTCATTATTCAATATTGGAAATCAAACCAAATACCAGGAAATCCCTACTGAAGTTCTTGAATTAATTAAGAAAATCCATACTCTGAAGTCTGAATAACATGTGCATCATTCTGTAGTAGCAAATTCAAACCCTCAAAGAGCTATCCTGCATCAATAGTGGATTACATCACTTTTATTCACTTCAACTATCCTCAACATTAGTGCATATTTTTCAGTAAAAACCTAAAATATAATCTTTACTCTAAAGCTACTAACTCTCGTAATAAGTCTTCCATACTCCCTTCACTCACAGCCAATACTATTGGTAGTGGACTATACGACAGAGGTCTTATTATAAATCGATAAAGTAAAAAAGAGAAAAAATCAAGTCGTATTTTTTGTTGAAAAATGTGGCTAGTCATGTTACAAATAATGAAATGCTTTATCTTTTTTGGGCAGGTATTAACTAAAGGTTGTGGACTGGATAGTATATAATACTGTTAAGAACCTAAATTCCTAACGAACAGATAAAACGAAAAATAACCAGATAAAGAGAATCTGGCGCCCGTGAGGGTCGGCAGGGATAAGGATCTGGGCGGCTGTGCACGGGTTCCAACCCATCGGGCAACGGCTATAGATTAGATATATGTTCCAGCTGTGCAGATCAGATATACGTACCGGCTGTGCACGGAGAGATTCCGTTGGATAGCAGGTAGCATAGGGAATTAGGGATTCAAAGAATCACACATGGACTTGGCCAAAATAATATATTGATTGATTAAATGCCTATAATGATAACAACCTATTCCTATTTATAATACTAGAATGCCTACTTAATGAACAAGAAACAAATATGAAAAGATATGCAAAACTCTAATATGTCTAAACTAATAAAATGAAGGCTCGTATCAAATACCTTCGCCATCCTCTCATCGATTGGTGATTTCTTCATCATAATCTGCTTCGTTTTAACCCTGACAATGGGACATATGTTCACAATCACTCTCTACATCCGTACATTGATCATCATCACTCTAGCATAAGGCAGCTCCATACCTGAAAATAGACATAAATATTAAATCAACCTAAAACACTTAATTTTGTAGTACTCCTATATATCAAGACTATGACATATGAATTAGTTTGCAGTTGGAGGACTAACCTTTCACATTTGAAAGTTTTCGGCTTCTCGTAAAACGAAGAAGAGGTAATGAGATTAAGTATAGCACGACAACTTGGTTGTAATCGGGTGGCCCAAGTCATGGATAAAGGATTGCAGTCCTCTAATTCAATCTCTAAGTTATAGCAATCTCGGTCAAGAAAAGAAGGTCTGCACATGCCTTCTAGTTTGTAGCAATGCTTCATGCATAGGTATTTAAGCTTAGGAAAGCTTTGGCATCCTGGTTTCCATTGCACCAAATCACTTTCTTCAATTAGAAGAAACTTAAGACAAGGAAAACTATAACATTTTGTCTCCCAATGTGAACCTTGAAATGCGTAGGATCGCAATTTGAGAGCATTAAGACATGGCAGAGAACCAATGACATCCATGTATTTCCATGGAAACCCCATGCCACTCAAATGTAACTTTTTCAAATTACATGGAAATTTCAACATCCCATGAGTGACTGGGAAAACATGACTATTCTTGATGACTGGATTTGTGATACTGAGTTTGAGTGTCTCCAAGCTTTTAAGTATTGAAATGCAACCAAACAAACTCAAAAGATCGATATGGTCATCATAAGGCGTGACCTCAATCTGTATTCCTAATTTCTTTATGTTAGGAATTCTTTGTGAGAGTTTGAAGATAGTACAAACACTAGCATTGACCCCTACTAGAGTTGTGAGCTTTTCCAATGAAACTACATGAGATGGAGCTACAAGGTTTTTTCCCAGTATCTCGATATGCTCTAACTCTTTCATGTCCCATATCTGAATTGGTACATATGATGGAGCTCCACGACGTCTAATGTTCATATGTGGATGGATAATCAAGACTCGAAGGTTGAAAAGTTTAGATATGGTTGGAGGGATATTGGTGGTAAGGACCATAGAGAAAAAGGAAATGTGTAGAGGATGCACAATTTAATCTCACTGATTCGCAGAACTCTTTGATGGCAAATAAAATGTTATTTTCGAGACACAAGCCGTGCTGACCTTTTAGACTTTCTTCTGATGCATCATTCAACTTATTCATGACATGATAAAACTTGCTCTTACTAGCTTCTCCTCTACACACATGCTGCCACGAAGAATGAAGTCGACATGTTTTATACGTAATAACATCATCACAAGTTTTATCCACACCCTTGACTCTATATAAAACAAGACCGTAGTTGGAAGCTAGCTCTCTCAGACATTGGTTTCCCCACTGATGCCTGCATATCTCGCCCTCGTGCCGGTATAACAGCCCCTCTGTGGTGAGCATAGTGATGATCTTGGAAGGGGGATTGTCATAATCTCTAGGGAAGACTCCCATAAACAAAAAAGGCATTTTAAGATTTTGCGGCAAGTAGTTATAGCTTGGGAAAAGTACCTTTGCTATTTCGTTATATGCATCCACAAAGACTGGATTTCCTCTGTCCGCTACTTCATTCCAATAGGCCGGGTCTCTGTTATGCTCAGATATCGAAATGATGCTAGCAACAGTGACGATCATGAGAGGGAGACCTTCACAAAGCTTGGTAATTTTGATGGCAGCTTTGTGAAATTGAGGAGGACAAACTTTATCATCAAACACCTTGTCACATAGTAATTCCATACTTTCTTCGTCATTCAAAAACCTCACCTGATGCCAACAGGCATCAAACACATCACAATTGATCAATTTTTTATGTCGACCAGTAAGCAAGATATAAATACATCCATTTTTTATGAATGAAAAGGAATGTTCCAAACAATTCCATGCATCTGTCTCCCAGACATCATCCAACACAATGAGGCAATTCTTACCATTCAATCTTTCTTTCAAGTTGTCATCTTCTATTTCCTCATCTCCCTGAGCAATTCCACACAGTTGAGCAAAAATGCCATCCCAAATTTGACTCATCGGTTGAGGTACTCTGCCTACGGTTACCCACGCGCGACACTCAAACTTGCTCCGAATTTGTGGATCTTGATAAATTTGCATAGCAAGAGTTGTCTTGCCAACGCCTGCTGTTCCATGTAGCCCGTAACAATTAATCCTGTCGCAATGACGTCTCATAAGATTGGTTTTGTATTCCTGAAATTTTTCAGATAATCCAATCATCTTTGAATTGGTTCCATGGAAACCAATTGACGAGGAAATAGGCTCGTCTTGAGGCATATGCTCCACTTCATAAATGTAGTTCTTCTTCATATCCTTGAGCGTTTTGATCAATGAACGAGCTTTGTTTTCAAGACTCTGGAGATCAATGGAGACTATCTCTGGAAGAGTTTCGAGTTGAGAAGGAATCTGTTGCGTGAGAAGGGATTCCATTGAGCCTTCGAATTTCCATATTGCCTCTTTGATTCTTCCATCCAAGGCATTCACCTTCGTCCTGCTCCGGCTTGGGCTTGTCTCGTCCAATCTTCCCAGAATTTCTTGCCATGGCTCCAACTCCTTGTACACGACTTGTATGATTTGTTGAGAGCCACCAACGAGGCTAAAACGAGAGCAATGGAGAATATTGTTTATTGAATTCATGAGAGATTGCGTAGCACCAAAAGCCGTCATTTTCTTATACAAAAGTTGCAGGTTGAGCGGTGATGGAGTGGTGGCTGAGAATTAAGGAGTATTATTAGGATGAAGGGAGTATTTTTCTAACACTAGCTAGTGACGGTGTTGGATCCTCTGTTGTGCCTTAAACGATACCGTATCAACTAAATCTACGCGTACTCATATTGACGGAGTTGGATCCCCTGCCGTGAAGGAAAAACACAGCGCACCGTGTTGTGTCTAATTCGAACAATTTAATTATTATTGACTTTTTGTATGTGCACAATTATATAATTTGACTTTGTTTGTGCAGAATTAATTCTTATTGACAATTCACCATACTAATTCAAATAACGCGTGATAATATAATTGGTGAGTAGTATCCACGAAAGAAATTGCTTTCATTAGTATTAAATGTGAAAAGGATTTCTTTCCGTAGTGTTAAACGTGAATAAGAAAAGTAAGGTAGAATTATGGGTCAAAGTAGACTGACAATTATACAATTATTACATAATATCAATCCACTAATATTTCCATGTAGTATATCCTCACCATCTAAAATAATAGCACTATAGAGTGTGATCAATTGCTAACTTTCTTAAGTTGCTAACTTGTTAACTCATCAACGCAATATATGAAAAATGTCAACATATGATTTTGTTGAACTTCAATATAACGTGTTGACATTTTAATGTCACCGTGTTGATATTTTTAATACACTGCATTAATGAGTTAGCAACTTAAATAGTTAGCAATATAACGCACCCCTGTAAATATTAAGTTAGCACTCTTTTGAGATCATAGATATCTAAAATGCTCCAAACTACATATATTCTATTTATGTGATTTAGGCACCCTGTAATGCCAGTAAAGATTTTTATGTCAAGGAAAGGAATTGTAGCAACAAGTGCCAATGGAAGTCCAAAGCAAAATGAGCATGAAACCAGAAATTTCATTAGCAGCAAAGTAAGGCTATTCTCATACCAAAATAGCGACGCCAGTAATGGGAACTGTCGTAGACAATGACGGACCCAGGTGGGGTCGAGTGGGGTCGATCGACACCACCGGAGTCCGTCAAGAGGTGCCGGAATCTTCATTTCATGGACCTCCGACCCCACGCAGCCCTGCCCTGACCCTGTGAGGTAGATCCCCACCAGGGCACTCTATTGTCAATTTCCGGAAAATAAAAGGAGATGGAGGAGAATCAGTCGGAAGAAAAGCGGAGAGAGACGGAAAGGGGGAGGCAGAGAGCCACACACAGTTTTGACGAAGAAGACAACGTTTCAACTCTTTTGATTTTTAACGTAATGGGCTAAATTTGTGGCCTAGTGGGCTTATTTAAATACAAATTTTTTAAAATAAATATTTAATTCAAAAGATTAAAGTAAAATTATTTAATTTATGCAACTTCTATTCGGCATTAGGAGTCCATTTTGACATTTTTCTAACCGGTTATAAGAGTTTTATTTTACTTTTACTATAAATAGATATAAATTTATTATTCTATTAATTTATTTTATTATAAAAGTAATATACTCCATAAAAGTGTGATTTAGTATTTTGAAATTTGGACTGAGATAGGGATTCGGGCTTCCGTAAATAAGTTTTTTAGTTTTTAAAATATTTTATGAGTATTCTGTCCGACCCCACGGACTTTGTATCCTGCGTCCGTCATTGGTCGTAGAAATCAAAGATTTACATATATTTGCCACATAAATAAACTATCATTGTTGTTCTCATGTACTCTTTGACAGCAGTGGCTCCAGATGACTGGTGTCGTCTCTCAACGAGGCTATCTCCCAAGTTCCAGACTCCAGCTGAGACAGAGCAGCTTCTTACGAGCTCTGCTTCAGTAGCCGGTTAAAGAGACTTGATTTCTTCTTCAGCAATGGGGACTGACTTGTGGAAGAATTGATCAAGCTTTACACCTTCTGTACACAGACTTGGACTGCATCATGCACACGGGCAAATAACCATTCTCGGCCTATTAGATCGACCACCTTCTGAACAGTTGTGCAGGTAAAGATTTTTATGTCATGGAATGGAATCGCAGCAACAAGTATAGTTTCAACTCAAGAACAAGTAAGCACTTCCATAAAGGAGAAGAACAACGTATTCACTTATATATAGTCATCTCTTTTGCTTAATACTTCAAGTAAAAAAATAGCCCTATGAACTCACATGCTCCTTGACGTTGGCGCTCGCCTCTGTACCCTCATGATCATATGTATATTCGTTATCGATCTCCTCCTTATGATCCACATCATTTACTTCATTTTCGCCCTCGCCTATATCCCTCAACATTAATGCCAATTTTTCAGTAAAAACTTGAAAGATAATTGTGAGACTTAATGGACCATATCTGAATAATGGTGTCTTGGGCTTGGATGTGTTCAGCCCAATGACTTATTAATTTCTGGGCCCAAAGACTTGAGGCCCGGTTGGTCGATGCCTTACTCTCGAGAGTGGCTGGATTGCTGCCACGTTGCAACTCCACGCGGGTCGCCCCTCCTAGCCGTTGGATATTGAGTGTGTTTGTTTTGTGAGTAATATCTGATGAGTCTATTCGACTCTCTCATTCATTCGAGACTACACTCACTCTCTCTCTTCAACTCTCTCTCTCTCTCTGGCGATTTTCTAGGGTTTCCTTTCTTCGTCCGACGAGTGTTTCTCTGAGTCTTTCAGAGTGTTTCAACCGGTGAAATCACTAGCAGAGGTTACCTCTTCGGTGGCCTTGCGAAGTCCAACGCTAGATCTAACTTGTTTGTTGGATCTCCTAAGTTGGAGGCGATTTCATTGGGTTCTTGTGATGATCTGTGAGTTCGTGAGTATTAGAGAGGTTCTCTTGGAGTAGAGGGGGTTGTGCGTGTTGAGACGGCAACGTTGGTAGCAATCAGTGAGGTCTTGGTAGATCTCTGATTCAGACGGTTTCACTACGCTCCTTTGGATGAATCAGTGTGATTGAGGAGGTCCTTGGCCCAGAGCATAGTCACATTGTGACCTGAGCCATATCCGCATATCTCTGATTTCTTGTCTCTTTTCTGATTTGATCTAGACTCCTTGAGTCTTGTGTTGGCTTACTGATATATCTCCTTGAGTGTGCAGGTACTAATTGGGCAAGGACTTGAATTCAAGATTGGTTGAAATCTTGGAAGTGTTAGGGCCCCAGTTAGGGTTTGATACCTGTAATTGTTAGATATCTCAGTGGGTTAGATTACTTGTAATCTTGTATCACCGTTTGTACTTGGCTTATAATTTCTGAGATTAGCCATCTCAGAGATCAATCAATAAAGAGGTCCGGTAATTAGCGAATCCCGAGTGATCTGATCCCTACAGTGGTATCAGAGCCACGGGGGGGATTACTTGGGCGCGCCAGGTCGCAAAATAAGGAGGTGGGCTCGTCAGAGTAAGGCTCAGCCTCCGATACAGGCTCTGAGGTAAGTCGGATTCTCCTTAACGAAGGGTTTCCGCTCAGGTAAATTGGCTGAATCTCTAAAACTTTTATAGCTTTCTAGTTTTAGGGGTGGGCAGTTGTTGCTGGTAGTTGCCACTGGCCGTGGCTTAGGCTCTCTGTTCTCCTACTTGTTTTGCATGTTCTAGTTGCTCTTTACAGCTTTCTTGCTTCCGTTGCTATTTTCTTTGAGTGTCTCTTTAATCTCAAAGTGTGTATCCCAGAGCTTGAATCTGTGTCCTTGAGTGAATTACCTATCCACCCTGTGCCTTAACCGCCTTGAGTGACCCCCTGCGCCCCCATACATTGGGTGATTGTGAATTGGGAAATCCTCTTGCCGGGGTACACGTGACAGATAAGGAGGAACTCCTTCTGGACTTGAATCTTGAGTCTGAGATCACTTTGAGGTGACTCCTGTGCGTGTGCGCCTTTGCTGTAAAAGTGCTTCTGTGTTTCTTGCATGAGAAACCCCTGCATATCTGTTCTAAGTGGTCTACTTGACTGTTGTGTGTTTAAGACACTCTCTGTGAAAGCAGGGTTGTTTGCTGTGCTCTCTGGGTTACTGGTACTTTTGTGTGTGTTAAAATCTTTCTCAAAATGTCCCAGCCAGTTGACATTGTCCCCTTTAATGGGAAAAATGAAGTGTGTCTTAATTCAGCATAAAGTTTTCAAATCTGTTGAGGGATTAGTCCCTGACACTGAGTCTGCAGATAAGGCTGCAGAAATGAATGAATTAGCTAGGTCTATTATTATACTCAACCTTTCTGATTCTGTGATCAGAAAGGTTGGTACCACTGAGTCTGCCTCTGAGCTGTGGGAAAAGCTAGATACTCTGTATACTGAAACCTCAATGTCATCAAGAATGTATTTGCTTGAAAAACTCTTTAAGTTTAAACTTGATCTTTCAAAGGACATTGAGGATAATATTGACATTTTTCAAAAGCTTGTTCAAGACATTAAAAGGTCTGGTGACAAAACCATTGATGAGTATACTAGCATTGCCCTAATGAATGCTATCCCTGATTCTTATAATGATGTTAAAGCTGCCATTAAGTATGGTAGGGATTCTGCCCCCCTTGATTTAATCATTAGTTCTTTAAAATCCAAAGAAATTGAGCTTAAGGAAAATCAAGCTTTTAAAACTGCTCAGTCAAAGGCTTTAAATGTTAGGGGCAGATCTAAAAATAGAGGGGGTAATGAGGACAGTAACTCTAATGGGAATGGTAAAAAGAAGGGCAAGAGTAGGTCCAGGTCTAAGAGCAGGAATCCTAAGGCTAATAGAAAATGTTTTAACTGTGGAGAGGTTGGTCACTATAAAAAGGAGTGCCCTAATCCTAAAAAGCAGAAAAATAATAATAATCAACTGGATTCCATGGCTAACCTGGCTAAGGATAGTGATTCTGAAGGTGTTTGCTTCATGACTCATGATATTCTTTCTGTTAACTCTACTTTTGGCTGTTCTTTTTCCATCAATGACTGGCTAATTGATTCTGGATGCACCTATGATATCTCTCCTTTCAAAAATGTGTTTTCTGATTTCAAACCTGTGGAAAATACCTTTGTTTCTATGGCAAATGACAAAAAGTGTCAGATTCTTGGCATTGGTACAGTGTGTTTGAAATTCAGTAATGGCTATGTGCTTAATTTGAAGAATGTGAGATATGTGCCTGATTTGTGTTACAACCTGCTCTCCTGTACATGTTTAGAACAAGAAGGTTTTGAGGGTAAGTGGGGGCAGGGTGTTATGAAAATCTGTAAGGGTGCTATGTGTTTGTTTAAAGCTGAGAAGAAGTGTAATCTCTATGTGTGTTCTGCTCAATCTGTGGCCTGTGTGAGTAATCTTGCTAATGTGGTTAGGGTTGATAAGGCCATGTTGTGGCATAATAGACTTGGTCATATGAGTGAAAAGGGTCTTAATATTTTGAAGAAAAATGAGTTGTTATCTGAAAATGATTTTCAAAATAGACTCCCCTTTTGTGACACTTGTGTGTTGGGAAAACAACACAGAGTTACCTTCCCCACTCCTATGACTGACAATGTCAGTCAGAGTATTCTTGAGTATCTCCACATGGATGTGTGGGACCAGCCTCTGTTTCTTCTCATTCAGGGTCAGTGTATTTTCTGTCCATAATTGATGATTTCTCCAGGAAAGTTTGGTGTTTTTTAATGAAAAATAAGTCTGAAGTCTTTGAAAAATTTTTGACTTGGAAAAATCTTGTTGAAAATCAAACTGGAAAAACCATTAAAGTCATTAGGACAGATAATGGTCTTGAGTTTTGCAATTCCCAAATGGATGCTTTGTGCTCCAAGTTTGGAATTAAAAGACACAAGACCACTCCTTATACCCCTCAGCAAAATGGAGTTGCTGAAAGGATGAACAGAACCCTTTTGGAAAAAGTTAGGTGTCTTTTGTCTAAAAGTGGTCTTTCTAAAAAATTTTGGGGTGAAGCCCTTCTGACTTCAGCATACCTGGTGAATAGGTCCCCCTCAATCCCTTTAAAGGGTAAATGTCCTGAGTCTATATTCACTGGGAGGAAAATCTCTTTATCCTAATTAAAAGTTTTTGAATGTAGTGCTTTCATTCACTCTAAAACTGATAAGCTGGATCCCAGATCCAAGAAAGGGGTATTTCTTGGATATCCAGAAGGTGTTAAGGGTTATAGGATTTGGAATAGAAGTGAACCAGGTTTTAGGGTCATAATAAGTAGGGATGTGGTCTTTAATGAGGATGAGTTCCCCTGTCTTAAGCCTGACCCTATAAGTGCTGACAATGAGCCTCTTAGTGAGGTGGAGTCCACTGACACTCTCACTGAGGTGGAGCCATCTAATTATGCTCCAAGTGAGGTGGAGCACTTTTGGAATACAAATCCTATAGCCCCTGACCCTGAACCAGAACCTGAGCTTGAGCCTCAGCTTGAGCCTGAACCCCAAAATGTGACTCTTCATGATGACCAAGTTGTTGAGCCTGAACATGTTCCTAACCCTGGTCCAGATTTGAAGGATTACCTCCTGTCTAGAGATAGAGTCAGAAGGAATCCTAATCCCCCTGTTAGGTATTTAGGCCTTGTTAACTTGGTTAATCTTGCTTTTAATGTTTTTGAGTCTGATGGAAATGAGCCCCAATCTTATAAGCAGGCTCAGAAGTCCAAGTTTTGGGACATGTGGTTCAAAGCTATGACAGAAGAAATCCACTCCTTGTATGTTAATAAAACCTGGATTCTTGTGCCTCTGCCCCCTGGTGCCTCTGTGGTTGACTGCAGGTGGCTATTTAAGTTGAAAGATGAGATTGAGGGGTTGAGGTACAAGGCTAGGTTGGTTACAAAGGGTTTTACACAGCAAGAGGGGGTAGACTATACAGAAATTTTTGCTCCTGTGGTTAAGTTTACTACTGTGAGAGTGATGCTTGCCTTATGTGCTAATTTTAATTGGGAATTAAAGAAAATGGATGTCAAAACTGCTTTTCTTCATGGTGACTTGGATAAACCCATTTACATGAAACAACCAGAGGGTTTTGTGGATCCAAACTTTCCCAATCATGTGTGTTTACTTAAGAAAGCTTTGTATGGTCTTAAACAATCTCCAAGGCAGTGGAATATTAAGCTCAATACTTGCATGCAGAAGTTAGGCTTTGTTAGGAGCTCTTTTGATGCTTGTTTGTATGTGAAAGATCTTGATAAAGTGTCTGTGTTCTTGCTGCTGTATGTGGATGATATGCTTATTATGGGTCCTTGCATAAAGTCTGTTAAACATGTGCAATCTGCTCTCTGTGATAATTTTGACATGAAAGACCTTGGTGATGCCAAAAAGATTTTGGGGATCAATATCCTAAGGGATATGAAGTCCTCATCTCTGATTCTTCATCAGGAGCCTTATGTGCAAAAAATTCTTGAAAAGTTTAATATGCTTGGTGCTAAAACTGCTTCTGTTCCTCTAGCTGCTCATTTCTTCCTAAGTAAGGACTTGTGTCCTAAGTCTGAGTCTGATGTGAAAGCTATGAAGAAGGTCTCTTATTCTAATGCTATAGGCTCTGTTATGTATCTCATGGTTAGTACTAGGCCTGATATTGCCTATGCTGTTTCTTGCTTAAGTAGATACATGTCTAATCCTGGACCTGTGCATTGGGAGGCCCTTAAATGGTTGCTTAGGTATTTGAAACATACTCCCAAGTATGGTCTGTGTTTTTCTAAGTGTGATGATGGTGTTGAGCTATGTGGGTTTGTTGATTCTAACTATGCTAATGACAAGGACAAGAGAAAGTCCACTACTTCTTATGTGTTTACTGTGTGTAGGTCTTGTATTAGTTGGAAATCACAATTGCAGCACATAGTTGCCCTCTCCACTACTGAGTCAGAATATGTAGCCATCACAGAGGCTATGAAGGAGGCTATTTGGTTAAAGGGAGTTCTCTCTGAACTCAAATTCTTGCATAATACTCCTGCTGTTTATTCTGATAGTCAGTCTGCTATTCAATTGTGCAAAAATCATGTTTTTCATGATAGAACTAAACATATAGATGTTAGGTTCCATTTCATTAGAGATGTTGTTGAAAAATGTGAGGTTTTGTTGCATAAAGTGCATACTGATAAAAACCCTGCAGACATGGGCACTAAGTGCTTACCTGTGGAGAAATTGCTTTCTTGCATTAAAAGGCTGCATTTTGATTGTGGTTAGCATGTGCATATGCATGTCCCGGGGGAAAGACCTTGATGATCCAATTAAGCCTTGGCTTATTTGAGATCACAAGGCAACTAAAAGTCCTCTAAGACTAATTGGCTTGCCATCTGGTGTCTTGTGAGGCAACCTGGTTTGTTCCTTGACTAATGAGCTGTTTCTAACTCTTTGGTGTCAGGAATGAACCTTGTAGGCTGTGATGAAGCAATGTGAAGGACCAAGCTCTCCTCTATCTATCTGATAAGGTCCAAGGTGGAGCATGTGAGACTTAATGGACCATATCTGAATAATGGTGTCTTGGGCTTGGATGTGTTCAGCCCAATGACTTATTAATTTCTGGGCCCAAAGACTTGAGGCCCGGTTGGTCGATGCCTTACTCTCGAGAGTGGCTGGATTGCTGCCACGTTGCAACTCCACGCGGGTCGCCCCTCCTAGCCGTTGGATATTGAGTGTGTTTGTTTTGTGAGTAATATCTGATGAGTCTATTCGACTCTCTCATTCATTCGAGACTACACTCACTCTCTCTCTTCAACTCTCTCTCTCTCTCTGGCGATTTTCTAGGGTTTCCTTTCTTCGTCCGACGAGTGTTTCTCTGAGTCTTTCAGAGTGTTTCAACCGGTGAAATCACTAGCAGAGGTTACCTCTTCGGTGGCCTTGCGAAGTCCAACGCTAGATCTAACTTGTTTGTTGGATCTCCTAAGTTGGAGGCGATTTCATTGGGTTCTTGTGAGGATCTGTGAGTTCGTGAGTATTAGAGAGGTTCTCTTGGTGTAGAGGGAGTTGTGCGTGTTGAGACGGCAACGTTGGTAGCAATCAGTGAGGTCTTGGTAGATCTCTGATTCAGACGGTTTCACTACGCTCCTTTGGATGAATCAGTGTGATTGAGGAGGTCCTTGACCCAGAGCATAGTCACATTGTGACCTGAGCCATATCCGCATATCTCTGATTTCTTGTCTCTTTTCTGATTTGATCTAGACTCCTTGAGTCTTGTGTTGGCTTACTGATATATCTCCTTGAGTGTGCAGGTACTAATTGGGCAAGGACTTGGATTCAAGATTGGTTGAAATCTTGGAAGTGTTAGGGCCTCAATTAGGGTTTGATACCTGTAATTGTTAGATATCTCAGTGGGTTAGATTACTTGTAATCTTGTATCACCGTTTGTACTTGGCTTGTAATTTCTGAGATTAGCCATCTCAGAGATCAATCAATAAAGAGGTCCCGGTAATTAGCGAATCCCGAGTGATCTGATCCCTACAATAATCTTTGCACTCTTCATTATTCACGTACTCCCTTCGTTCACATATTTTAATATAAAATTGATAAATAAAACAAAAAAGATGTCGTTAAAATATTGTTCTTGGAAATTGTATAGATAGGAGAGACATAAAATGTGGCTAGTCATGTTGCCAAAAATGTAGTAATGGTTTAATTTTTTTGGGCAGACCAAAATGAGAAAAATGACTATTGGTTGTGGACGGACTACGGAGGGAGTATATAATACCTTCGATACGTCTCCTCGATTGGCAATTTCTTCATCGTAATCTGCTTCCTCTGTACGACGGCTCTCATAATCAAACGTACCCTTATTATCGGACGTATATTCGCCATCATTCTCTTCCTCTGTATCCCCATGATCAGATGTATATTCCTCAACATTCTATTCCTACGTAGCCTCATTAATAGACACAACCTGACCATCATCACTCACGCGTACAGCATAATCTCCATGCCTGAAAATGGAAACATAAATATTTGGAAGTTATATCAACCTAAAACACTTAACTCCATATTTATATATTAAGACTAGGACATGATTTGAGTTACAGTTGGAGGACTAACCTAAAATATTTGAAAGTTATCGGTTTCTCATAAAATGAAGAAGACGTAGTAACACGAAGCATAGCTTCATGACTTGGTTGTAGTTGGCTTCCCCATGTCAAAGCTAAAGGACTGCAGTCCTCTAACTCAATATCTACAGTAAAGTAAATTCGGTCAAAAGAAGCAGGCCTGCCAATGTCTTTAAGATTGTAGCAATGTTTCATGCTTAGGCATTTAAGCCCAGGGAAGCTTCCGTATCTTGGTTCCCATTGTACCAAATCACTTTCTTCAATTAGAAGAAACTCAAGACTCGGAAAACTATAACATTTTGTTTTCCAATGCGAACCCTGGAAGGCATAGGATCGCAATTTGAGAACTTTAAGACTTGGCAAAGAACCAACGACATCCATGTATTCCCAAGGAAAGCCCAAGCCACTCACATGTAACTTTTTCAAATTACGTGGCAACTTCAACATCCCATTAGCCACCGGTAAAACATGACCATTCTTGATGACTGGATTTCTGATACTGAGTAGAGTGTTTCCAAGCTTTCAAGTACTGAAATGCAACCAAACAAACTCAAAAGATCGCTATGGTCATCATAAGGCGTGAGCTCAATCTGTATTCCTAATTTCTTTATATTAGGAATTCTTTTGGAGAGTTTGAAGATAGTAATAATACTAGCATTCACACCTACAAGTGTTACGAGCTTTTCCAAAGAATCAACATGAGATGGAGCTACAAGGCTTTTTCCCAATATCTCAATATGCTCTAACTCTTTCATGTCCCATATTTGTATTGGTACATATGATGGAGCTCCACGACGCCTAATGTTCATATGTGGATGGATAATCATGACTTGAAGGTTGAAAATCTTGGATATGGTTGCAGGGACGTCTCCGTTACAAGTCAGAGCAAGATACTTTAGTTGAACTAATGTCAGAATCTCTGTTGGGAAAGTATAAAAACGTTGTGCAAGAGCATCTATTTCTCTTAGCAACAAGAAACCGACATCTAGTGGGATTGGATATTGGTTGTAAAGACCATAAAAAGAAAGGAAACGTGTAGAGGATGCACAATTGAATCTCACTGAGTTGCAAAACTCTTTGATGCCAAATAAAATGTTATTCTCGAGACACAAGCCGCGCTGAACTTTTAGACTTTCTCCTGAGGCATCATCCAGCTTATTCAAGACATGATAAAACTTGTTCTTACTAGCTTCTCCTCTACACACATGCTGCCACGAAGAATGAAGTCGACATGTTTTATACTCTGTAATAACATCTATAGATGTTTTATCCACACCCCTGACTCGGTATAAAACAAGACTGTAGTTGGAAACTAGCTCACTCAGACATTTGTTTCCCCACTGATGCCTGTGTATCTCACCCTCAAGCCGGTATAATAACCCCTCAGCGGTGAGCATGGTGATGATCTTGGAAGGGGGAGTGCCATAATCTCTAGGGAAGACTCCCATAAACAAAAAAGACATTTTAAGATTTTGAGGTAAGTAGTCATAGCTTGGAAAAAGTATCTTTGATATTTCATCATATGCATCTATGAAGACTGAATTTCTTCTTTCTGCTACTTCATTCCTATAGGCCGGGTCTCTGTTATGCTCAGATATCTAAATGATGCTAGCAACAGTGACGACCATGAGTGGGAGACCTTCACAAAGCTTGGCAATTTTGATGGCAGCTTTGTGAAGGTGAGGAGGGCAAATCTCGTCACCAAACACCTTCATAGTAATTCCATACTTTCTTTTTCATTCAAAAACCGCACCTCATGCGAATCTTTATCCTTTATATCAGCATTGATCATTTTTTTATGTCGACCAATAAACAAGACACGAACACATATTTTTTTGGTATGCAAATGAATGTTCTAAGCAATTCAACGCAGCTTTCGTTTCCCAGACATCATCCAACACAATGAGGCAATTCTTGCCATCCAATCTTTCTTCCAAACAGTCCTCTATTTCTTCATCTCCTTGTGTAACTCCACATAGTTGAGCAAGAATGCCTTCCCAAATTTGATCGAACAGCTGAGGTACTCTGCCTATGGTGACCCAGGCGCGACACTCAAAGGTGCTATGAATTTCTGGATCGTGATAAATTTTCATAGCAAGAGTTGTCTTTCCAATGCCAGCCGTTCCAGTAACTGCGTGGAAACAAAGAGTTTTCCTTTCAACATTTGCCATAAGATTGACTTTGAGTCCCGCAAATTGGTCAAATAATCCAACCATCTTTGAGTTGGTTCCATGGAAACCAATTGAGGAGGAAATAGGTTCGTCTTGAGGCATATGCTCCACTTCATAAATGTAGTTCTTCTTCATATCCTTGAGCGTTTTGATCAATGAACGAGCTTCGTTTTGAAGACTCTGGAGATCAATGGGGACTATCTCTTGAAGAGTTTGGAGTTGAGAAGGAATCTTTTGTATGAGAAGGGTCTCCAATGAGTCTTCGAATTCCCAGATTGCCTCTTTGATTCTTCCATCTAAAGCATTCACCTTCTTCCTGCTCTGGCTCGGGCTCATCTTGTCCAATCTTTCCAGAATTCTGCGCCAAGGCTGCAACTCTTTGTACACGACTTGTATCATTTGATGAGAGAAACCAACGAGGCTAAAACGAGAACAATGGAGAATATTGTCTATTGTATTCATAAGCGATTGCATAGCACCATAAGCCGTCATTTCTCTGGTATGAAGGATTGATGGTGGTGGTGGTGGTAGCGGAGCTGTGGTTGAAGGAATGAAATTGGTAAGGGCAGTAGTGATAATTAGAAGAATGGAGAAAATGGATATGTTATTACTCTAATTGTCAGTCCAATTTGGCCAGCCAACAAAGTCAATATGTTAATTAGGTGGTGTTCTGATTCTTTGATAAAGTAATATCGAGATATATTATCTAAAATTGAACCGTCAGATTATTTTAGTATTAGAGAATTAGCCATACTAATTATCTCATAGTTATCCATCCAGGATTGAGTTGTGAGATTGAATCTAATGAACCAAACACACTATATAATTAATATGAGGATATAATCTTATAAACCAAACACTCTCTTTATAATTGTCAGTCCAATTTGGCCCAACGAATAAAGTTGTTATGGGTAAAATAATATATACTCCTATATGACCTTGCAACTTGGAAATATTCAATGTGGGAGTTAATAATTTACTTTTGATCAAGGTTTTTAGTTATGGAATGCGTTATTATTATTGTCAGTCCAATTTGGCTAGCCAAAAAAATTCATTATTGCCCATAATTGTACCTAATTTTCCGTTGTCACTTTCACCAATGCGTCATATAAAATGTTTTAATCTTTTCCTATCTTTTGTTCTACGATTTTATTTAAGTCATACCCATCGGTGTCAATGTACCTCAGCACATACCAAAATCTGTTAAATTAGTATTGGCCGTTAATCAAAGCTCAAACAACTAAAATTGATTTTAAAATAGGTGGCAAAAAGTTTAAATGGAGTCGGTTTTGGACTAAATTGGGCCAATGATTTTAAGCTGGGCTTATGGAATTTTAGTTTGGGCCAATATGCTTCAAGTTATCGAAATGTAATGGATCCTGGTATATGGAAAAAAATGTTAGTTGAGCAGTTGAGCGCTTTTATAATTTTCTTGAAATCAGTTTAATAAAATAATTTTTAAAAATTTGTACAAGCATTAAAATAAAAGAAAAAACATTGGTAGCCCTCCTTCCTGTCTGCCAATGGATGATCAGCTTCGGAGCTGGACTCAAGTGCAACAACTGTTTGTGGGAAGTCCTCAAAGACTTGGACGATCCTAATGTGTGGGAAGATTGCGTGTTTTCGAGTTGTGCTTCTTGATTTTGTCACCGACTCATTGAGAATTATTTGTACTTAAAAGCCGAAATGTTTAGTAAAATGTTTTCCTTTAATTAATAGGTCAAAGGTTCGAGTTATTTTGTGTACGCGTGGAATTTAGAATGATGTATTAATAAAGGTAGTTTTATCATTTTTAGGTTTCTAAAAAAATAGTTTTATTTTTAAAAATAAAAAGTTTGTCTTTAATACTTTACTATTTATCCTTTTTTTTTCCATATTCCATATCGCTTTTAATTTACCTATTTTTTCTCATTTTCTATTACTTTACTAATTTATCATAAAAATTTGTACCATACCAACAATCAACTAAATAATTCTCAATGAATTGAATGCACATTCTCATTTTAAAGAATCCCTGTATCAAATAGGATAATTATTCACTTACACACAAATTCTGACTATGGTCAAGAAGTGCATCACTAGCAGCAAATTTAAAGCCTCAAATAGTTCTGTTGCAAATCTAAAGTAGATTATATAACTTTCAACTACAAAGAATCACTTGTTTACCTTTTAGTAACACTACAAGTAAGTAAATAGCCTTATAAACTCTCACATGCACCTTGACGTTGCTGTTTGCCTCTGCATCCTCATTATTAATGGACATAAATTAATCATCTTCACTCTGGTACATATCATCTCCATCCGGACCATACCTGAAAATGAATACATAAATATTTGGAACACTAATTGTTATATATCATGACTAATTAAGACAGGATTTGATTTGTAGTTTGAGGACTAACCTTTCAAATTTAATAGTTGTCGGTTTCTCAACAAAAGAAGTGGAAGTAACACGAAGCGTGTAACCATAACTTGGTTGTAATTGGATGGCCTAAGTATAAGCTAAAGGATTGCAGTCCTCTAATTCAATCTCTAGGATACAGTTATGAAAAAGAGAATGTATGCTAATATTTTCAAGTTTGTAGCAATTTTTCAAGCTTATGTACATAAATAAGCCTAAAGAAGACTCCATATCTTGATTTCCATTGAACCAAATCACTTTCTTCAATTAAAAGAAACTTAACATGTGGAAAACAATAATCTTTAGCATTCCAACGTGAACCCTGAAAGGCGTAGAATCGCAATTTGAGAGCTGCGAAGAAGCAATGTCATTTATGTATTCCCATGGAAAACCCATACCACTCAAATGCAACTTTTTCAAATTACATGGCAACTTCAATGCCCCATCAGTCACTGGGAAAACACGACCCTTCTTGATGACTGGATTTGTGATACTGAGTTTTAGAGTCTCTAAGCTTTCAAGTGTTGAAATGCAATCGAAGCAACTCAAAACATCGTTATGATCCTCATAAGGCGTAAGCACAATCTGTATTCCTAGTTTCTTTATCTTAGGGATTCTTTGGGAAAGTTTGAAGATAGTACAAATACTAGCATTTACCCCTACCAGAGTTGAGAGCTTTTCCAATGCAACATCATTAGATGGAGCTACAAGGCTTTTTCCCAATAACTCGATATGCTCAACTCTTGCATGTCCCACACTTGTATTGGTACATATGATGCACCTCCTCGGCATCTAATTTTCATATGTGGATGGATAATCAAGACTCAGGTTGAAAAGTTTATAAATGGTTGAAGGGATATCTCCATTGCAAGTTAGAGCAAGGTACTTTAGTTGGACTAGGGTCAGAATCTCTATTCGGAACGTATAGAAACGTTGAGTAAGAGCATCTATTTCCCTTAGCAACCTGAAACAGACATCTTGGTGGTAAGGACCATAGAAAAGGAGAAATCGTGCTAAGGATGCACAGTTCAATCTCACCAAGTCACGAAAGTCTTTGATGCCAAATAAAATGTTATTGTCGAGACATAAGCCGCGCTGACCTTTTAGAACACCTTCTTCGGCATCAGTTAACTTATTTAAGACATGATAAACCTTGTTCTTACTAGCTTCTTCCCTACACACGTGCCGCCATGAAGAATGAAGCCAACAAGCTTTAAACTCAGTAACTTGAAACTCGTGATAAGTTTTATCAACGCTCTTCTAGATGCGTAAAACAAGCCTGTAGTCGTAACTTAGCTCTTTTAGATATATACGTCCCGATCTATACGAGGAAAGCAACCCCTGAGCCATGAGCATAATGATGATCTTGGAAGTGGGGGTGTTGTAATCCCGAGGGAAAACACCCATAAACAAAAAAGGCATTTTAAGATGTTGAGGTAAGTAGTCGTAACTTGGGAAAAGTACCTTTGATATTTCATTATATGCATCCTTGAAGACTATATTTCTCCTTTCTGCCAAGTCATTCCAGTAGACCGGGTCTCTGTTCTGCTTGGATTTCGAAAGGAAGGCAGCAACAGTGATGATCAAGAGAGGGAGACCTTCGCAACACTTGGCGATTTTGACAGCAGCTTTGTGAAGGTGAGGAGGGCAAATCTCATCACCAAACACCTTCTCACATAGTAGTTCCATGGTTTCTTCTTCATTCAAAAACCGCACCTAATACCCTTCAGTATGACCATAATCATGACTCAATTTTCTACTTCGGCTGGTAACAAGACTTGAATACATCCATGTCGGATGTCTTCATAGAAAAATTTCAAGCTGAACAATGCATCTCTGTCCCAGACATCATCTAACACAATGAGGCAATTCTTGTCATGCAATCTTTCTTTCAAACTGAAGTCTATTTCTTCGTCTCCTTGAGTAATTCCACACAGTTGAGCAAGAATGCCTTCAGAAATTAGACTGGGCTGAGGTATTCGGCCTACGGTGACCCACGCGTGACAGTCAAAGTTGCTATGAATTTGTGGATCTTGATAGATTTGCATAGCAAGAGTTGTCTTCCCAACGCCTGCAGTTCCAACTAGCGCGTGGAGACGGATCCGGTTGTGTTTTAATTTCATAAGATCGGTTTTTGAGTAGTTGGATTTGGTCGGATAATCCAATGATCTTTGAGTTGCCTCCGTGGAAACCAAATGATGAGGAAATAGGTTCGTCTTGAGGCATATTCTCCACTTCGAATGAGAAGATACTCCAATGAGTCTTCGAATTTCCAGATTGCCTCTTTGATTCTTCCATCTAAAGCATTCACCTTCTTCCTGCTCCGACTTGGGCTCGTCTTGTCCAATCTTTCCAGAATTCTGCGCCAAGGCTGCAACTCCTTGATCAGGCCTTGTATGATTCGTTGAGAGCGAACATTAAGGTCATAACGAGAACAATGGAGAATATCGTTTATTGTAATCACAAGAGATAGCATAGCACCATAAGCCGTCATTTCTCTGATATGAGAGTTGGTGGTGGTGGAATGGTGGTGATGGAGTGGTGGTAAAATAAGAGTTTATCTATGTGAGTTAGCAACTTTGGAGGAGTTTACTTATGAGAGGAATGGAAATATTATTATTATTGTCAGTCCAATTCGATCCTTGAATATGTTGTTACACCATAACTGTCACTCCGATAATATGTTACTATTATAATGCAACTCCAATTCCAATCTGGCCAGCCAACGGTCAACATTGCACATGGAATATGTTACAATTATAATTGTCAATCCAATTTGGCCCAAATGATCAAGTTGAGGCATGATTTGTTTTCACTTCACGATCAAGTATCAACGAGAAAGAAGTTGGAGATCGACTCACGAGCCATCTCAGGGCCTCGCCTTATAGGTCCATCGACTACGATCTCATATTCCGGGAGTCTAGAGAAAGAAAATAGGACAGCGCGGTTATAAAAGAACCAAACACATGATTAAATAAAGAAGTTGTTGCAGCACCTGTCTTTGATGTAGCTTATATTGGCAAAACAGATTGAAGCATCAACGCGAACAATTACAATTCCGTTGTATGTATAAGCTTCGGGATACTAAATGGCCCAAGACAGCTGCAAAAGAGTCTCATGAATTGCACCAATTAACATGATCCAAACCAAAGTTTACAGAGTAGAACTAAGAAAAGAGCCAATCGGTCAGACAATCAGGAAACATGGAAAAGGTGACCTACTTCAACGTCAACGACAATTTATAGTGAATCGGCTGAGCTTAGGATTAACCAATATGTGGATTAGCTGATTCATGAATGACAAAAGCCAGAGAAACACCAACCTGAGCACCAATACATTGAAGCAATGAGAAAAAATAGCACACTGCAAATATTGAGAAGCAAAGACAGATGCAGAATTGACAGACTCTAATGCAATTATAGATCACATAAACGCATGTTGGGACGTAAGAAAATTTTCCACAGAGTAAACAAGAAATGCAAAAAATGTGGATTAGCTGATTCATGAATGACAAAAGCAAGTGAAACACCAATCTGAGCACCAATTAAGTGAAGCAATGATGAAAAAGACTTGGATGCAGTAAGCATTGTAGAAAATGTGGATTGAGTATTCATAAGCATAGATAGTATAGCTGATTTTAACATCAGAGATGGGAAAAAAAATAAAGATGAAAACTAGCAAACATAGCAGAC
Organism: Salvia hispanica; assembly: GCF_029641045.1. Lineage (NCBI taxonomy): Eukaryota > Viridiplantae > Streptophyta > Magnoliopsida > Lamiales > Lamiaceae > Salvia > Salvia hispanica. The sequence goes on along the minus strand of NC_142693.1, from coordinate 28,481,545 downwards.
GTACAAAAAGTTATATACATTAGAATTCATATTCTTCCTACAATATCATCAATATGCTGTATACTTAACTCAAAGTAATGGTGAAACACCAACCTGAGCACTAATAAAGTGAAGCAATGAGAAAAAAAAACATCTCTGGAAATATTAAGAATTTGACAGATAACTGTAAATGCATGTTGGAACTTAAAAATAGGTAAATAGTTTGAAAACTTGGGAATAGCCTTGAAACTATTTAAGGAAATCGACTTTGCTGAGTTTCTGAATCAAATTATGAAAAAACTCAGGTGCAGCAAGCATTATAGAATATGTTAAATAGATTATTCATGAGCATAGAGAGAATAGCTAATTTTAATACCGAAAATAGGAAAAAATTATTTCTTAAATATCATCAACATGATCTATACTTACACAAAGAAGGACGCCAATCTCTATGCCAAGGAACAGGGTAAAGATGAAAGTAATGGTCCGGAGAAGAAAGTCTCTTTTACCCACCCGTCATAAGAGGGTAGCTTTAATTCCACCTAAAATGGTGCAGGGTACATTTATAGATTGAGCACCAAGCTTAATAAACTAAAACAGCAGTTGTTCTTACATTGAATGTGATTCTCAAAGAAAGAGGTTGACAAAACCTTCTACACATCTTATGTAACATATTGAAATTTCCAATGTGTGGTTACAGTAACAATGACAAAATGTCACGCTTTTGAGATATAAAGTTATCTAAATAGTACTTCTGAGAAGAGAGAACGGGGGTGTTCGGTCGGCAAGACTAAATCTCATGATCAAATTTGTATCATGTTCGGTTGATAAGATTAACCCCCTCAACTTAATCCTAGATGGATAGTCTCATGATAATTAGTCATAGCCTCCCCCCTCCAACTAAAATAATCCCACAACTTAATCCTAGATGGATAGTCTCATGATTATTAGTAATGACAACCGAACGCCACCGTGTACTCCTTATCTACAGTATGTTTCTAACGCACTACTCACCAGTCCAATAACAGCAGAAATGACGATGGCGGCTAGACCACACTGCAAAGAGACACAAAATGAAGGAGAGTAGAGAATGGTTAGCAACAGAATATTAATATGATGAAATTCAAATATCAGCTCCATCACCATACATATATCCAGCCTCAAATTTTTTTAAATACTCAAGTATATTTTCAGTTAAATCCAACCCATAACAATATTGAATCCATACAAAATCCAGTCAAGTAATAATCCAACACAAGTTACAGTTCCGAAATTCAAGTAACAACCTAATACTACAACATCCATGATTCATCTATTGGGAATCAAACCAAAACACAAAGAAATCACTGCAAAAGTTCTTGAGTTTGTTGAGATAAATCATACTTTGAATAACACGTTCATCACTCTGTAGCAGCAAATTCAAAGCCTCAAGGAAGTTTCCTGCAAATCAAAAGTAGATAACATCACTTTCAACTACAAAGAATCATATCTCTTACATCATTAATACAAGTTAAAAATATCCCTATGAACTCACATGCTCCTTGACATTAACGATCAATCGCCTATGTATCCTCACGATCATACGTATATTTGTCATCATTCTCTTCCTCATTCTTCTCATGATAATCTGTACATCTGTATCATTTTCCTCATCTGCGCCCACGCCTATATATTCAAGATTAGTGCCAATTTTTCTGTAATAACATAAAAGATGATCTTTACACAAAGTTACTAACTCTCGTAATTGCTCCTCCATACCCCCTTCGTTCATTGCCAATACTATTGGTAGTAGATTGGACGACAAATGTTTTAATATAAATTTGGTAAAGTAAAAAAGAAAAAAAATATTGTCGTTAAAGTATTGTTAGTTGAAATTGAATAAATAGGAGAGATGAAAAATGTAGCTAGTCATGTTACCAACAACATGTAATGGTTTCTTGTGAGCAGGCCAAAATGAAGAAAACATGACTATTGGTTGTGGATGAGAGAGTATATAATACCTTCGTCATCCTCTCCTCGATTGGCAAGTTCTTCATCATAATCTACTTTATTCGTACCATCATAATCGGACGTATATTCACCATCATTCTCTTCCTCCGTACCCTCACAATTGAAGGTATCCATAACTGAAAATGGATACATAAATACATGGAAGTTATATCAACCTAAAACACTTATTATTATGTACTCCTTCCGTCCCATAAAAATAGAGACTTTGGGGATTTCACAGTTTTTAACGCAAAATTGGTAAAGTAAGACGGAGGTAAAAATAAAAAGTTTAATCATTGTTAGTGGAGAAGGGGACCCACCTCATAAGATAGAAAAACTTACCAAAAATGGAAGATGACTATAGCAATGTTACCAAAAATGAAATTGTTTAATTTTTATGGGCAGACCAAATTGAAAAAAACATGACTATTGGTTGTAGACGAGAGAGTATATAATACCTTCATCGTCCTCTCCTTGATTGGCAAGTTCTTCATCATAATTTGCTTCCTCTATACCTTCATAATCTGACGTATATTCACCATCATTCTCTTCCTCTGTACCCTCATAGTCGAAGGTATCCATAACTGAAAATGGATATATAAATACATGGAAGTTATATCAACCTAAAACACTTATTATTATATACTCTCTCCGTCCCACAAATATAGAGACTTTGGGGATAACACTAGTTTTAATGCAAAATTGATAATGTAAAAGAGGAGTAAAAATAAAAAGTGATTAAAGTATTGTTAATGGACAAACACCTCATAAGAGAGAAAAACTTACCAAATAGAAGATGACTATTAATCTATTATAGTAGGATGACCCAAAATGAAAAAAAAGGACTATTTTTATGAAACGAATGAAGTACCGTCAAAACTAAGATATGATTTGATTTTCAATGGGAGGACTAACATTTCAAATTTGATAGAAAATGGGGCTATAGCAATGTTATCAAAAATGAAAATGAAAATGTTTAATTTTTGTGGGCTATTCAAAATGAAAAAACATGACTACAGGTTGTGGACAGGAAGTATAAAATACCTTCGTCATCCTCTCCTCGATTGGAGATTTCTTCATCAACATTCGCTTCCTCCATAGCCAGATTAGTGGACACAAATCGACCATCTCCATACCTGAAAATGGATACATAAATAACCGGAAGTTATTTCAACCTAAAACACTTAATTAATTGTATTTTATATTAAGACTAAGATATGATTTGATTTGCAAATGGAGGACTACTAACCTTTTAAATTTGATAGTTGTCGGTTTCTCATCAAAAGAAGAAAATGAAGTAACACTTAGCGTATCACCATAATATACATGTAATTGGGTGGCCCAAGTAAAAGCTAAAGGATTGCAGTCCTCTAATTCAATCTTAAAGATACCGTAGTAAGAAAGAGAAGGCATGTGGATATTTTCAAGTTTGTAGCAATGTTTCATGCTTAGGTTTTTAAGCTGGGGGAAGCTTCTGTATCTAGAATCCCATTGCACCAAATCACTTTCTTCAATCAGAAGAAACTTAAGACTTAGAAAATGATGATTTTCTACATTCCAATGTGAACCTTGAAAGGCGTAGGATCGCAATTTGAGAGCTTTAAGATTTGGCAAAGCAGCAATATCATCCATGTATTTCCATGGAAAACCCATACCACTCAAATGTAACTTTTTCAAGTTACATGGCAACTTCAATGAACTTAGAGTCCCTGGGAAAACATGACCTTTCTTGATGACAGGATTTGTGACTCAGTTTAAGCGTCTCTAATCTTTCAAGTGTTGAAATGCAACCAAAGCAACTCAAAAGATCGTCATGATCCTCGTAAGGCTTGAGCTCAATCTGTATTCCTAATTTCTTTATGTTAGGAATTCTTTGGGAGAGATTGAAGATAGTACAAATACTAGCATTCACCCCTACCAGAGTTGTGAGGTTTTCTAATGAAATAACATTAGATGGAGCTACAAGGCTTTTTCCCAATATCTCCATATGCTCTAACTCTTTCATGTCCCATATTTCCATCGGTACATATGATGAAGCTCCACGACGTCTAATTTTCATATGCGGATGGACAATCAAGACTCGAAGGTTGAAAAGTTTAGATATGGTTGAAGGGACTTCTCCATTGCAAGTTAGAGCAAGGTACTTTAGTTGGACTAATGTCAGAATTTCTATTGGGAAAGTGTAGAAACGTTGTGTAAGGGCATCTATTTCCCTTAGCAACATGAAACCGACATCTATAGGAATTGGATATTGGTGGTAAGGACCATAGAAAAGGAGAGAACGCGCAAAGGATGCACAGTTCAATCTCACCGAGTGGCGAAAGTCTTTGATGCCAAATAACATGTTATTTTCCAGACATAAGCCGCGCTGACCTTTTAGAACTTCTTCTTCGGCATCAGTTAACTTATTTAAAACATGATAAAACTTGTTCTTACTAGCTTCTTCCCTACACACATGCCGCCATGAAGAATGAAGCCAGCAAGCTTTAAACTCAGTAACTTGAAACTCATGATAAGTTTTGTCAACGCTCTTCAAGATGCGTAAAACAAGGTTGTAGTTGTAAGCTAGTTCTTTCAGATATATACACCCCAATTCATACCAGGAAAGCAACCCATCAGCCATGAGCATAATGATGATTTTGGAAGAGGGAGTGTTGTAATCTCGAGGGAAAACTCCCACATATAGAAAAATCATTTTAAGATCATGAGGTAAGTAGTCGTAGCTTGGGAAAAGTACCTTTGATATTTCATTATACGCATCCCTGAAGACTGAATTTCTCCTTTCTGCCACGTCATTCCAGTAGACCGGGTCTTTCTTCTGCTCAGATAATGAAATGATGCCAGCAACCGTGATGATCAAGAGAGGGAGACCTTCACAATGCTTGGCGATTTTTTCAGCAGCTTTGTGAAGTTGAGGAGGGCAAATCTCATCGCCAAACACCTTATCACATAGTAGTTCCATGCTTTCTTCTTCGTTCAAAAACCGCACCTCATCCCCAAAATCACTATAAAGATTATCATTCTTCAGTTTTCTATGTCGGCTGGTAAGCAAGACATGAATACATCCATGTGGGATGTCTTCGAAGAAATGCATTTTACTCAATGCATCTGCCTCCCAGACATCATCCAGCACAATTAGGCAATTCTTTCCACGCAATCTTGCTCTCAAACTGTAATCTGTTTCTTCGTCTCCTTGAGTGATTCCAATTCCACACAGTTGAGCAAGAATGCCTTGCAAAATTTGACTGGTCGTCTGAGGTACTCGGCCGACGGTGACCCAGGCGCGACACTCAAACTTGCTACGAATTTGTGGATCTTGATAAATTTGCATAGCAAGGTTTGTCTTCCCTACGCCTGCCATTCCAATTAGCCGGTGGAAACGAAACCGGGCGCGATCTTCCACAAGATTGCTTTTGAGTTTCTGAAATTGGTCGGATAACCCAATCATCTTAGAATTGGTTCCATGGAAACCAATTGATGATGAAATAGGTTCATCTTGAGGCATATTCTCCACTTCATAAATGTAGGCCTTCTCCATATCCTTGAGCTTCTGGCTAAATGAATGAACTTCATTTTGAAGAGTCTGCAGATCAATGGAGAATATCTCCGGAAGAGTTTGGAGTTGAGAAGGAATCTGTTGGATGAGAAGGGATTCCAATGAGTCTTCGAATTTCCAGATAACCTCTTTGATTCTTCCATCCAAAGCATTCACCTCCTTCCTGCTCCGGCTTGCGCTCGTGTAGTCCAATCTTGCCAGAATTTCGTACCAAGGCAGCAACTTCTCGTACACGCCATCTATAATTTGTTGAGAGCGACCAACAAGGCTATAGTGAGAGCAATGGAGAATATTGTTAATTGTATTCATAAGAGATTGCATAGCAACATAAGCTGTCATTTTTCTGATATGAAGTTGGTGGTGCTGGTGGAGGAGGAGGAGGAGGAGGAAGAGGAGGAGGAGGAGCAAGAGTGGTGGTTGAATTATGTGTGATCAAAGCAGTGATACGAGAAGAGAGTATGATAGAGAGAAAAATAAGAGTAATGAGATTTTTTTGTTTTTTAGACTGGAGGAATAATATATCCCCTCGGTAATGTAAATTCGGTAAAGTAAAAGAGAGATAGAAAGAAAAAATAATTAAAATATTATTAATGGAAAATGGATTCCACTTTATTAGAAAGAAATGATATTCTAAAATGCATATTTTTGTTGGACGGACTAAAAAGAAAAGAGTCCATATTCTTGTCGAACGGTGGGAATAATTGTTAATCCAATCTGGTCAGCCAACGGTCAGTATTGCACATGGAATATGTTATTATAATTGTCAGTCCAATTTATCCAAATGAATCAAGTTGTGGTAGGTAAAATAATGCCTGAGTTTAAAATAATATATTTGTTTAAGAAAATATTTTGGATTATATATTACTTTGGTTTTAAATAATATATTTATTTGATAGTTCATAAAAAAAATTAACGGTTTATTTATATTATCAATCCAATTTGACCAGCCCAAAAAATATTATTGCCCATTTTTGTATCTAATTTTTGGATTTAGAAGCTTTTATACGTATGGAATCAAATCTCAAAAAACTACACTATTAGAAGTATTTAATTGTCAAAAGTGGGTGAATCAAAGCACCTTCACCTAACCATTTGTCAAAAGTTCGACAAATTTACTTCCCCCGAGATTAGTGGATTCATGAATCAAGGTAAGATACATATATTAAAGTAGGAAGGTAAGATACATATATTAAAGTAGGAATATATTCAGATCCTTCTATATATTGTCCAAAACATTCAACTGAATCTTAGTCCCACGATTTTATCATCTAACGGTTAGATTAATGTCATATGTTATTTAATAAGTCAGATTTTCATTCTAATAATATACACCGACTAATAATGTAACATTATAATCTAATAATGTAGATTTTCATTCTAATAATGTACACCGACTAATAATGCAACATTATAGTATAATAATGCATTGATCACAACCATCCAATTCAAGGATCCAATGACTGTGATTTGTTTAAAGCTTAACACCAAATAGCCGTGAAGGACCCTAATACACCCCTATTAAAGTATTCATGTAATACCAAAACGTCACCAGGCACCAATGCCTTTTATATTTGTGAAATGATAATTATTTCTTACATTTTTTAAATTAATTTATACAAATTGAACAATTCGTAGCTAGAGCCTAGAGTTGAGTAATTCACACTTATATTATGATTAAGATTTAAGGATATCAATTTAACTTGAAACCCATAAATTTAATAATTTCATCGGATTAGAGTTTAAACTTTATAATCTGAAAGAATAACAGATAAATACCCTTAAACCAAATAGTTCGTAAGTTGTAACCAATATAGTTGATTTAAATTAACTCAGTTACCATAGAGTTGGCCCCAAATTAGATGATTCTCGATATTTAAATTTCATTTTTCATAATTTTATTGGGTTAAGTATTGAAATAATACTTATTATTGTGTACGTGTGGGTGTAAGTCTAGAAGTATCAATCTGAAATAATATTTGAGTAATTTAGTTAATTAATTGTGTTGTGAGGTTGATTCGTTGCAGAAGATTAGAGTGTAAAATATATCTATGGCTTTCCGAGATCATGTTTTGATTGAGATTTATTTGTATTTGGACGTTTTTCTAACCGAAATAGATAATGTCAAAGTGCATCGTAGACCATCTACAACCATATATAAAAATGAGTTTTGGTATAGAAAACTTAACTAATTATATATTAAACTCATGCCTATATTTGGATTTTTCTATAGATAGTGTTACTGTAAAAAAATTTGAAAGAAAAAAATAGTATAAATTTTAAATTTGATAATGGTCGGAGTAAAACTATTTTTTTAGTATGACACAGGTGCATTCAAAAATGAGTTTGAATGTAGTATGAATAGTTGGAAATGACTTTTTTAGCAGCTAAGATGACAGAAAATCAACGTCAAGTATGTCACAATGTTGACTAGATTGAGACAATCTAGTAGTATTAGTTTGGCATGAATGATTAACGTAAAAGTAGTCTAATTTGACCCAGTCTTATGGAATTCGTCATTTAGTTTTGAGCCAATAAAGTTTAAGGCCAAGTAAGATCGGAAGTTCAATTTGGCGAAAGTTATAAAAATGATATATCTAAAGCACAAATAAAGCCTCACACTCTTTATATGTCCAAATAAAAATCTAGTTCGTTGTAACTTGAAAATCAGTCAAAAAAATTATTAAGTTTAGATTATTTTCAATTATCCTATGATGATTTTTATAACGAAAATTTTATTTAATGAAAGTCGAAAAACCAAATGTAGACATCATTGTGGATGAATTAAACAATGTTGTCAATTTATAACGGAAATAACATCGATTAGTGATAAATGTGAATAATATATTATACGCAGATGACTAGAAATTTTTTCACAAGCAAATCTAAATTCTTTAGTTTTCTAGCTGACTAATTTTCAAAGTTGGAGAAGAACATATCAAAGTTCAATCATTTTCATGATTTTTCTGGCAATTGAATGTACTATTTTACATTCTCTGTCCTCCTAAATTATGTGCTGACAAAATAATTGGGATTGGATCATATATAGTTAAATGGTAAATACCAAAACCATCAGCTAAATAATGAGTAAAAATTCCATCTTGTCAAGCTAAACAATGCATCTCTGTCCCAGACATCATCCAACACAATGAAGCAATTCTTGTCATGCAATCTTTCTTTCAAACTGCATAGTCTCTTTCTTGGTCTCCTTGAGTAATTGTAATTCCACATAATTGAGCAATAATGCCTTCCAAAATTTAATCGAACGGCTGAGGTACTCTGCCCACGGTCACCCACGCGCGATATTCATACCTCCTTTGAATTTGTGGATCTTGATAGATTTGTATAGCAAGAGTTGTCTTCCTAACTCCTGCTGTTCCAACTAGCACGTGGAGACGAATCCGGTTGTGTTTTAATTTCATAAGATCGGCTTTGAGTAGTTGGAATTGGTCCGATAATCCAATCATCTTTGAGTTGGTTCCATGGAAACCAATTGACGAGGAAATAGATTCGTCTTGAGGCATATGCTCCACTTCATAAATGTACTCCTTCATATCCTTGAGCGTTTCGATCAATGAATGAACTTCGTCTTGCAGACTCTGCAAATCAATGGTGACTATCTCTGGAAGAGTTTGGAGTTGAGAAGGAATCTGTTGGATGAGAAGGGATTCCAATGAGTCTTCGAATTTCCAGATTACCTCTTTGATTCTTCCATCCAAAGCATTCACCTTCTTCCTGCTTTGGCTTGGGCTCGTCTCGTCCAATCTTTCAAGAATTTCTTGCCATGGCTGCAACTCGTTGTACACGACTTGTATGATTTCATAAGAGCCACCAATCAGGGTAAATCGCGAGCAATAGAGAATATTGTTTATTCTATACATGAGAGATTGCGTAGCACCAAAAGCCGTCATTTTCTTATACTTCCTCCGTCTCAAGATAAGCGACTCACATTCATTTTTTGGACGTTCCAAGATAAGTGAACAATTTCCTTTTATGATATTCTCTCTCTTACATTTTCTCTCTACTTTATTAACTTTATTACTTTATTCACTTTCCACTTTACTAACAAAACCTCATTTCCTTAAATCCCGTGCCGAAAAGTTTGTACTCACTTATCTTGGGACGGAGGGAGTATAAAAGTCGCAGGTTGAGTGGTGGTGGGGTGGTGACCGAGAATTAAGAAGTATTATTACTAGGCCTGTCAAAATGGATATCGGGTATTGGATACCCAATATCTGAACCCGAAAATATCGGGTAATTGGATACCCGAAACCCGAAAAATTGGGCTTCGGATCGGGTTCAGGTATTGAGAATTTTGGATTTTCGGGTATCGGATTACCCGATACCCGATCGGATATACCCGAATTATCCGATTTTCTTTTAAAAAAATCACAAAGTATAAATTTATTCTGAGGTTATATACCTTTTGACCAGTTTGGTGCTTACCTTTGCTAAATATGATAATTAGATAAATGTTTAGGCCATTTAAATATTTTTAAAACTATTTTATATATGCATATGCGCTTCAAGTTCAATTATGAAAAATTAAGCCATATCAAATTAACTTTAAGAGTTTTGATGTTTTGAGATGCCATATAGTTCTATAAACACTAATCGTGATATGATTCAATATATTTTTGCTTATATATGGCATGATTATGATTTTCAAGTTTTTTTTTATATTTGAATTAATTATAATTATAGTAAATTCATGTTCTATTTTTTAAAACAAAATATAATGTATTCGGTAATTACTATAGTACTCCATTTGCATATTTTAATAATCAAGATTCAAATAGCATCGCAACACAAAATTTGAAACAATCAAATTAAATACGTAAAATATTATCAATCCAGTCATATCATTATTGTGGGGAGTAATGAATCAATTGTTATATATTCAATTAAGTCTTACAGGAAATTATTGGCTGGAATAATTATTTAATCAATAAACAAGTCCAATGATTATAGTTAATTTTAAAAAAAAAATTAAAAATCAAAATCACAATCGGGACTGGATATCCGATTTTTCGGGATTCGATACCCGAGTCGGGTATCTGGGTACCCGAAATCAAATTCTGGTCAAGTATCAAGTATTGGATTTTAGGAATTTCGGGATCGGGTACCCGAAAATTTCGGATTGGGTATCCGCGGATACCCGATTTGACAGTCCTAATTATTACTTTATATATTAGGATGAAGGGAGTATTATTCTAACACTAACGGGGTTGGATTGTGCCTTAAATAATACCGTATCAACTAAATTCACACGTACTCATATTCACGGAGAAAAAATTCCCTAATCACGGCAATACCAAAGTGGCAATATGATGTGGTATGTCTTACTAATAAAATTTTGACAAATGGAAGCATTTAAATAAACTAATATAAGTAAACTATGATATTTTAGAATTTTTTTTGCAGGATTCCATATAATAGATGGACCATAATATATAACGCATGAGGAACTCCATCTGTTCATTAAAACACATCCATAGGTCCTTGTACTTTGATTGTTTATTTCATTAGGTCCTTATACAATTTTTTCGTTTTACTAAGTCCCTGTACTTTTATATTTGATATATTCCGATCCTTATTTAACGGCACCGTTAACTATTCCGTTATAAAATGACACATCATATATCAATTATTTAAATATATTCCACGTCATATCCTAGTTGGAAAAAACCATAAAGATAAAAAAAATGGAAACTTTATTTAAAAATTCAAATTGCATTTTCCAGATTTATATCACTGCAACCAACCTACAACTAACCTACGATTATCATTTATCAATCTTCTTCAATGATTTTTAGCCCATATAATCAAACAAAAATTTCTTCTTCTTTCTGCGTGTTGAAGACAAGCAAGAACAATGCCCCAAAAAATACACGCACAAGATAAAGTAGGTGAATTGCTAGAAGCTCAATATTTCTTTCATTTTGTTGTGCCATTTTTGGTTTCTGAAGAAGACGAGGAAGAAGCCTTGTAATTGCAGAATTCTGGCGAAGAATTGATTGCAGATTGCAATCACCAATCAGAATGCACTCAACGTGTTCGATGAAATTTCTAAATGAGATTTGGGATACTGTTCCTACTTCTAAATGAGATTGAGGGCGTCATTCTAGATTCCACTACAAAAATTTCAAATTTGTGAAAGCATTCCAATAGGTTTGATCCTTTAAACTTTTCTCTTAATATAGTTATTAACAAGTATTCCAATATGTTTGATTCAACCACTAGAATGTTTAGTTCGTTGACAAGTTCATTGATTCCAATAGGTTTGATTCAACTACTAGAATGTTTAGTTCATTGACAAGTATTAGCAATGATATAAGAAATCTACAGGCTAAACCTTCTTTTCTTCTCCCCACTTGCAACTTGAACAATTTTACTAACAAGGTATACTGCAATAATTCAATAATCTCATCAAACAACCTATAAACAATGATAACAGTTGATTTTCCTCTCATAAGAAACTAAGTGGTTATACACATGTTACATTCAAAATCTTACTCTAAAAATAGATGATGATCATGCAATTAATTCCCAAGAAATGAAAATACTCCATATAATCTGCTATCACTAGAACACTTTAAACTATCTGAAAATTCATTTATACTTTAGTAGGAATAGAAAAAAAAAGATTCATATAATTCATTAAGAAAAAATGCAATCTTACTAAGTTCAAAAGCAATATATTTTGTTTAGCAATGAGAACAATTGTCTAATCTATTATTCATAAGCTAAATTCAAGATCCACATCATTTCCTCTCCTTTGCTTGAGTTGTAAATGTAGTTATTTTGCGTTGTGCCTCAACTTGCAGTTGTCTTGTTGTCATCGATGTATTTCCTTTCCATTTTAAACCTGAAGTTGTCTGGTTCTTGCTGCCTCGAACATCTTTATTTGCATCTTCAGATGGTCGTGAATACATTGTTTCTTGATGTGTCTTCACATATTTATTAGACCTTATTCCTGGCTGATCAAAGCAATCCAACAATGTAATTATTTCGAAATATTAAGCATGAGGTAACTTAAACTGAATATAAATAGTATTATAATGCTTACATTAAGAACTGTATGACCAGTATTCTCATTGATATATAATCCATAACCAGTTGGATGATTTGTCGAACCTTTCGTCATCCTTGATTTTGTGGGTCTGCTTCTTTTACCTAGTTGGACTGAACCATTATGCCTTTTTGATGATTGCCCATCCCTCATTTCACTTCTGCTTTGAGAGAGTGACTTATTTGTTGCATATTGCTCTAGACTTGTAACATTATCTTCTCCGGGCTACATTAAAATTAACAAGAAAAGCATTGTTAAAAAACCACAATTTTATGAGAGCACTTTTTTGTAAAAAGGGGTTAGGTAAGAGTACCATATTCATCTTTTGAGGACATCTTCTAATATTATGTCCAGGCTGCTTACATATTTTGCAAGTCATGATTCTTCCTTTCCTGGATAGTTTGCCTGCCTTCTGAATCTCATTTTTATCTTTCTTTCTTTTGACTTTAGGCCTCCCTGGTAACTTCCTGTGAACCGGTGGTGCAATTTCTTCTTTACCAGTTTCAGCCCACAAGATCTTTCCTCTCACGGGTTGTATCATGAACTGATAGGCCTTCAAATATGTAGATTCCACATACCAATGAGCAATGAAATTTTCTGGCTCCAACCCTTCACTGTGCAGGACACAAACTGCATGTTGGCATGGGATACCAGTAAGTTCCCACTCTCTACATGTACAACTTGACGACTTCAAATTAACAATATGCCTGTTATCTTGGTCATATACATTAGAAACCTCATATCCTTCATCCCCATTCCAAATCATTTGCCACTTAAATGAGAACTCTTTGTTTCTTTCTAATTTTTGCATAGGTCTTGGTCCAACAGCACATATCCAAGTTGAACAAAACTTCCTTTTAGCATATAATCTTCTCATTACTTGAACTCTTATATCTTCCAACATAGAAATAATTGGCTTACACCTTGCATCTAGTATCCAACCATTGAATGTTTCAGCCATATTATTATCCACAGAATCGCACTTCGGAGTTGTCCTAAAGTATGCTTTTGAAAAGGATTCAACATTGTATCGCATAAAATCTTCCAAAATCCCATTTCCCAATAGATTCATTTCTCTTAACTTTGACTTGAAATCATTTTCAAAAGTACTCCTAGCACACTTCCAAAATGCTATCTTTCTCTCTTCACCTTTCCATTTCTTTGCCCAAGCTGCGTAGACGTGTCTAGCACACATTCTATGTTCAACTTCTGGCAAGTGCTCATTAATTGCACTGTCCAAGCCCTACAGTAGAAAAATATAGAATGAAAATTAATGTACATGTAAAAAAAGTCCAATATGAGAACATTGATTTGTTTTATACCAATATAATACACTTACTTTTTGCATGTCAGATATGATGGTTAGTTCTGCTCCATCTCCAATAGCCAAATCATACTTCAATAAATTCAAGAACCAACCCCAATTCTCTTTATTTTCAACAGATACGACTGCCCATGCAATTGGAAACATTTGATTGTTTCCATCTCGTCCAACAGCACATAAAAGTTGTCCTTTACATACACCCTTCAAAAAACAACCATCTAATCCTATTATATTCCTACATCCTTCTGTCCAACCTTTCTTACATGCAGCAAAACATACATAAAAACATCTAAAATGGTTGATATCTCCACCTTCATCTTTTGAAGCCTTGACCACACAAGTTGTACCAGGATTACTAGAATTTATTTCTTGGACATAATCATGCAATCTCTTATATTCCTCGGTATAAGATCCTAATAAATCTGCAATCACCCTCTTTCTGATATTCCGAGCTTGAGTCAAGCTAATTTTAAGCTTCAGCTCAGTTTTGCATAGATTCTTTAAGTCTCTATACTTAATAAAAGGTGTAGCCAATAATCTATCCTTCAAGAGTTTAGACAAAGACTTGCTAGTAGCCATGGGATTGGTGTTTTTCCTGTAACACTTATGGTTAGGCACATAAGTTTTCACTTCAAAGTCATTATTGTGACTGTTTTTAGATGCCAAAAATTTCCAAGGGCATTTTTCCATGCATTCAGCCCTAACTCTGACTTGATCGTTTTTAATAAAACGAATTTGTAAACCCTTCATTATAGCATACTTTGCAAGTGCATCTCGACACTCTTGAACATTTTGGAATATCATGCCACAACAAAATACTGGTATTGTTGCCATCGGATCAAAGCGTACCATTTCACTTGGTTTTCTAAGAGCATGGTCTCCACACTCTTCATCTGACTCACTATAATAGCTACAACAATCATCACTGTCATAATAAAAACTCCCGTCAGAATCATTACCATCTTCTAATCCATTATCCTCCTCTTCTTGAGCATCATCTTCTAGGCCATCATCCTCTTGGGAATCATATATAATGTCATATGCATATGCATCCAACTCATCATCACACCGAGTATTATCTTTACCATTAAATGTGTTCTTCTCCTTGAAAGATCTTATGTTTTTCCTTGACATTTGTACTTCTTCATCATCATCATCAGTCAAGAATACTATATCCTTGTTGAGATTATCAAAAGTTTGTTGTAGAAGATCATCTTCCGAGTCATTATCATCTGACAAATCAACACCTTGATTGACCTCCAAACTTCCCCCATCAATTACTTCTGTTTGCTTAGAAAGTGTGACTTGTTTAGCTAGATTCTTATGGTTGACATAAAATTCTAACTTTGCCCTGTCGCATAACTCACTGACAATGCTCAAAATGGCCTGGTCATCTTTTACTACTACAAAATTACCTTGTTTGTGATAATATAACCCATCAATTGACTCCAATTCATATTGCAGGTCTTCTTTAACATAAGATATAATCTCTGGATATGAGATCTTATCAATGTCCAAGGCATCACACACTTGAGTAACTTTTCCACCAACATAGCGACGTCTACTATCATCAACAAATCTACCCCCATGATGTATAGACAATATAAATGTTATTTCAGACATTCTGCATAAGCACAACGATGGTAAACTGTAATATTTATGACTATAAATGTGATATTTGCTGGTTTCAAATTATACATTTATGTACTAAAAAAATCTGGAATTAATGTATCTAATTTCTCTGTGTATAACATCTTCTAAGATAACAAGTATTAATAGTGTTTATGCAAAATAAATCTTAAGCCTAAAGCAGTTGTCAAATTATAAATAAACCTGGTCAAATTAACTGTGGAATAATCTTTATGAAGTGCATACTCCACAAATCAATATTGGAACTATAATTTTATTGCAAACATTCTCAGCAGGCACACAGAAGTATTTGTGTTGCTTAAATTTACATATTCTCAACCAAATTTCATTGTATGCATAGTGCTGAAGAATAAAAAATCAAGGACTACTTTAGATGACGTACCTGGAAATCTCTGCGCCCACGATGATAGCAATTTCAAAGCTTATTGAATATTGGGAACAAGAACTTTCATAGGAGAAATACTTATGACGGCTATTAAGGAATTTATTTAAAGGAGGCTCACGTAGGGTAGGGTATAATATGTTTAATTATCAAATGCGGATTTCATTAAATAAGATATGATGTGGAGTTTATTTTAATAATAATTGGTGAAGTTGAATACATAAGATATGATGTGGAGTTTATTTTAATAATAATTGATGAAGTGGAATATATTTAACGGCTAAGCTAACGGATTGAATATAATCAGTTAAAAATGATCTATTGATATCAAATATAAAAGTACAAGGACTTAGTAAAACGAAAAAATTGTATAAGGACCTAGTGAAATAAACAATCAAAGTACAAGGACCTATGGATGTGTTTTGCCTTATTTTAAATTTAATTGTGACAGCATATATACGCATATATTTACATAGAGTCAGTCATGCAGTCTTAATAATTTTAATTGTTTTTTACAATTTTGAATATAATGACTATTTCCTACAACAATCATCTATTGTATATTTTATGAAGTTTTGACATGTTACATTGAGTATGATTTAAATTAATGAAATTTAGATCATCTTTATTATTATTAACCTTTTTACTATATTTTAACATAACAAATATTCATTTATATGGTTAATGTTCAATACTAAAATACAAAGAATTGCATTATATAATTATTTTTATAGACGATTTAATTTTTAGCATTCAATGCTAATAAAATTTAATTATTGTTTTTTATTTGTGTAGATTTTTGTATATATGTATATATACAAACCCAAAAAATTTCATCAAATCTTAAATATCTTAAATGGGGTGCAATATTATTTGAACACTCACTCGACGTTTGACGATTATTCATTTTATTATCAACTGCGTGTGTATATATCTATATATTTTATGAATATATATATATATATATATATATATATATATATATATATATATGATTGTCCAAATTGGCCTAGTTTCCATAATTTACAATAATACCTTTTTCTATAGAGAAATTTAATGTATTTCCATAATTTATGCATCTAGTTGGAAGTGAGACTTTATATGTTTCCACATGTCAAAATTTCATTAGTAAGACATACTACATCACTTTGCCACTTTGGTATGGCATGACTAGGGAATTTTTTCTCCATACTGACGGGGTCGGATCCCCTGACGTGAAGGAAAAACACAGCACACCATGTTGTGTCAATTCGCACAATTTAATTTTTATTGACTTTTTGTATGTGCTCAATTATATAATTTGACTTTTTTTTGTGCAGACTTTAATTCTTATTGACGATTCACCACACTCATTCAAATAACGCGTGATAATATAATTGGAGAGTAGTATCCACGAAAGAAATTGCTTTCATTAGTGTTAAACGTGAATAAGAAAAGTAAGGTAGAATTAGTATCTATTATGGGTCAAAGTAGAATGACAATTATGACGATAATGTCGATCAACTAATATTTCCATTTTACAGAGTTACATCCTCACCTATCCTTAAAAATAAGATTTTCTAAAATGATAGTACGAATTTTGATACAAAATTTATAATATTGGAGAAATAAATTCGAAAAAATCGGCGTGGGATAACATGTGCAAATAGCCCTAAATTATTTTTAACTACACAAAACACCTATATGTGGATTTGCTGATTCATGGATGACGAAAGCAAGTGAGCAATATGTGGATTAGCTGATTCATGGATGACGAAAGCAAGTGAGCACCATTAAAGTGAAGCAATGAGAGAAAAAATAGCACTGTAAATATTAAGATAGGCTTAACTTAATCCAATATTGATAAGCAAATACAACTGCAGAAAGTGAACAGTTTGAAAACTTGGGGATGGCCTTGAAACTATTAAAGGCAATCGACCTTTGGTGAATTTCTGAATCAAATAATGGAAAAAACTTAGGTGCAGTAAGCATTATAGAAAATGTCAATTGAGTATTCATAATAAGCACAGTAGTATAGCTAATTTTAACATCGAAGAACTAGCATATATAATTAAGAAAATTACGAAATAGGAAAAAAATTAAAGATGTCTTCTCATGTAGAAAAAGATCATCTTGTTGCCTTAGTAAATGTGGATTCTTCATAGATATCTAAAATGCTCCAAACTACATATTCAAGTATGTGATTTATGCACACTGTAATGCCAGTAACGATTTTTATGTCAAGGCAAGGAATTGTAGCAACAAGTGCCAAATGAGCATGAAATTGGAAATTTCATTAGCAGCAAAGTAAGGCTAGGGCCAATGGAAACATACCTCTTGATTGGAATCCAATTCATAATTTTTCTTTGCTGCAAGTGCTTCAGCAATTCCCAAAGACTCCTATCATTTCTCATACCAAAGTAGCGACACCGTTGTAATACCACTTATTGGATTTATTAAACGAATAAGTGGTGTCACATTTTGATACGCTCTCCTTTCTTTTTAAGAATCCGTCTTTCCACTTTATACTTTTTTTTTGAAACATAATAACAAACAAACACTGTTGTTACATAATTAGCAACCTGCTACAACAAGGATCTATCAACTATACATATATGTAAATCCTCAACCAAATATGCCGCATGCACACCACTTTAACTTTCTCGACAAAAAAGATAGTAACTTGACACGCGCAGCTAATAGTCTAACCTCATATTTATTTAAATGCCCAAGTAATGATTTCAAACAAATCCAACCGGTAACAATATTAAATCCATACATAATCCACTCAAGTTATAATCCTCAAAAGAATTCAACACAAAGTTACAATTCTTCAATTTAAGTGACAACCCAATAATACACCATTCATGATTGATTTATTTGAAATCAAACCAAAATACGAATAAATAACTGTAAAAGTTCTTGAATTTGTTGAGAAAATTCATACTTTGAATAACATGTGCATCACTCTGTAGCAGCAAAATGCGAATAAATCACAGTAACAGTACTCCTGCAAATCAAGAGTGGATTTCAGCTACAAAGAATCATGATATCTTTTAATTAACTATACAAGTTAAAAAAAATAGCCCAATGAACTCACATGTTCCTTGACATTGGCGCTCGTCTCTGTATCCTCATGATCATTCATATATTCGTTATCATTTTCCTTATCAACACCCTCGCCTACATCCTCAACATTAATTCCAAATTTTCAGTAAAATATTTCAAAGGTAATCTTTACACAAAGCTACTAACTCTCTTAATTGCTCTTCATTATTCATACACACCCTTCATTCAATGTCAATACCTATTATTGGTAGTAAACTGGAAAACATATATTTTAATAGTATAAAATTGATAAAGTAAAAAAGAAAAAAAAAATACGGTTGTAAAAGTTTTGCTAGTCGAATATACATAAATAGGAGAGACATAAAATGTGGCTAGTCATGTTACGAAAAATGTAATGGTTAATTTTTTTGGGGAGACTAATATGAAGAGAAAAAAAACACGACTATTGGTTGTGGGCGGAGGGTATGTAGTTATGTACTATGTATAATACCTTCGACATACTCTCCTCTAATAGCAAGTTCTTCATCGTAATTTCCTTCCTGTGTACCCTCATAATCGGACACATATTCTTCACCATCTTTCTATTCCTCAGTATCCTCATGATCAGATGTATATCCCTCATGAACACTCTTTCTCAGTAGCCCCATTAATGGACGGTATTGATCATCATCACTCTGGCCTATGTTAGAAAAGGAACAAGATATCAGAATCAAGTCCTCCATCAAGTCCTAAATTAGAGTGATTTTATATTCTAGAATAGAGTGATTTATTCACTATGCAAGTCTTGCAATATGTACAATATGTCGAATACTCTATTTAAGGAGGCATACACCAAGAGAATAACAAGCAATTACCGTGAATTACAATCGCTCTACTCTTCCCTACTTTTCTTGAGCTAATAATGCCTTACACCAAATCCATACCTGAAAGGATACATAAATATTTGGAAGTTATATCAACCTAAAACACTTATTATTACTTATTATTGTATTAAGACTAAGACATGATTTGATTTAGAGTTGGAGTTGGAGGAGGACTAACCTTTTAAATTTGATTGTCGTCGGTTTCTCATCAAAAGAAGAAGTGGAAGTAACATGAAGCGTAGAACTTGCACCTGGTTGATATTGGCTGGCCCAATTCAAAGCTAAAGGATTGCAGTCCTCTAATTCAACCTCTATATTACGATGGGTATGAAGAGAAGGTATGCGGATATTCTGAAGTTTGTAGCAATGTTTCAAGCTTAAGTACGTAAGCTCAGAGAAGACTCCATATCTTGATTCCCATTGCACCAAATCACTTTCTTCAATTAGAAGAAACTCTAGATGCGGAAAACGATAATCTTCTATATTCCAATGTGAACCTTGAAAGTCACTGGGAAACTTCAATGCCCCATCAGTCACTGGGAAAACACGACCCTTCTTGATAACTGGATTTATGATACTGAGTTTGAGAGTCTCTAAGCTTTCATGTGTGGAAATGCAATCGAAGCAACTCAAGAGATCGTTATGATCCTCATAAGGCGTGACCTCAATCTGTATTCCTAATTTCTTTATGTTAGGAATTCTTTGGGAGAGTGTGGAGATAGTGCAAATACTAGCATTCACCCCTACTAGAGTTGACAGCTTTTCCAATGAAACAACCTGAGATGGAGCTACAAGGCTTTTTCCCAATATCTCGATATGCTCTAACTCTTTCATGTCCCATATTTCCATCGGTACATATGATGGAGCTCCACAACGTCTAATTTTCATATGTGAATGGATAATCAAGACTCGAAGGTTGGAAAGTTTAGATATGGTTGAAGGTACTTCTCCATTGCAAGTTAGAGCAAGGTACTTTAGTTGGACTAGGCTCAAAATTTCAATTGGGAAAGTATAGAAACGTTGGGTAAGAGCATCTATTTCCCTTAGCAACATGAAACCGACATCTATAGGAATTGGATATCGGTGGTAAGGACCATAGAAAAGGAGAGACCGTGCAAAGGATGCACAGTTTAATCTCACCGAGTCACGAAAATCTTTGATGCCAAATAAAATGTTGTTTTCGACACATAAGCCTCGCTGACCTTTTAGAATTTCTCCGGAGGCATCATTCAGCATATTCAAGACATGATAAAACTTGTTTTTACTAGCTTCTCTTCTACACACATGCTGCCACGAAGAGTGAAGTCGACAAGTTTTATACGTTAAAACATAGCGAGAAGTTTTATCCACACCCCTGATGCTGCATAAAAGAAGACTGTAGTTGAAAGCAAGCTCTCTCAAACATGTATTTCCCCACTGATGCCTATGTATCTCGACCTCTTCAGTGGTGAGCATAGTGATGATCTTGGAAGGGGGAGTGTCATAATCACGATTCACGAGGGAACACTCCCAAAAACAAAAAAGGGATTTTAAGATTTTGAGGCAAGTAGTCGTAGTTTGGGAAAAGTACCTTTGATATTTCATCATATGCATCTGTGAAGACTGGATTTCTTCTTTCTGCTACTTCATTCCAGTAGGTTGGGTCTCTGTTCTTGTCGGATGACGAAATCATATTAGCAACAGTGATGATCAAGAGAGGGAGACCTTCACAATGCTTGGCGATTTTGACAGCAGCTTTGCGAAGGTGAGGAGGGCAAATCTCATCACCAAACACCTTGTCACATAGTAGTTCCATGCTTTCTTCTTCATTCAAAAACCGCACCTCATACCCTTCAGTATGACCATAATCATTACTCAATTTTGTACATCGGCTGGTAACCAAGACTTGAATACATCCATGTCGGATGTCTTCATAGAAAAATTTCAAGCTGAACAATGCATCTCTGTCCCAGACATCATCGAACACAATGAGGCAATTCTTGTCGCGCAACATTTCTTTCAAACTGCAGTAGTCTATTTCTTGGTCTCCTTCAGTGATTCCAATTCCACACAGTTGAGCAAGAATGCCTTCAGAAATTAGACTGGTCGGCTGAGGTGTTCGGCCTACAGTCACCCACGCGTGACACTCAAAGTTGCTATGAATTTGTGGATCTTGATAGATTTGCATAGCAAGAGTTGTCTTCCCAACTCCTGTTGTTCCAACTAGCGCGTGGAGATGAATCCGGCTGTGTTTTAATTTCATAAGATCGGTTTTGAGTAGTTGGAATTGGTCGGATAATCCAATCATCTTAGAATTTGTTCCATGGAAACCAATTGAGGAGGAAATAGGTTCGTCTTGAGGCATATTCTCCACTTCATAAATGTACTCCTTCTTCATAACCTTGAGCTTCTGGATCAATGAATGAGCTTCGTCTTGCAGACTCTGCAGATCAATGGGGACTGT
Organism: Salvia hispanica; assembly: GCF_029641045.1. Classification (NCBI taxonomy): domain Eukaryota; kingdom Viridiplantae; phylum Streptophyta; class Magnoliopsida; order Lamiales; family Lamiaceae; genus Salvia; species Salvia hispanica. Next base: position 28,459,242 of record NC_142693.1, on the reverse strand, counting down.
CTCTGGAAGAGTTTGGAGTTGAGAAGGAATCTGTTGAGTGAGAAGGGATTCCAATGAGTCTTCGAATTTCCAGACTGCCTCTTTGATTCTTCCATCCAAAGCATTCACCTACTTCCTGCTCCGGCTTGGGCTCGTCTTGTCCAATCTTTCCAGAATTTTGCGCCAAAGGTGCAACTCCTTGATCAGGACTTGTATGATTCGTTGAGAGCCACCGCCAAGATCATAACGAGAACAATGGAGAATATCGTTTAATGTAATCACAAGAGATAGCATAGCACCATAAGCCGTCATTTCTCTGATATGAAAGTTGTTGGAGTGATGGTGGTGGCCAAAGTTTATGTGAGTTATGATTTCAATAAAAAAATCACCAAAAAATAATATGTCCAAATAGCACTACTATAAGTATAATATTGTTCTTAGATACCTAAAAAGTGACATTACTTCTATAATTAATCGAATCACTTGCTCAATTACTGGTGTCGTTGCCTGACGATGAGACAGGGCAGCTTCTTCTGAGCTCTGCTTCAGTAGCAGGTTGAAGAAGCTGGATTTCTTCTCCAGAAAGGGGACAGACTTGTAGAAGAATTGGTCAAGCTTTGCACGTTCTGTACACAGACTTGGACGGCATCGTGCACACGGACGAAGAACCATTCTCGGCCTTTTAGATCGACTACCTCAGCTTTTGTCAGTGTCAGCAGAACGTCTCGGTTTTTGGATTGGAAATGGCTATCTGAAAAGCACAAGAAAAGGATTTGGTAGACGGATGGATCTCAACAATCGTGATAAGATATACGCTAACTTAGATTATTTTCTTACCTGGATGTTACGCGATCTGTATTCGTGGTACAAGTCTTTTAGAGCTTGAACAGCACTCGAGTCTATGTAAGTCACAGCTGAAATGAAAGACCAATAGCAAATGTCAACATCTCAGATGCATGATTTGTTTTCAGCTTCACGATCAAGTATAAACGAGAAAGAAGTTGGAGATCGACTCACGAGCCATCTCAGGGCCACGCCTTATAGGTCCATCGACTACGATCTCATATTCCCGGAGTCTAGAGAAAGAAAATAGGACAGCGCGGTTATAAAAGAACCAAACACATGATTAAATAAAGAAGCTATCGCATCACCTGTCTTTGATGTAGCTTATATTGGCAAAACAGATTGAAGCATCAACGCGAACAATTACAATTCCGTTGTATGTATAAGCTTCAGGATAATAAACGGCACAAGACAGCTGCAAAAGAAATCATGTTTGGGTCTCATGAATTGCACCAATTAACATGATCCAAACCAAAGTTTACAGAACTAAGAGCCAATCGGTTATCGGTCAGACAAACAGGAAACATGGAAAAGGTGACCTACTTCAACGTCAACGACAGTTTATAGTGAATCGGCTGAGCTTAGGATTAACCAATATGGTGTATTAACTGATTCATGGATGACAAAAGCCAGAGAAACACCAACCTGAGCACCGATACAGTGAAGCAATGAGAAAAAATAGCACACTGCAAATATTGAGAAGAAAAAGACATGTGCAGAATTGACAGATTCTAATAGAATACAATTATCGATCACATAAACGCATGTTGGGACGTAAGAAAAGTTTCCACAGATAAACAAGAAACGCAGAAAATGTGATCCACTTCAACGTCAACGAAAACTTATAGTGGATCTGCTGAGCTAAAAATTAGACAAAGACTTACCAATATGTGGATTAGCTGATTCATGAATGACAAAAGCAAGTGAAACACCAACCTGAGCACCAATAAGCAATGAGAGAAAAATAGCACTGTAAATATTAAGATAGGCTTTATCCAAAATACAGGTAGCAATAGTTTGAAAACTTGGGAATGACCACTGATTTTGCAGAATTTCTAAATCAAATAAGGAAAAAGACCTAGATGCAGTAAGCATTGTAGAAAATGTGGATTGAGTATTCATAAGCATAGATTGTATAGCTGATTTTAACATCGGAGATGGGAAATAAAAATAAAGATGAAAACTAGCAAACATAGCAGACGAACCAAAAGTTACATTACAGTTCATTTTATTCCTACATATCATTAATATGCTCTATACTTACCTTAAAAGTAATGGTGAAACACCAACCTGAGCACCTATAAGCAATGAGAAAAAAAAAACATCTTTGTAAATATTAAGAATTTGACAGATAACTGTAAATGCATGTTGGAACCTAAAATATAGGTAAATAGTTTGAAAACATGGGAATGGCCTTGAAACTATTAAAGGCAATCGGCTTTGGTGAATTTCTAAATCAAATTATGAAAAAACTCAGGTGCAGCAAGCATTATAGAATATGTTAATAGATTATTCATGAGCATAGAATAGCTAATTTTAATACCGAAAATAGGAAAAAAATTATTTCTAAAATATCATCAACATGATCTATACTTTTTCAAAGAAGGACGCCAATCTCTGTGTTCCAAACACCATACATATCTAAAATATTCCAAACTACATATTCTTTTTATGTAGTTTAAGCACTCTGCCATATCAACACTGCTTAATGTCAGATAAGATTTTCTTTTGTCATGGAAAGGAATCGTAGCAACAAGTGCCGATGGAAGTCCAAAGCAAAATGAGTATGAATATTAAGCATAGTTTCAACTCAAGAACAAGTAAGCACTTCAAAAAACAGCAGTACTAAAGGAGAAGAACAATGTCTTGAAATTAACCTGTGGTATGTATGCAAACAATGGAGTCAGGAATTGAAGCGCACATCCCATAACTACGCCAGATAAGCTCCATTTTCATGATTCACAGCTGAACTTGAAAATGATCCTGCACCACATATAATTGAGGAAAATATATTTCAGGAACCTATACCAATTGTTTAGATAACAGAATAAAGAAATCGAAAAGAAAGAACCAACAATGTTTGCCACACCAAGACCAAATAACTGTGCAAGATAAACAGTAAGTATATCACAAATGGATACATGAAAATGCAATAATGCATGTCCGTGCTTTAGTAATTCCCGCAGACTCATATGCATCAGAATCTGTATGCTCAATATCTCATTCTGAAAGAGTACATACTTCCCAATAACACGAGAGAGTTAATGGTGCAAACGAAAAATATCGTAGCAAGACAGTCATGATTAACACTTCTCTTAGTCATTAATGAGAACTGTTGTAGAAATAAAATGTCATTGGGATGGAAAATTCTGATAAGCCCTGTGGTATTTCACCACTTCCAATCTGGAGGCTCAAATAACTTATACTTTCGCAACCAAAAGGTAAATACCAACCACCAGCTAAATCATTTCCTCATGAAATTATTTAAATGCTTAAATTAATGTTAATAATCCAACCTTTAATTTATTTTATTACTCGAGTAATGTTTTCATCATATCCAACACATAACAATATTGAATCCATACACAATATAGTCAAGTTATAACCAAATAATACAACATCCATGATTCATTTATTGGAAATCAATCTAAAATACCAAGAAATCAGAGCAAAATCTTGAATTTATTGAGGAAATTCATGCTTTGATTAACACGTGTATCACTTTGTATCAGCAAATTCAAAGCCTCAAAGAGTTCTGCAAATCAAAAGTGGATTGCATCACTTCTATTTTCACTTCAACTGCTAAGAATCACATACTCCTCGATGTTGGCACTCACCTCTGTATCCTCATGACCATACGAATATTCGTCATTATTCTTTTCCTCATTCTCATTTTCCTCATCAGCTCCCTCACCTATATCCTCATTATTAGTGCTGATTTTCAGTAAAACTTACAAATAATCATTATGCAAAGCTACTACTCTCTTTTCTTGCTCCTCATCGTTCACATATTCCTTGCATCTACTACCAAAATAGAAAAATAAGACATTGATTGTGGATAAAGAAAGTATATAATACCTTCATCATTCCATGTATCCTTGTGATCATATGTATATTCACCGTCATTCTCTTCCTCTAAATCCACATATCTGAAAGTTGCCGGTAATTATATGTTAATATATTAATATGGATTTAATCAGATTATACAGTTAGAGATAAATACCGTAACATTATCAAAGAAATTCCCCATAACTCAATGCACATTCTCATTTTTAAATAATCCCCTGAGAGCACATAAACAGAGCATATATATTCACTTATCCACAAACACTATTTTAATCCCTAGATGAGCTATCACCCCTACCAAACATGCCATAACCTTGTATTTAATCCAACCCATAACAATATAGAATACATACATAATCCACTCAAGTTATAATCCTAAAAAGAATCCGACACAAGTTATAATTATTAATTCAAGTGACAGTCCAATAAATAATACTACACCATTCATGATTCATTAATTGCAAATCAAACCCAATCACGAAGAAATCAATGCAAAAGTTCTTGAATTTGTTGAGAAAAATCATACTTTGAATAACATGTGCATCACTCCGTAGCAGCAAAATACGAAGAAATCACTGCAAAAGTTCTTCTGCAAATCAGAAGTGGATTACATCACTTTCAACTACAAAGAATCATATCTTTTACTTAACTAATACAAGTTAAGAAAATAACCCATGAACTCACATGCACCTTGATGTTGGCGCTCGCCTCTGTATCCTCATGATCATACGTATATTCTTCCTCATTCTCTTCCTCATTCTCTTCATTATCATCCGTATATTCGTCAAAAATGCTCTCGTGTACAGATCCATGCCTGAAAATAGATACATAAATATTTGTAAGTTATATCAACTTAAAACACTTAATTTCATATTTATATAATAAGACTAAGACATGATTTGATTGGAGGACTAACCTTTCGAATTTGATAGTTGTCGGTTTCTCATCTAAAGAAGAAGTGGAAGTAACACGAAGCGTAGCACCAGAACGTAGTTGCAATTGGCGGGCCCACGTCAAAACTAAAGGACTGCAGTCCTCTAATTCAACCTCTAGGGTATATTTAAAAAGAAAAGGTATGTGGATATTTTCAAGTCTGTAGCAATGTTTCATGCTTAGGTTTCTAAGCTCGGGGAAGCTTTTGTATCTTGATCTCATTTGCACCAAATCACTTTCTTCAATTAGAAGAAACTTAAGACGCAGAAAACAATGATCTTTTATATTCAAATGTGAACCCTGAAAGGCGTAGGATCGCAATTTGAGAGCTTCAAGATTTGGCAAAGAAGCAATGTCATTCATGTATTCCCATGGAAAACCCATACCACTCAAATGCAACTTCTTCAAATTACATGGCAACTTCAATGACCTTACTGGGAAAACACGACCCTTCTTGATGACTGGATTTGTGATACTGAGTTTGAGAGTCTCTAAGCTTTCAAGTGTTGAAATGCAATCGAAGCAACTCAAAAGATCGTTATGATCCTCATAAGGCGTGACCTCAATCTGTATTCCTAACTTCTTTATGTTAGGAATTCTTTGGGAGAGATTGAAGATAGTACAAATACTAGCATTCACCCCTACCAGAGTTGTGAGCTTTTCCAACGAAACAACATGAGATGGAGCTACAAGGTTTTTTCCCAATATCTCAATATGCTCTAACTCTTGCATGCCCCACACCTGTATTGGTACATATGACGGAGCTCCACGGAGTCTAATTTTCAGATGTGGATGTATAATCAAGACTCGAAGGTTGAAAAGTTTAGCTATGGTTAAAGGGATTTCTCCATTGCAAGTTAGAGCAAGGTACTTTAGTTGGACTAGATACAGAATTTCTATTGGGAAAGTATAGAAACGTTGTGTAAGAGCATCTATTTCCCTTAGCAACATGAAACCGACATCTATATGGGTTGGATATTGGTGGTAAGGGCCATACAAAAGGAGAGAACGTGCAAAGGACGCACAGTTTAGTCTCACCGAGTCACGAAATTCTTTAATGCCAAATAAAATGTTATTTTCGAGACATAAGCCGCGCTGACCTTTTAGAACTTGTTCTTCGGCATCATTCAGCTTATTCAAGACCTGATAAAACTTGTTCTTACTGGCTTCTTCTCTACACACGTGCCGCCATGAAGAATGAAGCCAGCAAGTTTTAAACTCTGTAATTAGAGTCAACCACTGGTTTTGAGCTTTATCAACGCTCTTCAAGATGTGTAAAACAAGGCGGTAGTCGTCAACTAGCTTTTTCAAATATGTACTTCCCAATTCATGCAAGGAAAGCAACCCCTCAGCCATGAGCATAACGATGATCTTGGAAGGGGGAGTGTCATAATCTCGAGGGAAAACTCCCATAAATAGAAAAATCATTTTAAGATAATGAGCTAAGTAGTCGTAACTTGGGAAAAGTACCTTTGATATTTCATTATATGCATCCCTGAAGACTGAATTTCTCAATTCTGCTATATCATTCCAGTAGACCGGGTCTCTGTTATGCTCAGATATTGAAATGATGGCAGCAACAGTGACGATCAAGAGAGGGAGACCTTCACAATGCTTGGCAATTTTTTCAGCAGCTTTGTGAAGGTGAGGAGGGCAAATCTCATCACCAAACACCTTATGGCATAGTAGCTCCATGCTTTCTTCTTCATTCAAAAACCGCACATCATACCCTTCACTATAATTATAATCATTATTCAATTTTCTATGTCGTCCGGTAACCAACACATGAATACATCCATTTTGCATGTATTCGAAAAATTCCATTTCTTTCTCCCATTCATTTTGGATGTGTTCGGAAAAACCCAGTCTACTTAATGTATCTTTTGCCCATTCGTGTTGGATGTGTTCGAAAAATTTCATTCTACTCAATGTATCTGCCTCCCAGATATCATCCAGCACAATGAGACAATTCTTTCCATCCAATCTTTCTCTCAACACAATGCTGTCTATCTCTTGGTCTCCTTGAGTAACTCCACACAATTGAGCAAGAATGCCTTGCAAAATTTGACTGAACGGCTGAGGTACTCGGCCTATGGTCACCCACGCCCGACACTTATACTTGCTTTGAATTTCTGGATCTTGATAAATCTGCATAGCAAAAGTTGTCTTCCCAACGCCTGCCGTTCCAATTAGCCGGTTGAAACAAAACCGGAAGCGATATTCCAAAAGAAAGCTTTTGAATTGTTGGAATTGGTCGGATAATCCAATCATCTTTGAGTTGGGTCCATGCAAACCTATTGATGAGGAGATAGGTTCGTCTTGAGGCATATTCTCCACTTCATAAGTGTACTCCTTCTTCATATCCTTGAGCGTTTCGAACAATGAAAGAACTTCGTTTTGAAGACTCTGCAGATCAATGGGGACTATCTCTGGAAGAGTTTGGAGTTGAGAAGGAATCTGTTGAATGAGAAGGGATTCCAATGAGTCTTCGAATTTCCAAATTACCTCTCTGATTCTTCCATCCAAAGCATTCACCTTCTTCCTGCTCTGGCTTGGCCTCGTCTCATCCAATCTTTCCAGAATTTTGTACCAAGCATGCAACTCCTTGTACACGCCATCTAAGATTTGTTGAGAGCGATCAACAAGGCTGAGATGAGAACAATCGAGAATATTGTTTATTGTATTCCTAAGAGATTCCATAGCACCATAAGCCGTCATCTCTCTGCAATGAAAGTTGGTGGTGGTGGTGGAGTGGTGGTTGAAGGAATAAGTTGGAAATTTCAGTGAAGGGCAACAGTTTTGTGTGTGACAGTGTGAGATCAAAGAAGTGATGTGAGAGGAGTGGAAATAATGGGATATGTTATTATAATTATCACTCCAACTTGGCCCATGGAATATCTTAATATAATTGTCAGTCCAATTTGTCCTTTGAATATGTTACTATTGTCACTCTAATCTGCCCAGCCAACTGTCAATATCGAATATGTTACTCCCTCCTTTTCAGATAATTCGTCCCAGTTTTCCATTTTGGTCCGTCTCATATAATTTATCCCACTTCACTTTTACCATTTTTGGTAGTGGACCACATATTCCACTAACTCATTCTTACTCACATTTTATTATAAAACTAATATATAAAGGTAGGACCCACATTCCACTTACTTTTTCAACTCACTTTTCATTACAATTCTTAAAACCCATGCCCGGTCAAAGTAACCCGAATTATCTGGGACGGAGGGAGTAGTAGTTAATTTGGCCCAAGTAATCAACCATTAAATACGTTACTAGTATTATAATTGTCACTCTAATGGCCAGCCAAATGTCAATATCATACTCCCTCCGTCCCGGCTAAGATGACACATTGCTTGGCCGGCACGGGGTTTTAGAAGTTATTGGTTAAATTGTTTAATTGGAGAGAGAAGGTGAGTGTAAGTATTAAAGTAGAGAAATAAAGAAAGATGAATATTTTAATAGGAGTGAAAAAAGTGGTTGAGTGTATTAATTGGATAGAGAAAGTTACAAAAAAGGAAATGTGTCATATTATTTGGGACAAACTAAAAAGGAAAACGTGTCATATTAAGCGGGACGAAGGGAGTATATGTTAGTCAATTTGGCCCACCGCCCAAGTAATTAGTTGTGGTAGACTGGTAGGTGAAATAATGACCGAAGTTTAAAATTGTTCTTGTATATATAGATTTATCTAAGAAACTAATTTGGTTTATACATTTCTTGTAGTATATATTCTCTTTTCTCGCATCAAATCATTTTGGATTTAGTTTTTAAGGCTAAATTCACACTATTCTTTTTTTTGTTTTGTTTTTCTATTTTTTTTTTTACGGATTGAGCAGTAAATACTCGTGGGTGAATCAAAGCGCACTCTTACCTAACCATTTTATGAAAAGCTCGACAAATTTACTTCCCCCAAGAATAGTGGATTCATGAATCAATGTAAGATATTAGTAAAAAAAATATTTTTGTCATACCAAAACTGGGTCCCCACCGGCCACCAGGCACCAAGGCCTCATATACTCCATTAGTTAAATATTAATTATTACTTAGTTTTCTATTAATTTATACAAATTTAATCATCGTAGCTAGAGTTTAGTAATTCATGTAAATGTTGTAATTAAGAATGTCAATTAAACTCGAAATTCAAAAAGTTACCCAAATAACCGATAATTTCATAGGATTAGGATTTAACACTTTTATCCCAAAAAAGTCACAAACTAAATAACCCCAAACCGAATATACTATAACCCAATGCACATAGAAACCAAGCAAAATCAATCCAGCTCGATAATTCAGAGCGGGTCGGTTTTGAGAAGACTGTGTCCAAAGATTTAATTTTGATTAATGGATTTTTGGTTTGGGCCGATAAGGTTAAGTTATCGAAATTTAATGGCCCAGTGGCGACAGACATCAAGATATTAGTCTGCTTTTTGTTACTAGTACTATTTTCTTATACTCCTTCCGTTTCTTCATAGTTGAGGCGAAACTTTTCGGCACGGAGTTTTAAAGCATCTCCAACAGCGGACGTCACGGAAGTCCGACCGGACGTCCGCCGTAGTGAAGAAAAGGGTAGGACACGGACGTCCCGTGAGGACGTCGGATGGGCTCGGATATCCGACCGACGGGCGGGCGGACGTCCGCCATTGTGGCGTGGGTCAGACGTCCGACTAAAAATTATTTTTTTTTTAAAAAACCTCTATAAATACGGCTCGTTGAAATTTTAATTCCGTAAATTGAATAATTGTGAATTTAATTGCGGGAAGTCCTAGTGGAAGTCCTAGTGATGTGGCAGTGGAATGGGAAGTCCTAGTGATAACGTGGCAGGAAGTTTTTGTGGGAAGTCCTAATGGGAAGTCCCCACCGGAGATGCTCGTAGAAATGAATGTTGGGTGTATTAAATAAATAGATAAAAGAGTAAGAGAGAGGAAAAGTTAGAGAGAATAAAGTATAAAGTGAATAAAGTAGAGGGAATAAAGTAAGAGAGAATAAAGTAGAGGGAATAAAGTAAGAGAGAATTAAGTATAAAGTGAAAAAAGTTACCATATATGGAAACGACTCAATTATGAAGAAACTTTCCAAAATGAAAAAATGACTCAACTATAAAGAAACAGAGGGAATACTATAATTTGATGATATCAGTTTAATAAGAGCTGAAAATAATATAGGAAAAACATTGGTAGGCCCTCCTTACTTCAATTACTTAATCCGCAGGTTCTGTGGTAGTATTTTTTCTTTTCAGTTGATTTCACTGTTGATATTATTTTTCTTTTTCACTGACTTCAAAGTTTACCGAATTTAGTCTCTATCAAATATCATGGATGATCGTATTCCAGCACCAGTGGAAGCAAGAGGAAGGCATTGGTTCAGGCTGAGCGGGAAGACGACGATGCCTGAAGAGCCAACGACAGTGATGACCGTACAACATAAGTTTTTATTAAGCTATCTCGTAGTACTATTGATGTGTTAACATCGAAATAATGTTGGATATTTTAGTGTAATTGGATTAACTTGATTGATCAGTATTATTATAATAATACATCATTTAAGTATGGAGGTGCGGAGTACACGCTTATTTAAATTCATTATGATGTTAGGGGTGAAGCCCCTTAACAGATGAACGGGGGTCCGGGGGCAGCGCCGCCGGGTAGCGGGGTCCAAGGGGCAGAGCCCCTGGCTGGGGTCGAGCTGTATAAGAAATTCATCCGAAAATGTAATTTCTGAAAGTCAAAGGACTAATTTGCAATTTCAGAAACCTTTTGAAAATTAGTTATTTTCGGTTATTTTCCCAACAGATGCACTGTTTCATCAGCAGGTGCACTGGTTCGTCTTCTTCAAAATCTGATCTTTTCTTCTGGTTCAAAAGATTCTCATATATCAACATATTGTAGTTCTGAAATCTTCTGAATTTTATCCGATCAAATATTTTGGTAGAACCACCGAAATTGATTTGATCTGAAAGTGACATCTTCACGACTTTCAGATTATCTGTTTTGTTCAATATTCAAATTCTCCCTAACAAATAATGCATTGTATTTTGGGCTGGAAATTAATCGAACTACTCGGATCGCCACATTGTAAAAGCATGTTAACAAAATGGAGTCGAGCTTAGGGCATTCACAACGCAGCGCATTATCTCATCACTTCACTTGCACTATTTATGGTACACACTTACTTAATTCAAGTGACAACCAAATAATACAACATCCATGGACCATGATTCATTTATTGGAAATTAAACCAAAATACCAAGAAATCACTGGAAAAGTTCTTGAATTCATTAACATGTGCATCACTCTCTAGCAGCAATTCAGAGCCTCAAATGGTTCTCCTGCAAATCAAAAGTAAATCACTTTTATTCACTTAGAAAGAATCATTTCGGGTGCTTAATTAATACTCCCTCCGTCCATGAATAGAAGTATCGTTTTTCCATTTTAGTCCGTCTGCGAATAGGAGTCCCGGTTCACTTATACTATAAAATGTAATAGGGTCTCACCTTCCACTAACTCATTCCACTCACGTTTCATTTAAAACTAATATATATATAAATGGAACTCCTATTCCACTAACTTTTTTCCAACCACTTTTCTTAACATTTCTTAAAACCTGTGCACCAAGAAATGAGACTCTTAATGGCGGACGGAGGGAGTACTACAAGTAAAAAAAATAGCCCTATGAACTCACATGCTCCTTAATCCTACATATCTCTGTCATTATTCTCTTCCTCATTCTACTCATGATCATATGTATATCCGTCATATTTTCTGCATCTGTGCCCTCCCCTATATCCTCAACATTAATGCCAATTTTTCAGTAAAAACTTAAAAAGATAATCTTTACTCAAAGCTACTAACTCTTTTAATATAATTGCTCCTCATTATTCACATACTATCCGTAATGCACTTACAAACGACACATGTTTTAACATAAATTGGTGAAGTAAAAAAAGAAACAATTATTCGTTAAAGTATTGTTAGTTGAAATTGATAAATATATGAGACAGAAAATGCAGCTAGCCATGCTACCAAAGCTGAAATGGTTTAATTTTTGTGAATGGGTCAAAATAAAACATGACTATTTGGTGTGGACACGGAGGAGTATATAATACCTTCACTATCCTCTCCTCGACTGGTCATTTCTTCATCAGAATCCGCTTCCTCTGTACCCTCACAATCGGATGTAGATTCATCACCATTCCCTTCCTCCGATATCATCAGACGTATATTCCCCAACATTCATTACCTGCGTATCCTCATGAGTAAACATAAAGCGACCATCATTACTCTGGCATGTAATAGCTCCATTCCTGAAAATGGAATACATATATCAACGTAAAACACTTAATTTCATATTTATATATTAAAACTATGACAAGTTTTAATTTGCAGCTGGAAGACTAACCTTTTACATTTGATAGTTGTTGGTTTCTCATAGAAAGAAGAAGAGGTAGTAACACGAAACATAGCACGATAACTTGGTCGTAATTGGCTTGCCCAAGTCAAAGCTAAAGGATTGCAGTCCTCTAATTCAATCTCTATGGTACCTTCATTTTGGTGTAGAAAAGAAGGTCTGCACATTTCATCTAGTTTGTAGCAATGTTTCATGCTTAGGTATGTAAGCTCAGGGAAGCTTCCGTGTCTTGGTCTCCATTGCACCAAGTCACTTTCTTCAATTAGAAGAAACTTAAGATTAGGAAAACTATAATCTTCTATTTTCCAATGTGAACCCTGAAAGGCATAGGATCGCAATTTGAGAGCTTCAAGATATGGCAAAGAAGCAATGTCCTTCATGTATTCCCATGGAAAACCCATGCCACTGGGAAAACATGACCATTCTTGATGACAGGATTTGTGATACTGAGTTTGAGTGTCTCCAAACTTTCAAGTACTGAAATGCAACCAAACAAACCCAAAAGGTCGTTATGATCCTCATAAGACGTGAGCTCAATCTGTATTCCTAATTTCTTTATCTTAGGAATTCTTTGGGAGAGTTTGAAGATAGTACTTATACTAGCATTCACGCCTACAAGTATTAAGAGTTTTTCCAACGAAACAACATGAGATGGAGCTACAAGGCTTTTTCCCAATATCTCGATATGCTCTAACTCTTTCATATCCCATAATTTCCATTGGTACATATGATGGAGCACCACAGCGTCTAATTTTCATATGTGGATGCATAATCAAGACTCGAAGGTTGAAAAGTTTAGATATGGTTGAAGGGACTTCTCCATTGCAAGTTAGAGCAAGATACTTTAGTTGGATTTGGGTCAAAATTTCTTATGGGAACATCTATTTCCCTTAGCAACATGAAACCGACATCTATAGGAATTAGATATTGGTGGTAAGGACCATAGAAAAGGAGGAAATGTGTAGAGGATGCACAATGGAACCTCACTAAGTTGCAAAACTCTTTGATGCCAAATAAAATGTTGTTTTCGAGACACAAGCCGCGCTGACCTTTAGACTTTCTCTAGAGGCATCATTCTGCTTATTCAAGACATGATAAAACTTGTTTTTACTAGCTTCTCTTCTACACACGTGCTGCCACGAAGAGTGAAGTCGACAAGTTTTACTAGTTTTAAGATTTTGAGGCAAGTAGTCGTAGCTTGGGAAAAGTACCTTTGATATTTCATCATATGCATCTGTGAAGATTGAATTTCTTCTTTCTGCTACTTCATTCCAGTAGGTCTGGTCTCTGTTCTGCTCGGATATCGAAAGGATGCTAGCAACAGTGACAATCATGAGAGGGAGACCTTCACAAAGCTTGGCGATTCTGGCTGCAACTTTTCAAGTTGAGGAGGGCAAATCTCATCACCAAACACCTTCTGACATAGTAATTCCATACTTTCTTCTTCATTCAAAAACCGCACCCGGTGCCAACGGGCATCAAACACATTACAATTGATCATTTTTCTATGTCGACCAGTAAATAATAAATGAATACATCCATTTCCTATGCGTGAAAAGTAATGTTTTATGCAATTCCATGCATCTGTCTCCCAGACATCATCTAACACAATGAGGAAATTCTTACCATGTCATCTTATGTTTCTTCATCTCCTTGAGTAATTCCACACAGTTGAGCAAGAATGTCTGGTAAAATTTGACTGATGGGTTCAGGTATTCGGCCTACAGTGACCCAGGCGCGACACCTAAACTTGCTTTGAATTTCTGGATCTTCATAAATTTGCATTGCAAGAGTCGTCTTTCCAACACCTGCCGTTCCAATTTGCGCGTGGAATTTAATCCGGTCATAATGTCGTCTCATGAGATTGTTTTTGAGTCGTTGAAATTGGTCCGATAATCCAATCATCTTTGAGTTGGGTCCATGGAAACCAAATGATGAGGAAATAGGTTCGTCTTGAGGCATATTCTCCACTTCAAAAATATAGTCCTTCTCCATATTCTTGAGCGTCTGGATAAATGAATGAACTTCGTTTTGAAGACTCTGCAAATCAATGGAGAATATCTCCGGAAGAGTTTCGAGTTGAGAAGAAGGAATGTGTTGAGTGAGAAGGGATTCTAATGTGAATCTTCTAGATTGAAGACTCATGAATTTGCCCCGAACTTATTCTTGTAAATAAACCCAACAAAATAAACAAGATAAACCAAGAAATGGAACAAGAAAAAGGGATAAAGGATAGAGGATGGATTAGTATTATGATTTAGGCGAAGAATAAGAAAGAAATCCCAAAGGTACTTTCACATACAAACACCTAATGGCTCCACAAATTAGCAACACAAGAACTAGCAAGCATACCTTTACATTCAACCTTAGCCCGGCCAAAGATCGAATGCAACCCAAAGGAATTTGATAAGTCTTCAAAAGATGAAGAAGGTGAGCTCTCAAATATGGAGAATTGGTCTCTTACAAATATTCAAAAGCTGAGAATGAAAACCTACAAAATAGTATTTATACTAAAACAAAAGTAATAGAGAAAATAGTCGCTAAAAGCTTTAAAAATGACATTTTCAGACAAAACGCCCGGTTGGGCGTTTTGAGGCCTTGCCCGGCCGTTTTCTCTGTGGTCGGGCGTTTTGCTTGTTAGACTGCGCGGCTTCGTAAAACGATCATAACTTCCTCAACCGGGCTCCGATTGAGGCGTGTAAGGTACTCACGCGAAGCTCTTTTGACGATGAAGACAATGATGGTCTTATAAGAGCAATTGAACACCATCTTGATAGGTATATTGATGTTTGAAACGGACCCCAGCTCCGGTGTGGTTCATTGGATGCCTTCGTTTGTTCTATTGGTTTGGCAATTCAGGGATTCACATCATCCTCTCCTTATTTTTGAAAGGATTTGTCCTCAAATCCGGTTCTTAGATTCTTTTTTCGGACACCCGGATTCACATCATTCCCTCCTTCTTTTGAAGGATCTGTCCTCAAATCTGGATCAAGCATACCTACAAAATCAAGTAAGTCCAAATCAAGTATCATAGTTCTAGAAGATCTACTCGGCTTATCAAGGGTGTAGAGAGCTATATAGCCAAGATTGCAAATCTCCATGTGGAGCATATCTAATGCATATATTGTCTCATCAATCATACCATCATTGTGATCATAAAGTAATAACGATATTGGAAAAATTCGGCCACTAGGGATTAGGAGGCTATGATCAAACAATGAAGCTTGCATCGAGTAAGGAGCATAAGATCTACACCCTAACCATAATGCACATGTAAACTCAATATCACAAGTAATGGTACTATCAACAAGTTTTCTCCTAACACATTTGTGCATCTCATCAAGATATTTTTTATACTCTAACAAGTCCAAAATATAAGCATATGATATGGAGACACACAACTCTAACAATCCTTTTATTAGGTAATCCAAAACAAACTCATTTGTTGTAAGACCTTTGATGAAGGATCCATAAAACATGCCAACTCCATGGAAAAGTTTGAGTTTTATGCAATAAAAGAACTTATCATGCCAAGACACACTTGCATCAAACACTTTGTATCTCTTGGTCCCAAATCCACCCACTCTACCAATCCACATACCTAACATTGCCTTCATAAAAGAATTGACATTTTTAGAAGGGCTAGGGATACACAAGAAAAGATCCTCATAGCTTGTAAGATTAAACTTAGCAAGTAATGATTCAAGATTATCATGACACATATCAAACAAACCACAAGTGATAAGAGTGTCATTACAAATGGACATTTGAAAACCAATCACATTCACTTGTTTCATTAAATCATTATCACAAGTTAAGGTGAGAATACTTGAACCTTGGAAAAGAGGTGATTCAACTTGACCTTGCGTCCATGAGTTTATCACCGGTAAGAAGCTATTGGGTGCATCCACGACTCGAGGTTCACATTACAATCTTTCCAATTCCTGTCTCAAAATGTCATCCAAGAGAAAAGACAAGTAATAAGAGTTAGTGAAATAAAGGTCATTCTCCTCACCAAGGGCAAAAATGATAGGGTGGTTTAGAGCCCTCCCATGGGTAATCTTAGAACCTAACAAGCAACCTTTTTTTCTCACATGCTTGTGGTTTTTCTCTCTTGAAAGTGTTGATTCACACTCACCCCCACCACTCTCTATTGGCTTTTGCATCTCACATTTTCGCCTTTTCTCACGCTCTATTTGCTTTTGAAGCATGCTCCCATTTTCTAGCTTTTGCTCTTTCTCTCGATTCTCTCTCAAGTGCTTATTCCCATTATCAACCTCATGTGGCTTTGGTTCGTTGTTCAAGATTTGAAGGGCATTTAATGGCTCACTCCTGGCCTTGGCTTCCACTATGCTAGACATGCCATCATTGAAAGTTGGGTGTGCATCTTCTTCATGTGTGACCATGGACTCCGTTTCATCCTCACATTGCTCTTCTTCATCATCGTCAACAAAATCCACCATATTCTTGACACGTTCTTTATTGTCACACCTATTTTGAATCAAGCCCTTTGAAGTAGTGAAGTTGGATGACAACCACGACGAAACCTTCGTGTGATAGCTAGGATGAGATAGGTCCATCTTCTTTGGTGAGATGCTTCTTCGTCTTGTGTCACCACCATAATGTCGATGGTTTGAGCTCTCCCTTGATTTACTTGAGACTTCCTCCCCCATTAACCACTCATGCACCTTATGATACCCATAATCCTTCATCCTCTTAGAGTGAGAGTCTTCGTGGAACTTTGGTACTTTGTTCCCTTCTACTCCCTCTATCAAGTTCATCATCATGGTACCTTGACTTGTAGCCACTCCTATCATGTCTCTCTCGGTCACTAGGTGCTAAGGAATGATTTTTCCTAACTCGATCTCTAAGGAGAGCTATATCCTCATGGTATGTCGTAAAGCCCCGTTGCATAGAAATTATGGTTCCCCGCACCTCGTGCATCTCCTTCATGATTGAGGAAAACATCTCTTTGAGGGTGTCGTCGGATGTGGACGCGATGTCGTCCCCATCCTCCCTTCTAGGCGAATTGTGCCTAGAATTACTCGTATGTGGTTGCATTTTCGGGTACCTACAAAGAAGATAAAAAGGACTAGAGACACGTCCCTTTGGTTAGTAACACAAACAACACACACCCGAGAATGAAGAATTTAGTGAGGAGCTCATTTCCCATATTGTAAAATCCCTTTCCCCAAACTCACACCCAATGTCACTCGGAGGGCTTAGAAATTTTGGTGGCTAGGATACTCTCTCTCACTTGTTCTCCAGATGTTAATCCACAAGGGTAGCACAATTTCAATAAACAAAATATGCGACTAGCCAAGTAATTATTAGTTCTAGAAGCCAAAAGATATGTGAAAGTAAGGTGCAAGGCCAAAGGGACAAAACAACAAACAATTTGTGTGCACAATTTCACTACACAACAATAGGCCCAACAATTGATGGCATTTCGGCCTATAACTTTGAAACATTCACATAAACATACCAACAACACATATGCAAGTTTATAGCTAATGCCCATGGATAGATTTTGAGATATCTCTCTTTTTTTTTGACAATTTTCTAATAATTTCACTCTTTTTTTTTCACTCTCTTTTCTTTTGGCTTACAAGAACAAGAACCAATGGCTCTTGATACCAAATAATGTGAATCTTCTAGATTGAAGGCTCATGAATTTGCCCCGGACTTATTCTTGTAAATAAACCCAACAAAATAAACAAGATAAACCAAGAAATGGAACAAGAAAAAGGGATAAAGGATAGAGGATGGATTAGTATTATGATTTAGGCGAAGAATAAGAAAGAAATCCCAAAGGTACTTTCACATACAAACACCTAATGGCTCCACAAATTAGCAACACAAGAACTAGCAAGCATACCTTTACATTCAACCTTAGCCCGGCAAAAGATCGAATGCAACCCAAAGGAATTTGATAAGTCTTCAAAAGATGAAGAAGGTGAGCTCTCAAATATGAAGAATTGGTCTCTTACAAATATTCAAAAGCTGAGAATGAAAACCTACAAAATAGTATATATACTAAAACAAAAGTAATAGAGAAAATAGTCTCTAAAAGCTTGAAAAATGACATTTTCAGACAAAACGCCCGGTTGGTCGTTTTGAGGCCTTGCCCGGCCGTTTTCTCTGTGGTCGGGCGTTTTGCTTGTTGGACTGTGCGGCTTTGGTAAAACGATCATAACTTCCTCATCCGGGCTCCGATTGAGGCGTGTAAGGTACTCACGCGAAGCTCTTTTGACGATGAAGACAATGATGGTCTTATAAGAGCAATTGAACACCATCTTGATAGGTATATTGATG
Organism: Salvia hispanica; assembly: GCF_029641045.1. Taxonomy (NCBI): domain Eukaryota; kingdom Viridiplantae; phylum Streptophyta; class Magnoliopsida; order Lamiales; family Lamiaceae; genus Salvia; species Salvia hispanica. The sequence goes on along the minus strand of NC_142693.1, from coordinate 28,440,690 downwards.
TTTGAAACGGACCCCAGCTCCGGTGTGGTTCATTGGATGCCTTCGTTTGTTCTATTGGTTTGGCACTTCCCGGATTCACATCATCCTCTCCTTCTTTTTGAAAGGATTTGTCCTCAAATCCGGTTCTTAGATTCTTCTTTCGGACACCCGGATTCACATCATTCCAATGTGTCTTCGAATTTCCATACTGCCTCTTTGATTATTCCATCCATAGCATTCACCTTCTTCCTCCTCCGGCTTGGCCTGTTCTTGTCTAATCTTTCTAGAATCTGGGGCCAAGGCTGCAGCTCGTTGATCAGGCCGTGTATGATCAGGCCAGGCAAATGTCGGGATCTCAGATGCATGATTTGTTTTCAGCTTCACAATCAATTCTAAGCGAGAAAGAAGTTCGAGAATGACTCACGAGCCATCTCAAGAATGACATAATGGAGGCCTGGTACTTATGGGCCTCGCCTAATAGGTCCATCGACTAGAATCTCATGATCCCGGAGCCTAAAGAAAGAAAGTAGGACAGCACGGTTACAATAGAGCACAAACACGATGAAGCTGTTTAAGACAAAATTGTCAAAATAGATTGAAGCATCAACACGAACAATTACAATTCCGTTGTATGTATAAGCTTCGGGATACTGCTGGGAGTTTCTGTACACAGTTGTGCCCGGTAAATGTAATATTCTTATGTGACCTATGTATCCATTGGTTTAGTATTAAAGTTCAAGTTCATAATATTGAAGTTAAAAGGGATTCTAATATTAAAGGCGATACCGTGATGGATCAGTTTCAATTAAAGAATTAGAATTGGGTGCATTGATAACCCTCCTCTCTTACCTATATTTGAGATAATTTAGTGTTGTATATATATATACATACTCGTGAATGGTAATAAGTATATACATATAGGAAAGTAATAATATATGTATATAGTTATTTGTACATGTATGTACGTGGAATGATATCCATATACATATATATATTAAGAGTGCATGCATTAAACAATGGAATTGTGAGGCAGTTATAGTTAGTTTATTATTAAACTAATTAACTACGCCCAACCGACATATCCATTAGTGAAAAAAATCGGTAGAAATGCATTTAACCGTATCATGGTATTACATGCAAATAGACGCAATTCCTTGTGAAAGGGTGTTTAATACCTCTATATATATATATATATAGAAGGATGTATTAATATGCTAACTAATTTTAAAGTGCTAACGTACATCCAATCACATGCTTCCACGTGGCACGAAAAATGCAATATTATATACAAAAAAATGCAATATGCATTTGTAAAAGTTATAATTGAATTTCGACAGATTGCATTTTTGTTATATGCAGATTGCATTTTTTATTGTTGAGTTTTGCATTTTCGATATTGACTGTTTAATTTGCATTTTATATCTATACGGATTGCATTTATATATGTGAAAATGCAAAACTTAACAAAATAAAATGCAATTTATGTGAACATGCAAAACTTAACAATAAAAAATGCAATTTTCCTATAACTAAAATGCAGTCTGCGGAAATGCATGAACAACTTCACAAATGTGTATTGCATTTTTATATATACAATATTGCATTTTTCGTGCCACATGGCAGCACGTGGTTGGATGTACGTTAGCACTCTAGCACTCTAATTAAGGATGCGCCCTAGTGCTCCCCTATATATATATATATATATATAGGGGTGTACTAGTATAACAACTAATTTTAAAGTTACAACGTACATCCAACCACGTGCTGTCACATGGCACGAAAAATGCAATATTGTATACAGAAAAATGCAATACGCATTTGTAGAAGCTATAAATGAATTTCGGCGGATTGCATTTTTGTTATATGCAGATTGCATTTTTTATTGTTAAGTTTTGCATTTTAGATATTGACTGTTTAAATTGCATTTTATATATTGACGGATTGCATTTTTATATGTGAAAATGCAAAACTTAACAATAAAAAATGCAATTTATGTGAAAATGCAAAACTCAACACTATAAAATGCAATTTACATACAACAAAAATGCAATCTGCGAAAATGCATATACAACTAGATTGCATTTTTGTGTTTAAAATATTGCATGTTTCGTGCCACATGGCAGCACCAGATTGGATGTACGTTGTGACTCTAAATAAGGGGGTAAATAAGGGGGCACCCTAGTGTCTTGTTAGGATGAGATTTTTTGTCATAATTGAGAAATGAGATGCAATCTCAGCCACTAATTCACAAGATTAACTTAATGTCAACAACTATCACATTATGTCAACACGAGGTATAATTGTCTTTCCATTAAATTGTGTTTGAAATCATTTTCTAAAATTCTCTCTAAAACTCTAGCTGCAAAGTCTTCAAATCTTCAAATCTTCAACATTCAAATCTTCAAATCTTCAACATTCATATCTTCAAATCTTCAACATTCAAATCTTCAAATCTTCAAATCTTCAACATTCTTCAAATCTTCAACATTCAATAAAATAACACTTATTAAAATGTCAACAACTAAAAAATAACACTTATAATTCACATATCAATACCGAGAATATCGAATATCAACAACTCGTATTAAAATGTCAACAACTAACAAATAACACTTACAATTCACATATCAATACCGAGAATATCGAATGTCAACAACTCGTATTAAAATGTCAACAACTAACAAATAACACTTACTATTCGCATATCAATACCGAGAATATCGAATGTCAACAACTCGTATTAAAATGTCAACAACTAACAAATAACACTTACTATTCGCATATCAATACCGAGAATATCGAATGTCAACAACTCGTATTAAAATGTCAACAACTAACAAATAACACTTACTATTCGCATATCAATACCGAGAATATCGAATGTCAACAACTCGTATTAAAATGTCAACAACTAACAAATAACACTTACTATTCGCATATCAATACCGAGAATATCGAATGTCAACAACTCGTATTAAAATGTCAACAATTAACAAATAACACTTACTATTCGCATTTCAATACCGAGAATATCGAATGTCAACAACTCGTATTAAAATGTCAACAACTAACAAATAACACTTATTATTCATATATCAATACCGAGAATATCGAATGTCAACAACTCGTATTAAAATGTCAACAACTAAGAAATAACACTTATTATTCACATATCAATACCGAGAATATCGAATGTCAACAACTCGTATTAAAATGTCAACAACTAACAAATAATACTTATAATTCACATATCAATAGTTAGAATATCGAATGTCAACAACTCGTATTAAAATGTCAACAACTAACAAATAACACTTATAATTCATAACTAAGGAAATTGTTGTTGACATGGTTTGAAAGTGTAGTTGACATGACTTATAATTGTTGTTGACATGACTTGTACGTGTACTTGACATGGCTTGTACATGTAGCTGACATATTATATACTATAGTTGACATGACTTGTCTGTGGAGTTGAGACGATATGTACTGTAGTTGACATGACGTATACGTGCAGTTGACACGATATGACTTGTACGTATAGTTGACATGGTTTGCAAGTGTAGTTGACATGACTTATAATTGTTGTTGACATGGTTTGTACGTGTAGTTGACATGGTTTGAAAGTGTAGTTGACATGACTTGTATTAAAATAACACTTATAATTCACATTTTAATACTGAGAATATCAAATGTCAACAACTAAAAAATAAAACTTATAATTTACATATCAATACTGAGAATATCAAATGTCAACAACTCGTATTAAAATATCAACAACTTATAAAATTCATACAGATAAACTTCTAAACCATGTACACGCCAAAAAAATGACACGAAATCAAACATTTTAAACTTGAAAAAACACAAAAAAGAAAAGAAAAAAGAAAGTAAGAAAGAAAGAAATGCATTTATTTTATTGCAAAAGACATAGCAACTGCATTATAACCCTCAATGAAACATTAATAACAGAGTGAAAAAGTTAATTCAAACGAGAATTGAAGTGCAACTGCGAAGACACCAATCCGTTTCCAACTCAATTCAAATGAAACAGCTACTCGATGGATTATTCATGAGAAAACTCCAAAACATATTCCAAAAACATCAACTCGCACCTTCAAACTAACACAATTAACAATTACTTGTTTAGCATAATGAAACAGCTACTCGAAATCGAAAGCATAAGGAGGAACAGCAAACCTGAGCCATAGGTTGAGCCGGAACTACGAGTGTGCCGACTACAGCAACGAGTAGAACATTATGCGTCAATCCACCGTACAGATTCCTCCTATATTCCTCGTAGGCTTTAATAAAAGCTTGTATATCAAATGTTAACAGTTTGTCAACAACTTGTATATAGTGTCAACAACTCAAAAACAATTCTTGAAAGTGTGGCCTCATAGATTTTAAGCTGAGTCTTATGAAGAGAAGAACCAGTTCATAAATTAACTAATGGCCCTACAAGAACAACATTAGTAGCAAACTCCTATTTCTCAGTTTCTGGTCTAAAAAATAGAGTTAAGATAAGTTACTCCACAGATAAAGTAACTAATCCATGCTGTCAATAGTCTCCTAGCAAGTTTATCATAAAATTAGAGTGGTATCACTTGGCTTCCAAAAAATTTCTCAAAGTGCTGATTATTTTCATATTAGTATACACCAGAACTAATCAACAAAATATAAGATGCAGATATACATATACATCACTTTTGAAAACTCATAAATTATAAGAAGTGACCTTATTGCGATATACAAATTTGAGAGATGAGGATTGAGCTTTTGTCGTTTAGAAACTCTCAACTGGAATTCTAAATCCAGTGAGCAACCATCATGCAACTCATGTTCAGTGATCCAAACAGAGCAATGAAAAGAAATAAAATATGGAAGTAAAATTTAAACAGGCATATTTCCAATTCATATCCAGACTATCATTATCTACCAAAAGAATCTTACACCCGCAAACAAACTTTCTGGAAACGACAAAATCCGTGAATATAATTCATGAGTTGAACATGCCACTTCAATCCAAAATGAGAAGACCATCATCAGTAGTATATTTTGCGGCTCTGCACATCATGAGTAGTATTTCTTTAAGCTAGATTCAAGCTACTATAAATTTGTGAAAAATCATCAAGTAATCAACACTAATTCGACATCTAATGCCAGATTCATACACGAGCTTAAATCACTGAGCAGAAATCAACCTCTCCTTGTGCATATACCCATTCACTAGTCACTTATTTTGTTCTGAGAAAGCTTAGGCGATTCATTAATGGCGGAATTCTCAATTTGACTGCTAGAAAATGAGCAGCTGAAATCCAGCACATTCGTCGGCGTCAACAGCCCCGACGCCGCCGCCATCACATCGTAACAATGCAGCAATTCCTCCTGCCACTAAAAAAATAACACTTATAATTCACATATCAATAGCGAGAATATCGAATGTCAACAACTCGTATTAAAATGTCAACAACTAACAAATAACACTTATAATTCACATATCAATACCGAGAATATCGAATGTCAACAACTAACAAATAACACTTATAATTCACATGTCAATACCGAGAATATCGAATGTCAACAACTCGTATTAAAATATCAACAACTAAAAAATAACACTTATAATTCACAAATCAATAGCCAAAATATCAAATGTCAACAATTAAAACAAAGTTGAGATATCACAGTTCAGGACCCTCATTATTTAGGTGAATCTCCATCCCCATCATCATCCATACATCAATCATTCAAGCAAGAAAAAACAACAGAAACAAAAAAAAGCAACAAAATCCGAGGGGAAAGAGGAAGAATATGTATAAAAATCAATACAAAATCAATCGGATCATGGTTGCTGCTATCAAAATCTAAACGAGAAAAATGAAATGAGATTAGAAATTAAATTACATGTGTGTCCAAATACGATCTGTGAATTCCAGAAAGCGCTGCCTTCGCCGGGAGGAGATTGTGGTAGAGCTCCCGTCGGCGACATTCTCCGTCATGTGGACGCCGGTCGCGTAGGCGTTTCTCGCCTGAATCGCGTATTTCCGATCTCGCCTTATCTTCGTTCACGAATCTCTGAATACCAACTTCTCGAACCCCCATTCCCTGCGTTTTCCTCAAATTTCACCGAATTAGGATTTCAATTAACGCGAATTGAACATTCAGATCATCAATTGATTCAATTCAGTTGCTGATTCAGCTTCTCGAATACCGCCATTTCCTCGACGGCGTCGAAAACGCCGATTCCTTCAGCTTCAACGGTGAAGGATCGAAGCGCGCTCGTGAAAGCTCTCTCCACCTATCCGGAATATCTAAGAAACAAAGCTTCCGATGAGAAATCAGTGAAATGACGAAGAATTTCGAAGGATTGATCTGGTTGAGAGAGAAGAATGATGATTGGATCACCGCATCGACTCTCTCAGTGGCCATCTTCTTCATCCCTAATTAAAACATAAAATTACAATTTTGCCTTCATAAATAATTAATCTAAAAAGAATATGATGTGCCAAAATCTGGACCACTCATTTAATAAAAATGAGTGGCTGATATTGCGTCTCATTTCTCAATTAGCCTAAAAAATCTCAATTGATCACAACTATATATATATGTCGAACCCTTCTTAAAGACTGAACTAGAGACCAAATTTGGGCGACTCATTTTTCTTTATATTATGACTATGATTAATTTTGAATTAATTTAATATTTATTAAATAAAAACGTTTTTAATTTATTTATTTTTTTAATTTTTTTTAAAAAAATATTTTAATTTTTTTTAATTTGTTTTTATTTTATTTTTTTTAAAAAAAATTAGAAATTTTTTTTATTCGATAAAAACTTGCTGGAGTAAATAATGAACTATATTCACTACATAATGAACTAAATGAATGTATGTTATGAAGTAATTTTTCGCATTCATTATATACTGAATTTACTTCAACTGAAAGATAATCATAACTGAATGAAGTAATAAACTAACGGAATAAAGTAATAGCATGACTGAATGAAGTAATAAACTAACGGAATGAAGTACTAAACTAATAGAATGAAGTAATAACATGATTGAATGAAGTGATAAACTAACGGAATGAAGTAATAACCCTAAACCCAACTGAAAGATAATTATGTCATAACACATTATGAAGTAATAAACTAATGGAATGAAGTAATAACATGACTGAATGAAGTAATAAACTAACGGAATGATATAATAAACTAACAGAATGAAGTAATAGCATGAATAAATGAAGTAATAAACTAACGGAATGAAGTAATAGCACGACTGAATGAAGTAATAAGCTCATAACAATAACATGACGGAATGAAGTAATAACATGAATGAATGAAGTAATAAGCTCATAACAATAACATGACTGAATGAAGTAATAAACTAACGGAATGAAGTAATAACCCTAAACCCAACTGGAAGATAATTATGCCATAACACATTATGAAGTAATAAACTAATGGAATAAAGTGATAAACTAACGGAATGAAGTAATAACCCTAAACCCAACTGAAAGATAATTATGTCATAACACATTATGAAGTAATAAACTAATGGAATGAAGTAATGGCATGACTGAACGAAGTAATAAACTAACAGAATGAAGTAATAGCATGACTGAATGAAGTAATAAACTAACGGAATGAAGTAATAGCATGAATAAATGAAGTAATAAACTAACGTATGAAGTAATAGCACGACTGAATGAAGTAATAAGTTCATAACATACATTCATTTAGTTCATTATGTAGTTAATATAGTTCATTATTTACTCCAGCAAGTTTTTATCGAATAAAAAAAATTAAAAAAAAAGTTAAAAAAAAATTAAAAAAAATTTAAAAAAAATTTTAAAAAAAATAAAATTAAAAAAAATCTAAAAAATAAAAAAAACAATATTATTTAATAAAATATTAAATTAATTGTAAATTAATCATAACCATAAGATTGAGAAAAATGAGTGGCCCTAATTTGGTTTCTAGTTCGGTCTTTAAGGGTGGATATATATATATATATATATATATATATATATATATATATATACATATAGAGTTGTGATCAATGTCGAACCAATTTTAAAGACCGAACTAGAGACCAAATCTGGGCCATTAGATCTAGTTTTTTTGATGAGATGTGCTGCTGTGAAATTTTTTTCTTCTTCATTACTAGCCCATGTTACTTCATTGTATAAGTTTATTACTTCATTCTGTACTTCAAATGCTTCTACACAAACTTCATTCCAACAATTTATTACATTATTCAATGTGTTTATTAAACCATATTAGCGCCATGGCGTTGGTGATAGATATTGTAGAGAGAAAGACCGACAAGCATTAGATCTAGTTTTTTTGATGAGATGTGCTGCTGCGAAATTTTTTTCTTCTTCATTACTAGCCCATGTTACTTCATTATATATGTTTATTACTTCATTCTGTACTTCAAATGCTTCTACACATACTTCATTCCAACAATTTATTACATTATTCAATGTGTTTATTAAACCATATTAGCGCCATGGCGTTGGTGATAGATATTGTAGAGAGAAAGACCGACACGCAACGGCGAAACCACATTTACGTACTGAAATGAAGTAAAAACCTACTGGAATGAAGTAAAAACTCACTAGAATGAAGTAAAAACCTACTAGAATGAAGTAATACATTCTGGAACGAAGTTAAATCTTCGTAACATGTTAGTATGACTTATTTACCTTCGGATGAATTAAAATAGGCTCGTGATGAAGGCGAAAATAATTTATAAATTTCTGTATTTTATCCATAAAAAACTAGATCTAAAAGCCCTAATTTGGTAGGGTTCGGTGGTTCGGTCTTTAAGAGTGGATTTGTGGATAATAGGACTCTATATATATATATAGAGTAGTGATATGGGGAAAATGCCCCTTAAGTATATAACTAGAGAACAAATCACAGCCACAAGATCAAGAAAATCAAGGGCTAGTTTTAACACATGAGATTTTCGAATTTGAAGGAGAAATCAGTTCACTCTATCACAAATTTACTTCACTATACAAGGCGGGGGTATAATGGACATTTCACTAATAAAATTAGGGTTAACAATTGAATTAATTTCTCATTTGCAGAATTCATCTCCCGCCATCACTGCTCTTCCCGTCGCCTCCATCCATAGTCGCCGTCGCTTCCATCCACCGTCGTCGTCGCTTCCATCCATCGTCGCCATCGCTTCCATCCATCATCGCTGCAATCGCCGTCGCCTCCATCCATAGTCAAACAATGAATCCAAATAGAAAGATTTTTCAAAATGTAAGTTGTTCTACTAGTTTCTGATTTAGATTTCTCATTCTTATCTAGATTTAGTTTTGAGAATTCTGCAAATCCAAACGCCGAGAATTTTTAATAAGTGAGATATGTAGTAGTTTATTATGGAATCCAAATTGAACAGAACAAATGTTAGCTTACAGTTAATTAACTACAGTTAACTACTTCTATGTTTTGTGTAGGTTTTGATCGACAGAAAAAAAGACAAACAACAACCGTAGACTCCGATCGTGAGTAACAACTACCTGCTCTGTTTTTCATTTAGTGAAGTATTACATTATTAGAGTGAAGTGTTTGTGATCTATGCTTATTGTGCTCTGTTTTTTCCATTTCAGTGAACTAAAACATGCTTACAGTGAAGTATTCCAGTGTTAGAGTGAAGTGTCTATCATCTATGCTTGTAGTGCTTTGTTTTTCCATTTCAGTGAAGTAAAACATGGTTAGAGTGAAGTATTCCAGGGTTAGAGTGAAGTGTTTGTGATCTATGCTTATTGTGCTCTGTTTTTTCCATTTCAGTGAACTAAAACATGCTTACAGTGAAGTATTCCAGTGTTAGAGTGAAGTGTCTGTGATCTATGCTTGTAGTGCTTTGTTTTTCCATTTCAGTGAAGTAAAACATGGTTAGAGTGAAGTATTCCAGGGTTAGAGTGAAATGTCTGTGATCTATGCTTGTAGTGCTTTGTTTTTCCATTTCAGTGAAGTAAAACGGTGTTAGAGTGAAGTATTCCAGTGTTAGAGTGAAGTGTCTGTGATCTATGCTTGTAGTGCTTTGTTTTTCCATTTCAGTGAAGTAAAACATGGTCAGAGTGAAGTATTCCAGTGTTAGAGTGAAGTGTTTGTGATCTATGCTTGTAGTGCTTTGTTTTTCCATTTCAGTGAAGTAAAACATGGTTAGAGTGAAGTATTCCAGTGTTAGAGTGAAGTATCTGTGAACTATGCTTGTAGTGCTTTGTTTTTCCATTTCAGTGAAGTAAAACATGGTTAGAGTGAAGTATTCCAGTGTTAGAGTGAAGTGTCTGTCATCTATACATGTAGTGCTTTATTTTTCTATTTCAGTGAAGTAAAAACAGTGTTAGAGTGAAGTATTCTAGTGTTAGAGTGAAGTGTCTGTGATCTATGCTTGTAGTGCTTTGTTTTTCCAATTCAGTGAAGTAAAACATGGTTAGAGTGAAGTATTCCAGTGTTAGAGTGAAGTGTCTGTCATCTATACTTGTAGTGCTTTGTTTTTCCATTTCAGTGAAGTAAAACAGTGTTAGAGTGAAGTATTCCAGTGTTAGAGTGAAGTATCTGTGATCTATGCTTGTAGTGCTTTGTTTTTCCAATTCAGTGAAGTAAAACATGGTTAGAGTGAAGTATTCCAGTGTTATAGTGAAGTGTCTGTCATCTATGCTTGTAGTGCTTTGTTTTTCCATTTCAGTGAAGTAAAACATGGTCAGAGTGAAGTATTCCAGTGTTAGAGTGAAGTGTCTGTCATCTATGCTTGTAGTGCTTTGTTTTTCCAAAAGTAAAACATGGTCAGAGTGAAGTATTCCAGGATTTTTTATATTGGCACAAGTGTTGCTATTGATTTAGAGTGACACTTAATTAACCTTTCATTTTAGTGAAGTGAAATGTGCTTAGAGTGAAGTATTTCATGGTTAAAGTGAAGTGTTTGTGATCCATGCTTATAGTTTCTATAAATGGCAGGACAACTATTAATCTTTTGAAAGTTGTTGATATACTTAAAGAAAGACGAAGAGAAAGATCTAGAGCAACGAAAGTAGAGGCCAAGATGATGATTGGAAGCTTGGCGTCTATGAAGGCGAAGATGTACCAATTTGATTTATTCATAACATGTTTCATTTAGTTCATTATAAACCGTATTCAGTTCATTTAAATTCAATATTATGTTTAGAGTGAACAGATTATGCTTAAAGTGAAGTAACAACTTGGAGATAGATGTGGAAAAATTATTGTAAACTTCAAGCGTTCATGCCCATTTGTATGAAAATGATATAGTTCATAATATTTGTCATTATATTCAATATAAAGCTCATCCGTTTTAATTAAATTAAATATTATGTTGACTATTTACTTCACTGTAGAGCATATTTGTTTCACTATAGAGCATATTTGCTTCACTATAATTCACTGTAAAGTTATTATACTTCACTATAGACATATAATAGTTCACTATATACACAATATACTTCATTGTAGTGAAAAAATAGTAAACTATAAGGCATGTTCAATTTACATCACTATAAGCACAATATATTCCACTGAAAATGAAAAAAATAGTAGACTATAAGACATGCACAATATACTTCACTTTATGCCCAATATACTTCACTATATGAAAAAAAATAGTACATCATTAGAACATTACACTTTATGCATACTATACTTCACTTTATGCTCAATATACTTCACTTTATGAAATATTAAAAATCATATTTATTTTACCGGAATGAAAAGACAGTACACCATAAGGTATGCTCAATACTTCACTATAAGCATTTAATAGTTCACTATATGCTCAATATACTTCACTTTATGGGCAATATACTTCACTCTATGAAAAAGCAGTACACTATAACCAATATTCTTCACTCAGATATTAAAAATCATTCAAAAGTGAACTAAACATTCTACAAAGTGAACTATTTCTGCCAGATTCTTACTGCCTCTGTTTTGTTTTGTCTTTCATCTTTTTGCAGTACCTCGAAGGATTCACGATGAAGGACGATCGATTAGGAACCGAATCTGGAAATCATGGTTGACGATCGATTAGAAATCGGAAAATCGCGAATAGGATGAACAAATCTGGAATTGTGATGAATCTGAAATCTGGAATTGAATCATGTGAATTCACGATGAAGGACGATCGATCAGGAATCGAATCTGGAAATCATGATTGACGAACGATTAGAAATCTGGAAATCACGAACGAGATGAACAAATATGGAATCGTGATGAATCTGAAATATGGAATCGAATCATGTGAATTGACGAAGGACGATCGATAAGGAATCGAATATGGAAATCATGCTTGACGAACGATTAGAAATCTGGAAATCACGAACGAGATGAACAAATCTGGAATCGTGATGAATCTGAAATCTGGAATCGAATCATGATGAACAAATCCAGAGGATTAACGATCAGGAATCGTGAATTTTGGAAGAAATCGTGAATTGCGAAGAGCTAAGAAAATCATGAAAATATGGTGATGGTGAAGAAATCATAAGTTTGATTTAGTAATATTGAATTACAAAAATGCCATTGGGCTATATTTAAGCAATAGGATAACTTAAGCCATATGATTAATTTGAAGTATTAAAATGTGTGGCTGGGATTTATTCTCTAGTTATGGACTTAAAATTAGTTAAACATTGATCACTTCTCTCTCTCTCTATATATATATATAAGAAAAGCCGTGCATATATATATTACATATTCGGCAATATATAAAATATATACCTCAAGGCTTTTGGTATATATGGTGATGTATACACATTAAAGTTTAGATTCTTTATCCATCTAAAGAATCATTAAAGGTTTGAGGTCAAAGAGGGGATAACATCAATTATGGAGGATCTAGTCAAAGATAGGACGAACATCAATTGGTGGATTCAACCTCTACACCAAAAAAAGAAAGCATGGATGGAAGTTGGTGATTTTATCTCTACTTAATAGTATAAATGTTATGGTTGAATTAATTCAAATCTAGACATAGATTTCATTATCGAAATCATTAAAGCATTGAGAAATGGCTTACAGTTGGTATCAGAGCCATCTAGATTTGGTTAATTCACCATTTATGTGATTTTAAAATCGAAATTTGAATGATCTTGGATTTTTCGATTTTGGTTAAATATGCTTCCGCATATGTGTTGGGTAATTATTTTATGAAATGTTAAAACAATATAAGGATATTCTACCCATTAAAGATTTTAATATTTAAATAATATATAACTTGTTTATCACCAAAGTGGTCTTGTTATATTATATTTATTTATTGAAAGTGATAAATGTTAATTAATTGATCATGATTATAGAGATGCTATAAATGACATAAGAGTTTGATTGATCAATTATTTTATTATCTATATACTGGGAGATCACCCAAAGGTGGATCATTGTATATAGTTAATAAAAACGAAGTGGATTAATCATTTATCCATGTGTCATTTAGTATGTACACTGAACGGTTTAGGTTTCTTTCCCTTTGGTTTTCGTATGTAATTGGAGTGTATCCAACTAATCAGGAAGAGATTCCCGACCCAGCTGAGTCGTTGGTATGATAACCGGGACCTGGCTTCAAACAAGTTTCCTCAACCCACTTCTACTGGCTAGTATAATGGAGGTAAGGGTCGAATCCCACGAGGATGGACACGTTTTGATAACTGTGGTGACTTTCCTGGGTGTTTTGGTTAGCTACCACGCTTGGGTTGAGATTTTACCTAGACAGGAAATAAAGGTGGTTCTCTACTGACTAGTAGGCGGGAAAATAACAGACATGTGGGAGTGTTCGTGAAAATAGGGGACAAGGTGTATCAGAGACATATGGAAAGTGGACAGTTACTAAAAGGGGAAATTTAGACAACAAGGTATATTTGATGGTTGGGGGCTTTCTGACAGGTCTGGATAGTACATCTGAAAAGTAGGAAACAAAAGCAAAAGTAACTTAAAAGTAAAAGTGGTCCAATATAGTTGATTTTGACGTTTTCTTCCTCACCAAGTATTGACAAAAATCATATGAACACAGACACCATAACTAAAACTTCAGATTTATAAATTCAAATTCAAGATCCATCGATTAAAATGCTTAAACTTAAATTAAACGGTAAAACTGCAACTTTACTTCTACTGACTGACATGCAAGGTGGTAATCACGGCGCAGAAAAGAAACTCATGCACGAAAACTTGACTAAACATAGTTACAACTTCGAATCAACAACTCCAGATAAGAAAGCACTCAGAAATTAAAAGCAATCACTAGATCTAACTTTCCTAGGCAGAATGAAGCAAACTCGAACCAAAGTGACATGCGAAATAGAAACTTCATAATGTAAATGTTGGAAAATAACAAAGTACTTCAAAAGTGCAACAGCGATGAGTGTTTGCAAATAACCAACGATGAAAACAAGTAAACTTTAAACTAAGAAAGCGATTAAGATTGTTTGTGCCACTCCAGGCGATGATACTACTACACTGCTACGATAACTGGCTGGAATGACGGACTGATGACTTCTCCGGCAAACTCTGGACGTCAAGTGACCATGGCTGTGGCGAGGAACGAGAAGTGGGATAATGTTGAAGGATGGATCTTCTAGAGAGAATTCTACTAAGTATAATTGTCGAACTGCGAACTGAGAGCTTTGAACCGAAATCCTTCTCTCTCTCCAAGTGGCTTCTTTTATTGGGAGGCTTGCCCTTGCTTTTAGGGTAGACTTCTCCCGTACTTTGACCTTTTTGCCCTTGTCAATGATCATCCTAGCTATCCTCCTTCTCCATCTCGAGCCTTTTATCTGGCATGCATCCTGGTCAGTATCACACCCTTCTGGCGCCCTTTTCACTTGCGTCACCTAAATCGTTTCCTACTGACTTGGATCCATCAATCCTGCACACTTAAGCAACTGTTTTGCAGATAATACATGCATTTCACGACATACTGACCAGTAACCAAAGCTTAGAATACGACTTATCATACACCCAAAGGCAACATGCTTATTTGATATATGTTTAGTTTGATTAATTGTTAAAGTATATATTTAGCATCGCTGAAAGTATATGTACTTAAGTATGACCCAAAGGTTGCTTGAATGCATGTTATTTAAAGTTTTATTACTATTTATGAATCTGTATTATATAACTCAAGCACGTATAGATAAGCATGTATAAATGTTGCAGCTTTATAAAATTTGTATGTATATGCTAACTCTGTCATTAAATTAATGGGAAAAATTATGGAGAATGGTCAGAATAGATCTGGCTTACGCTGAGTGTAAAGATATTTGATCATGCCATACTAACGGAAAGGAGAATTCTCAACCATTAAAGATGTCACTCTGTAACTAAAAATCTCAATGTGAGACTTGGGAGTGATCAAACAGGTTGAGCCTTATGAGAATGACGATGGCAGAAAATTTGAGGTCATCTTTGCCCATGACAAAAAAAGCAAGGGAATTCATTAAGAAAATTAAAGAGTGTTGACGATCAGATTTGGCTAATAAGTCAAATGCAGAAGCATAATGAATGGGCTTACTACAAAGTAGTTTGACTGGTCTCAGCCGATTCACGATCACGTGACAAACATGTCAAACTTGACACAGTAAAGTTAACGACCTTGAGAATGGAGGTTCATGAGCAACTGTCAGGCAAAATTCAGCCAGTTCCAGGTGAATCCATTAAAGATAAACGGGACATAATTAAAGGATATATTGGTTTAAAAGGAAGGGAGATTAAAGAAGATAAATTATCAAGTTGCGAATCTCATAGGTCTTGGAGGTGTAGGCACCAGTAAAGGAAAAATAAGTAACTAGGACAAAATGAAGGATAAATCTTTTCTGAAAGGTCTGGAAAAGCATATCCATAAGGAAAAGAAGTGTTCCATTTGCAAGAAAATAGAACACTTCAGGAAAGATTGTCCTAAAAGGAAGGCTTGGTTTGATAAGAAACTTGAACATAACGGTTTTGTTTACTTTAAATTAAATCTTATCGAAGAGCATAATACATAGTGGCCAGTTTTGGTGCTACAATTCATATGTCTCATGTTAAACATGGATTCAGTTCGATCCAATCTACAAAATGATTTGAACAATATTTGTTCATAAGAAACATGATAAATGCATGGAACGAAGGCATTGGGACTTATAGATTGATCTTAGACATCGGATGTCATGTAGATCGTAATTGTTATCTCTATGTGTCTGAGTGTGCTATATATATTGTTTCTGTAAGTAGATTGGATAACTTAAGTTTTAATATCAAGATTGGACATGGTGAATCTACATGGTACTGAAATGATTACTATTATGATATTGGTACATTATTTGATTCACATGATTGATAAATCTTGATGCAAAGTTTTCTGAATCCTTATTTAATATTGAAAGTCGAGGCGTTAAGCATTGTTGGTCAAGTAAAAGTTTGTCGTTCTTGTGGCATTAAAGATCAGGCCATATTTCCAAAGATGGGATTATGAGGTTGGTAAAGTATGAAATTCTTCCTCAAAATTGGAATTTAGTGTCCTAAAATATGTGTGTAGATTGCATTAAAGAGAAGTAAACTAAACACGTTATAAAAAAATCATCCACGAGAAGCAGTCAGCTTATTAAGTTAATACATACTGATATATGTGGTCATTTTTTGATACTCCTTCTTAGGTTGATAAGAATTACTTTATCATCTTTATTGACGATTACTCACATTATGGGATAAGTATCTATTGCTTAAATGATCCAAGCCAGTGAATGTCCTAAAGGTATTCATTGACGAGGTGGATGACAGTTAGATAGAAAAGTTAAAGTTGTGAGATCGGATAGAGTTGTTAAGTTTTGATAATAGATATTATCCATGTCCCTTTGTAAAGTTTCTCGAAGTAGAGGCATTTGTGCATGGTATACAATGAATCGTACTCCGCTTCAAAATGGTGTAGTGGAAAGGTGGAATCGTACCTTGAGGGAAATGGTTAGACTTATGTCATGCTGTTATACATTACCCTATTTGTTGTGGATTTATGCTTTAAAGACTACAATGTATATGCTTAATCAGGTTCCTAGTAAGACAGTTCCTAAAACTCATTTAGAACTATAGACGGTAATCAAACCTAGCTTAAGGCATATTCGTATTTGGGGTTGTCGAGCATAAGTAATGTTACACCACATGAAAAGATTTTTGATTCAAGGATTGTCAGTGATTTTTTTTGTATTGGCTATCTGGAAAAATCAAAGGGGTATACACTTTATTGTTCTAACCATAGTACGAGAATATTTTAAACTGGAAATGCTAGGTTCATTGAAAATGGTGAAAATTAGTGGGAGTGGTAAAAGGTGGATGTTCATAAGGTCAACGATAATGTTCATCCACATGTTGTTGCACCTAAGGCTGTTGTTCCTATTGTATCACGATCAAAAGATACAACAGAATAACATGATGATGTGTAAAACCCACTAACCGAAAATGAAGTAGATGTACCTGTCACAATTCTAGAAGAGAATAGTGAATCACAATAAATATTGAAACGACCAGTAAGGAAAAGAAAATATGTCATTTCAAATTACTGTGGTTTACACTATTAAAAGTGAATGTGACATAAGCCGTGATAAATATTTACTCTTTCCAACGAGCCATGAAAAGTGACTATTCTTTAAGAATTATTTTGGCTTTGGTAGCTCATTATGATCTTGAGCTTTACCCAACTGGATGTAACCACCTTTCTGAATGGAGAAATGGTAGAGAAAGTGTATATGAACCAACTTGAAAGATTCTTGACCACATAACAAGAAAAATTAGTATGTAAGATGAGTAAGTCAATATATGGACTAAAACAAGCTTCCTCGGAATGGTATTTTAAAAGTTTAATGATAGCATTGTGTCATATGATTTTTAGAGATCATTATTGATCGATGTATCTATGTAAAAATCAGTGGGAGCAAGTTTATAAAGTGAGTCTTATATGTTGATGAAATTTTGCTCGTTGCAAATGACATGAGTATGTTACATGATCTTAATAAATAGTATCTCTCTATAAGGATTGCTCCAATTCAGAAGGGAGACAAGTTCGGTAAATGAAATGTCCTAAAAGTGAATTGGAGCATAAGGATTTTGAAATGAAGATATGAATGAGACATCTTATGTGATCGAAATAGAAATATTTTGAGTTTATCACAAGGATTATTGAATTTGTCTCATAAAGGATATATCAATAAAAATTTTAGAGAGATAGAAAGGAAAAATTGCTCTATAAAGATAGCTCCAACTCAGAAGGGGGAAAATGTCCTAAAAGTGTATCGGAGCGTAAGGAAATGGAAATAATTCCATATGCATCAGTGTTTGGGAGTTTGAACTAGGTTCAAACATGTAGGCGATCGAATACTACATTATTGTTGGTATGATGGGTCGATATCAAAGTAATCCCATAATGGATCACTGGAAAGCTGCAATGAAAGTCCTCAGGTATTTGCAAGGCACCAAAGAGCATATGCTTATGTAAAGGTCATCCGATGACTTAGAAGTCAATGAATATTCAGATTCAGACTATGCCGGATGCGTCAATGGTAGAAAATTGACGTTTGGCAATTTGTTCCTTTAAGTCGTGGGAGCAATATTATGGAAAAGTGAAAAATAGTTTGTCATTGCTATTTCCACTATGAAAGTTGAATTTTGACATGCTTTGAGGTCAAGGTTCGTGAAAAGTTATTGCGAAACTTAATCTTGGGACTTGGGATTGTTAACATTATAGCCAAGCCGCTGAGAATTTATGGAATAATTTCGCATAAATCTTCTTCTAAAGGGATGATAAGTACTTGAAAGGTGATATGCATAACGTTAAAGTATTTGTCGGTAAACGAAGAAGTACAGAAACATAAAGTGTCCATTGAGCATATAAGGACAAATATAGTTAGAGTGGATCCATTAAATAAAGGATTATCACCCAAATGTTTATTAGCCATGAAAAACATATGGGTATTATAGAGGAAGCCTTGCTATATGAATTATATTGTGCTCATAAGGTGTAAGACACTTGGAATTCAATTAAAAGTTATGTTTCTGTTTATTAAATATGTTATCATTATAGTATGTATACATGATGGATTTTAGATAACATATGATAAAAAATTGAGAATAAAGGATCATCTCAATGAAAGGTTAGTATAAAGTTAGAATTGATTTGTGATGCATGGAAGGGATCATATCGCATAATGATGTGTGACCACCATGATTCGATTAGTTCTAATTTTATATGGTATTAAAAGGATTTATGAACTTGATATAAAAGTGCGCATTATGGTTGTTAAACCATTAAGACAATACAAAGGTCAAGTGGGAGAATGTAAGAATATTAATATTCTTATGTGACCTATGTATCCATTGGTTTAGCATTAAAGTTCAAGGTCATAATATTGAAGTTAAAAGGGATTCTAATATTAAAGACGATACCGTGATGGATCAGTTTCAATTAAAGAATTAGAATCGGGTGTTTTGATAACCCTCTCCTCTTACCTATATTTGAGTTAATTTAGTGTTGTATATATATATATATATACATACTCGTGAATGGTAATAAGTATATACATATAGGAAAGTAGGGTTTTAATCTATCAAAAGAAGTCCCTAAGTATAGAAATACAGACCATATATGGACTGTTAGATCTGTAGATGGATGGCCACGATTTGGATTGCATCATCAAATCTTCTGGGGCATAATAAGAAGGATTTGTGTCATATGAAGGGTAAAAAAGGAATAGAAAAATAGAGAGAACTGTCATTCCATTTTTTAAGAGCGGATTAAATGAGAGTCATTACTCCACACGCCAGTCCATCTCTCTATTTCACCAAAAATTCGATTCATATTCCCTAAAACCTACAAAATCGGCGACGAGATAAAGCCCTACTCTCTCCAATCAACCAAGAACAAATCCCAGTTGACGATTCTGAAATCAACGAGGACGATAAACCTAGTGCCTTCTTCAGCAATGGTCGACACACACTCTTCTGGAACGGTGACGCATGACGGAAAAGGTTAGTAAGATTGAGTATAACGATTGACCGAAATCTGACCAAATTTTAACTTCAATAGGTTGGATGTAACCTAGACTACATTTTCTAGGTTTTGAATGAATGTAGTTTTGATTCTTTTTGGGAACTCTGGTATTTATTTGTGGGTTTTTTTCATAAGAAATAGGTCAAAGTACCACTCAAAACTTGACTGAACTGAGACATGGTATTGATGACCCAAAACAAGGTTAAAGTTATATGTTTTTAGCTTCTGTACCTCTACTTTTGAAGAACTCATGAATTGATATGGGATATGCTTTTATAATAGGAGACATGGGAAACATGCTATGAAAAAAAACAAATTTTTTATGTTGTGTTTGTGTTAATGTTAGTCACTAATTTATTTGATTTTTCAGATACAACACCACATAAAAATATCTGTGCAGAAGGGGAAAAAGGGAAAGGAACGACTGAAGATGATCCCATTTCTGCACTTATAATCGCCTAAAGTTGGCCTTCTAGATAAAAAATTAGTCGTTTGTGTAAAACTGCACTTACAATGACCTTTTAATGTTTTCCTTTTGTTTCTTGTAGTCGAAATACCATATGATGAAAATTACTTTATACATTGGGTCATTATAAATGAATATTTGGGTCATGGCATCGTATGGTTAATTTGTGTCATAATAAACCTACATTCGGGTCATTATATAACACTAAGGAGTATCAAAATGCGTCATGCAAATCTGATCGAAATGTTCGTATCAAACAAACTGAAGTAAAATACACGATTATTCTCATGTTTTTGACATATTAAAAAAAACCCAATATTAATACGGCCGAAGAATATACAAACAATATGCCAAACATCATCCATTCTTTGGGTCATACTAAACGAATATTTAGGTTATAATAAATCAATATTTGGGTCACGGCATCATATAGTTAATTTGTGTCATAATAAACCAACATTCGGGTCATTATATAACACTAAGGAGTACCAGAATGCATCATAGAAATCTGATCGAAATGTTCTTATCAAACAAACTAAAGTAAAATACACGATTATTCTCATGTTTTTGACATATTAAAAAAACCCAATATTAATATGGCCGAAGAATACATAAACAATAACCCAAACAACATCCATACATTGGGTCATACTAAACGAATATTTGGGTCATGTCAACTTATGGGTAAATTGGAACAGATTGATGCAACGATGAAATCTGGAAATTAATTACTCAAGAATAATAAATCTCCATGGAAATAAGTCTAATGGAAGATGAATGGAAGATTGTCTGAAGAAATGGAAGATATAAAGGAGTTGAAGTTATGGAATGTTAATTCATCACTCACGTGGATGATTTGTTAGTGTGAGGCAACATTATAGGAATTTCCATAACAGACGATTACATGATATGACATAAGTAACCTTATAGGATTATTAGTGATTAAAATAATGATATTCCAAAAATTAATATAGCCATTAAATATTCTAATCTTAGGATGATCTCACCAAATTCTAAGGGCCACACCTGTATTTCTTTATTTAAACCCATTCTTATTTTAATCAAAATCCTACGAAAGTAATAATATATGTATATAGTTATTTGTACATGTATGTACGTGGAATGCTATAGATATATATATTAAAAGTGCATGTAGTATTAAACAATGGAATTGTGAGGCAGTTATTAGTTAGTTTATTATTAAACTAATTAACTATGCCCAACCGACATAGCCATTAGTGAAAAAAATCGGTTGAAACGCATTTAACCGTATCATGGTATTACATGCAAATAGACGCAATTCCTTGTGAAAGGGTGTTTAATACCTATATATATGTGTGCCTCCATGAAGGAAATATATAAGAAAAGCCGTACATATATTACATATTCTACAGTATATAAAATATATACCTCAAGGCTTTTACTATATATGGTGATGTATACACATTAAAGTTTAGATTCTTTATCCTTCTAAAGAATCATTAAAGGTTTGAGGTCAAAAAGGGGATAACATTAATTATGGAGGATCTAGTCAAAGATAGAACGAACATCAATTGGTGGATTCAACCTCTACACCAAAAGAAAAAAGCATGGATGGAGGTTGGTGATTTTATCTCCACTTTATAGTATAAATGTTATGATTTAATTAATTCAAATCTAGACATAGATTTCATTATCGAAATCATTAAAACATTGAGAAATGGCTTACAGGAAACGCCCCAAGACAGCGGCAAAAGAAATCATATTTCGATCTCAATGAAATTGCACCAATTAACATCATCCAAACCATAGTTTACAGAGAGTAAATGGGAAAAGCAAAAAATGTAAACTACTTCATTGTCAACAAAAACATAAAGTGGATCAGCTAGCAGCTAAAGATTTGATAATGACTTACCAATATGTGGATTAGCTGATTCATGAATGACAAAAGAGAGTGAAACACCATCCTGATCACGAATTAAGTGAAGTAATGAGAGAAAAAATAGCACGGTAAATATTAAAATAAGCTTATTCCAATATTGAGAAGCAAAGACAACTGAAGGATCCGACAGACAAAGTTGTAAATGCATGTTGTAAATGGCCTTTAAACTATTAAAGGATTTTTACTTTGCTGAATTTATGAATCAAATTATGAAAAAACTTAGGTGCAGAAGCACTATAGAAAATGTGGGTCGAGTATTCATAAGCACAGATAGTATATCTGATTTTAACATCGAAGAGCTAGCACATAATTTAGGAAATTACAAAAATAGGAAGAAAAATCAAGATGAAAATTACCAAACATAGTAGACGAACAAAACGTTATATAGATTACGGTTCAAATTATTCCTTAAATATCATCAATATGATCTGTACATACACCAAGAAGGATACCAATCTCAATACAAAGGAACAAGGTTAAGATGAAAGTAATGGTCCAGAGCTTTGGCATCTTAAATTTTGTATAAAAATTTGATTGGGAATGAAACATATACAGTTGAAAAGAAAATACCAACAGAGTACATATATTCACTTATGAACAAACACAATTTTTTTTTTCATTGCTAATAGTCTAACCTCAAATATATTTAAATGCACATGTAATGAATTCAAATCCAATCCATAACAGTAATATATCAATACACAATCCACTCAAGTATTAATTCTCAAAACAATCCAACACAAGCTACAGTTCTCAATTCAAGTGACAACATTATAATACAACATTCGTGATTCATTTATTGGAAATCAAACCAAAATACCTGGAAAATCACTGCAAAGTTTCTTGAATTTGTTGAGAAAATTCATACTTAGATTAACATGTGCATCACTCTGTAGCAGCAAATTTAAATCTTCAAAGAGTTCTCTGCAAATCAAAAGTGGATTATATCACTTTTAACTAAGAAAAATCACATCTTTTCCTTAATTAACACTACAAGTAAAAAAAAATAGCCCTGTAAACTCACATGCACCTTGGCATTGGTGCTCGCCTATGTATCATGATGATCATACGTATATTCGTCATCATTCTCTTCCTCATTCTCCTCATAATCATCTGTATATCCGTCATCATTTGCGCCCTCACCTATATGCTCAGCATTAATGCCAATTTGACAGTAAAAACTTAAAAGATAATCTTTACACAAAGCTACTAATTCTCCTTCCGTTCACTGCTAATACTATTAGTGGACTGCACACAGAGGTTTTTGATAATAAATTGGCTAAGTAAAAAAGAGAAAAAAATAAGTTATTAAAGTGAAATGAGGCAAGTCATGTTACCAAAAATGAAATGAACTAAATTTAAAAATGAAAAAAATATGACTAATGTTTGTGAACGCAGGGAATACAAATACCTTTCGACATCCTCTTCTTGATTGACAATTTCTTAATCATAATCTGCTTCCTCTGTACGACTGCCCTCATAATCGAACGTATATCCACCATCATTCTCTTCCTCCGTACTCTCATACTCAGACGTATATTCACTATCAATCTCTTCATCCGTACCCTCATAATCGGATATATATTCACCATCATTCTCTTCCTCTGTATCCTCATGATCAGATGTATATCCCTCAACATTCTCTTTCTCAGTAGCCTCATTATTGGACACAGGTACACCATTATCACTCCGGCGTACAGCAACATCTCCACACCTGAAAATGGATACATAAATATTTGGAAGTTATATCAACCTAAAACACTTAATTTATATTAAGACATGAATTGATTTGCAGTTAGAGGACTAACCATTCAAATTTGATAGTTGTCGGTTTCTCATCAAAAGAAGAAGTGCAAGTAACATGAAGCGTAGCACCAGAACCGGGTCGTAATTGGCGGGCCAAAGTCATAACTAAAGCATTGCAGTCCTCTAATTCAATCTCTGCGATACCGTGTTTAAAAAGACAAGGTATGCTGATATTTTCAAGTTTGTAGCAATGTTTCATGCATAAGTTTCTAAGCTTGGGGAAGCTTTCGCAACTTGATTTCCATTGCACCAAATCACTTTCTTCAATTAGAAGAAACTTAAGACTTTGAAAACAATCATTTTTTATATTCCAATGTGAACCTTGAAAGGCGTAGTATCGCAATTTGAGAGCTTCAAGATTTGGCAGAGAAGCAATGTCATTCATGTATTTCCATGGAAATCCCATACCACTCAAATGTAACTTTTTCAAATTACATGGAAACTTCAATGCTCCATCAATCATTGGGAAAACATTACCTTTCTTGATGATGGATTTGTGATGCTGAGTTTGAGAGTCTCTAAGCTTTCAAGTCTTGAAATGTAATCAAAGCAACTCAAAAGGTCGTTACGATCCTCATAAGGCGTGAGCTCAATTTGTATTCCTAATTTCTTTATCTTAGGAATTCTTTGGGAGAGTTTGGAGATAGTACAAATACTAGCATTCACCCCTACTAGAGTTGAGAGCTTTTCCGGTGAAACAACATGAGATGGAGCTACAAGGCTTTTTCCCAATATCTCGATATGCTCTAACTCTAGCATGTCCCACACTTGTAATGGTACATATGATGGAGCTCCACGGCGTCTAATTTTCATATGTGGATGCATAATCAAGACTCGAAGGTTGAAAAGTTTGGATATGGTTAAAGGTACTTCTCCATTGCAAGTTAGAGCAAGGTACTTTAATTGGACTAGAGTTAGAAATTCTATTGGGAAAGTATAGAAACGTTGTGTAAGAGCATCTATTTCCCTTAGCAACCTGAAACCGACATCTATATGTATTGGATATTGGTGGTAATGACCATAGAAAAGGAGAGAACGTGCAAAGGATGCGCAGTTCAATCTCACTGAATCACGAAAGTCTTTGATGCCAAATAAAATGTTATTTTCGATACATAAGCCGCGCTGACCTTGTAGAACTTGTTCTTCGGCATCAGTTAACGTATTTAAGACATGATAAAACTTGTTCTTACTAGCTTCTTCTCTACACACGTGCCGCCATGAAGAATGAAGCCAACAAGTTTTAAACTCAGTAACTAGAACATCGACATAATATTTATCAACGCTCTTGAACATGCGTAAAACAAGGCTATAGATCCAAGATAGCTCTTTCAGATATGTACATCCCAATTCATAACAGGAAAGCAACCCCTCAGCCATGAGCATAACTATGATCTTGGAAGGGGGAGTGTGGTAATCTCGAGGGAAAACTCCCATAAACAGAAAAATCATTTTAAGACGTTGACGTAAGTAGTCAAAACTTGGATAAAGTACCTTTGATATTCCATTATATGCATCCTGGAAGACTGAATTTCTCCTTTCTGCCACGTAATTCCAGTAGACTAGGTCTCTGTTTTGCTCGGATTTCGAAAAAAAGCCAGCAACAGTGACGATCAAGAGCGGGAGACCTTCACAATGCTTGGCGATTTTGACTGCAGCTTTTTCAAGTTGAGGAGGGAAAATCTCATCACCAAACACCTTCTCACATAGTAGTTCCTTGCTTTCTTTTTCATTTAAAAACCGCACCTGATACACTCTAGTTGACATATAATCCTTCTTCAAATATTTATGTCGGCTGGTAACGAAGACATGAATAAATCCATTTTGGTTGTGTTTGAGAATCATTCTACTAAATTCAAAATACATTCTGTTCAAAACATTTTCTTCCCAGACATCATCCAGCACAATGAGGCAATTCTTTCCATGCAATCTTTCCATAAGAATGTAGTGGTGTATGTGTTCGCCTCCTTGAGTAAGTCCACAGAGTTGAGAAAAAATGTCTTTCAAAATTTGGTAGAACGGCTGAGGTACTCGGCCTACGGTCACCCAAGCGCGATACTCATACTTGCTCTGGATTTGCGGATCTTGATAAATCTGCATAGCAAGAGTTGTCTTCCCAATGCCTGCCGTTCCACTTAGCCAGTAGGAAAAAATCCTGCGGTTATTGTCTCTTATAAGATCGGTTTTGAGTCGTTGAAATTGGTCCGATAATCCAATCATCTTTGAGTTGGGTCCATGGAAACCAAATGATGAGGAAATAGGTTCGTCTTGAGGCATATTCTCCACTTCAAAAATATAGTCCTTCTCCATATTCTTGAGCGTCTGGATAAATGAATGAACTTCGTTTTGAAGACTCTGCAAATCAATGGAGAATATCTCCGGAAGAGTTTCGAGTTGAGAAGAAGGAATGTGATGAGTGAGAAGGGATTCCAATGTGTCTTCGAATTTCCATACTGCCTCTTTGATTATTCCATCCATAGCATTCACCTTCTTCCTGCTCCGGCTTGGGCTCGTCTCGTCCAACCTTTTCAGAATTTCTTGCCATGGCTCCAACTCCTTGTACACGACTTGAATGATTTGTTGAGAGCTACCAAAGAGGCTAAAACGAGAACAATCGAGAATATTGTTTATTGTATTCATAAGAGAAAACATAGCACCATACGCCGTCATTTCTCTGATATGAAAGTTGGAGGTTGAAGGAATAAGCAAGTTGGAAATTTCAGTGGAGGGGTTGAGTTATGTGTGATTTTCACTCCAATTTGTCATTATTGCTCAAGCAATATGGAGTATTATAATTGTTACTCCAATCTGGCCAGCCAACGGTCAATATTGCACATGGAATACTATTAGGTGGCGTTCGGTTGCATGACTAATAATCATGAGACTATCCATCTAGGATTAGGTTGTGAGATTATTTTAGTTGGAGGGGATAGACTATGACTAATTATCATGAGACTATCCTTCTAGGATTAAGTCGTAGGGTTCAATCTTATGAACCAAACATGATACATAATTAATCATGGGATTTAATCTTGGCAACCGAACACCCCCTTATATTTGTCGGCTCAATTTGGCCCAAAAATTAATCCTGTATATTTATCTTAGAAATTTTTTAGATTTTATATGTTAAATATATTAGCTTTAATAGTTTTCGTAAAAAATTAACGTTTCATATTATTATTCCAACTTGACTAGCCCAAAAAATATTATGGCCCATTTTCAGAGGAACCTTCACCTAACTATTTAGAAGAATTCTCTCCGTCCCATTATAGATAACTCATTTTTTTTTTTTTTATTCCAATTAAAATGATCTATTATTAAAAGCACATTTCCCTCTACTTAATTCTCTCTCTTTTATTTTATTCTTTCGACATCACACACAAAATAAAGTTTTATAAGTTTTCATGCCGCTTAAAAATGGATTATCTTCCTTATAGAGGGAGTATTTAATTGTCAAATGTAGATGAATCAAAGCACATTCACCTAACCATATATCAAGAGGTCGACAAATTTGGTTCTCCCAAGATTAGTGGATTCGTGAATACCAACACGTGGGACGGTCTCCACCAGGTCCAGGCACCAATGCCTTTTAGATTGGTTAATTGTCTTATATCTTAATTTTTTTTTTATTAATTTATACAAATTGAACAATTCGTAGCTAGAGTTTAGTAATTCACACTAATGTTGTAATTAAGGATGTTAATTTAACTCGAACACCACAAACTGTCCTAAATAATCCCATGATTTCATAACATTAATTAGAATTTAAAATTTATAACTCAAAAGATCACAAACTAAATAACTTCAAATCGAATAGTTTGTTACCCAATATAATTGATTTGAAGTTAACTCTGTCCTCTTAGAGTAATTCTCAATATTTAAATTTCACTTTTCATTAATTTTATAAGGTTAGAGTTGAAATACTAATAGTTATTTGTATGCATATAATTATTTATTTTAGATAAAAAATTATCAATAGAAATATTTTAATTAAAAAATTATCCAAATATTCAAGCTAAAAGTTTAGAATTAGAATTTAAAAACTATAAATCGATATATTTATAAGAGCATCTGCAATAAGAAAAAGTAAATGAAACAGGTATATCATCTATTTACCTTCTCAAAAAGTGAAATATACCATTCCAAAAAGTATCACATTCCAAAAAGAAAAGATATATAGAAAGGGAATTATAAAAAAAAATGAAATAATAGTACAAAATACATTAAAAAACATAAAGTGTAATACAAATATGATAGTTATAAGATTTTACCTCATCATTGATAGATAGGTAAATATAACTCTTCACAATAGGAAAGATACAATGCCTTTTCAAATACCTCTCTCGTTGAAGAATAATTTTTCATTAAAAAAAAATATATGATAATTATATGACTTTATCTCTTCATTTACCTCTCCTTTTGAAGATGATCTAATGTGAATAGTATGATTACTTGATGAGTTTGGTCCGAATACCAGTGAATTGGTTCGATCGACATCCTTAAATACATTGCACGGAGAAATCAAGCAAAATCAACATAGTTCGATAGTTCATAATCGGTTTTGGGCCAGACTGGATGTAGAGATTTTAAGTTTTGTTTAATGGAATTTTAGTATGGGCGGGATGAGCTTAAGTTATTCAAATTTAATGGCCCCGGTGGTGACGACGTCAAAATAGTAGTATGTTTTTTTCTTGTATAATTTCAGGATATCAGTTCAATAAGAGCTGAAAATAATATTATTAATTTGTCACACATTAAAATAAAAGAAAAAAAAAACATTGGTTGGCCCTACTTTCTTTTGTCCACCAATGGATGGGCCCAAACCCAACCCAAAGTTTTTTGCACCACAAATTTTGTTGCAAGCTTATTTTGGATCCAGTTGGGACCCTATGTAGATTCAATCGACCCAACATAGCCCAAGTAATATTTTTTAAAAAATCCAACACAGAGCAATATTGAATAAATACATAATCCACTCGTGTTATAATCATGGGAGCGGATCCCTTGTTGTGGTGGAAACACATGAACAGGGATGTTGTGCTATGATACGCCACCGTTTTGATTCAGTTGTTACAGCCCTTAAAACTTTCTCAATTAGCTGACATTTTTCGACGTAGTAACCTTAATTTATTTGGCCTTAGTATTGCACTAATCTACCGCCACACGCACCGCTAGTATAAATACAAAATTATTTAATAATTTGTTGAATAGTGTCATTTTTATAGTGTTATTTGTCTGTAAATACATGAACTTTTATAATGTTTTGAATTTTTCTCCGAACTTTATTTTTTAATATAAATGCATTCCTTAAATTAAAAAATCAAAACTGATGTGGCAAATTAAGGCTTATGTAGCAGTTGTAATTTTCATTTGAATAACTAAAAACATATAAAAAATCCATGTAATCATCTTGCTCACTCCACCTCTGTCCCCTTTATGATAATACTATTAGTTATAATTTTAAACAATAAAATTTACTAATTACGAAAAATTATGCTCAACAACGTATTACTCCCTTCGTCCCACAAAAAATGTCACACTTGTGGGATGACACAAGATTTTAGGAGGTTTTGTTTTGTATGTTAAATGGAGAGAGAAAATATAATTTTTATATTCATGTGAAAGAGAACTTTATATTCATGTGACATCTTTTGTGGGATAAACTAAAAAGGAAAGTGTGACATCTTTTGTGGGACGAGGGGAGTATAAAAAAGACATTTTTCAACAAATTACTCCCTCCGTCCCGGCTAAGATGACACATTGCTTAGCCGGCACGAGATTTTAGGAGTTATTGGTTAAAGTGTTTAATTGGAGAGAGAGAATGTGGGTATAAGTATTAAAGTATAGAGATAAATAAAGATGAATATTTTAATAGGAGTGAGAAAAAGTGGTTGAGTGTATTAATTGAAGAGAGAAAGTAACCAAAAAAGGAAATGTGTCATCTTAGTTGAGACAAACTAAAAAGAAAAATGTGTCATCTTAAGCAGAACGAAGGGAGTATTAAATAAGTTTGTATTCATCATACTAGCGGTGCGTGTGGCGGTAGATTAGTGCAATATTAAGGCCAAATAAATTAACGTTACTACATCGAAAAATGTCAGCTAATTGAAAAAGTTTTAAGGGATGTAACAATTGAATCAAAACGGTGGCATATTATAGCACAACATGTCCTGTTGTGTTTCCACCACAGCAGGGGATCCACTCCCTAACAACAAAAGTTGCAATTCTAAAGTGACAACTCAATAATACAACATTCATGATTGATATGGTGAAATCAAACAAAAATACCAAGAAATCACTGCAAAGTTCTTGAATTTGTTGAGAAAATTCATACTTTGATTAACATGTGCATCACTCTGTAGCAGCAAAATCAAGGCCTCAAAGAGTAGTTCTTCTACAAATAAAAAGTAGATTGCATCTCTGTTTTCACTTTCAAAAACTAAGAATCATATCTTTTGCTCAAATATCATGGACGCATATACCAATGGCAAATAAAAATGTTATATTATTGGACATATACACAAGTTGCCACATGATCTAATACGACAAAGCCACCATCGCTGTTGTTCTCATGTCTTCTTTGACAGCAGTGGCTCCAGATGACTGGTGTCGTTTCTCGACGAGATAATCTCCCGAGTCCCAGACTCCAGCTGAGACAGAGCAGCTTCTTCTGAGCACTGCTTCAGTAGCCGGTTGAAGAGACTTGATTTCTTTTCCAGCAATGGGGACTGACTTGTGAAAGAATTGGTCAAGCTTTCTACCTTCTGTAGACAGACTTGGACTGCATCGTGCACACGAACGAATAACTATTCTCGGCCTATCAGATCGACCACCTCAGCTTTTGTCAGTGTCAGTAGAACGTCTCGGTTTGGATTGGAAATGGCTATCTGGAAAAATACAGGAAAATGATTTGAAGACGAGGGAAGCTCAACAATCATGATCAGAAATACACTAACTTGAATTATTTTCTTACCTGGATGTTACGAGATCTGTATTCGTGATATAAGTCTTTTAGAGCTTGAACAGCACTCGAGTCTATGTAACTGTAAGTCACACAGCTGAAATAAACGACCAATGCAATTGATATTCACCGACTGACTACATGAAGTATAAACGAGAAAGAAGTCATCTCAAGATTGACACAATGGATTCCTTTGACCTCTGGGCCTCGCCTAATAGGTCCATCGACTACAACCTCATATTCTCGGAACCTAGAGAAAGAAAATAGGACAGCATGGTTATAATAGAACACAAACATGATCAGTTTAAGACAGATTTGTCACCTACCTATCTTTGATGTAGCTTATATTGGCAAAATAGATTGGAGCATCAACACGAACAAAAGCCAGTGAAACGCCAACCTGAGCACCAATTAAGTGAAGCAATGAGAAAAAAATAGCACTGTGAATAATAAGATAGGCTTACTCCAATATTGAGAAGCAAAGACAACTAGAGAACTGACAGGCTCTAAAAGAATGCAATCATAGATCACGTAAATGCATGTTGGAACGTAGAATACAGGTAACAATAGTTTGAACACTTGGGAATGGCCATTGATTTTGCAGAATTTCTTAATCAAATTATGAAAAAGACTTAGATGAAGTAAGCATTATAGAAAATGTGGATCGAGTATTCATAAGCATAGATAGTATAGCTGATTTTAACATCGAAGAGCTAGCATATATAATAAAGAAACTTATGATAATGGGAAAAAAATAAAGATGAAAACTACCAAACATAGCAGACGAACAAAAAGTTAGAATACAGTTCAATTTTTTCCTAAAATATCGTCAATGTGATCTATACTTACACCAAGAAGGACGCCGATCTCTATGCCAAGGAACAGGGTGAAGATGAAAGTAATGGTCCAGAGAAGAAGGTAGCTTCAAAATAATCCACCTGAAATGGTGAAGGGTAAAACTATACATTGAACACTAAAACAACAGTTGTGCTTAAACAAAACCTTCTACACATCTTATGTTAACATATTGAAATTTCCAATGAGTGGTTATTGTAACAATGATAAAATGTCATGCTCTTGAGATACAATGTTAGCTAAATGCTTCTGAAAACAGAAAACATGCACGACTTATGTACGCTTCTAAAGCACTACTCTCACCAGTCCAATAACAACAGAAATGACAATGGCGGCTATACCACACTGCAAAGAGGCACAAAATGAAGGAGAGTAGATTATTGATAGCAACAGAATATTAGTACTTGTACTCGAAATAAATGTCACAACAGGTATAGGTTCCTCAAATATCTTTTCTTCAATTATATGTGGTGCAGGATCATTTTCAAGATTAGCTGTGAATCATGAAAGTGGAGCTTATCTGGAGTAGTTATGGGATGTGCGCTTCAATTCCTGACTCCATTGTTTTAATACAACAGGTTAATTTCAAGACATTGTTCTTCTCAATTGAAACTATGCTTAATATTCATGCTCATTTTGCTTAGGACTTCCATTGGCACTTGTTGCTACAATTCCTTTCGATGGCATAAAAAATCTTATCTGACATTAAGCAGTCTTGATATAGCATAGTGCTTAAACTGCATAAAAAGAATATGTAGTTTGGAACATTTTAGATATGTATGGTGATGACTCACCAGTTGTAGGGTCAATTGAAAAGAGAGAACTATCAATGTTTGCAGCACCAAGACCAAATAACTGTGCTCAGAACAACAGGTGTAAGGGGGCAAGAATCTCATAAACTAAGGTATACTTTAAGAAGGTATGGAGAATTTTGCATGAATAACCAAATAAAATGATGATAATAAAATGCCATGATTTTCATATACAAAGTTAACCAAACACTTATGAGAACAGAAAAGAATGATTGCATGATCACAAATCATGGTTAAGTTCAGCTTTTACAAGTTATCAAATGGAGCATCTTATCAACTTGTGACAAGAGATAATAAGATATGCCTTCCCTTGTTATTGTATTACAGAACAAACAGAGTACACACGTGTCGCCATGAAGAATGAAGCCAGCATGTTTTAAACTCCCCAACATAACAATAGTCATTAGTTTTATTCATGCTCTTCAAGTTGTATATAACAAGACTGTAGTTGTAGGCTAGCGCTTTCAGATGTATACATTCATACTCGGAAAACAACCCCTTGGCCATGAGCATAATGATGATCTTGGAAGCGGGGTTGTTGTAATCTCGAGAACAAAAAAGGCATTTCATGACGTTGAGGTAAGTAGTCGTAGCATGGGAAAAGTACCTTGAAGACTGAATTTCTCCTTTCTGCCACATCATTCCAGTAGACCAGGTCTTTTTCTTGCTCGGGTATTGAAATGATGCCAGCAACAGTGACGATCATGAAAGCGGCAACTTTATGAAGTTGAGGAGGACAAATCTCATCACCAAACACCTTCTCACATAGTAGTTCCATACATAAGTCACCAAACACAAAAGCATTAATCAATTTTCCATACAAATGGATGTGTTCATAGAAATGTTTCACGCTACCCATGCATACATATATCCGTCATCCATTTTGGTGCTCGCCTCTGTATTTGATGATCATACGTATATCCATCATCATTCTCTTCCTCATTCTCCTCATGATCATCTGTATATCCATCATCATTTTCCTCATCCGCGCCCTCTCCTATATTCTCAACATTAATGCCAATTTTTCAGTGAAAACTTACAAGAATGATCTTTACACAAAGCTACTGATTCTCTATTCGTTCAACAAAGGTTTTAATAATAAATTGGCGAAGTAAAAACAAGAAAAGAAATAAGTCATTAAAGTATTGTTAGATGAAATTTGATAAATATGTGAGACAGAAAATGAGGCATGTTACCAAAAATACCTTTGACATCCACTCCTTAATTGACAATTTCTTAATCATAATCTGCTTCCTCTGTCTGACTGCTCTCATAATCGAACGTATATACACCATCATTCTCTTCCTCCGTAACACTCTAGCGTATCAAAGCACGTCCATACCTGAAAATGTTACATAAATATTTGGAAATCATATCAGCCTAAAACACTTAATTTCATGTATTAAGACTAAGACATGATTTGACTTGCAGTTGGAGGACTAACCTTACGTATTTGACAGTTGTCGGTTTCTCGTAAAAAGAAGAAGACATAGTACCACGAAGCGTAACAATATCGCCTGGTTGTAACTGGCTGACCCAAGTCAAAGCTACAGGATTGCAGTCCTCTAATTCAATCTCTATGGTACGATAACAACCGTCAAGAGAAGAAGGTCGGCCAATATGTACTAGTGTATAGCAATATTTCAAGCTTAGGTATTGAAGTGCGGAAAAACTTCTGCATCTTGGTTTCAACTTCACTAAATCACTTTCTTCAATTAGAAGAAACCTAAGCCTTTGAAAACTATCTCTTTTTGTTTTCCAATGCGAACCCACAAAGGCGTAGGATCGCAATTTGAGAACTTCAAGACGTGGTAAAGAACCAATTACATCCATGTATTTCCATGGAAACCCCATGCCACTCAAATGTAACTTTTTCAAATTACATGGCAACTTCAATGCCCCATCAGTCACTGGTAAAACATTACCTTTCTTGATGACTGGATTTGTGATGCTGAGCTTTAAAGTCTCTAAGCTTTCAAGTGTTGAAATGTAATCAAAGCAACTCAAAAGATCGTTGTGATCCTCATAAGGTGTAAGCTCAATCTGTATTCCTAATTTCTTTATGTTAGGAATTCTTTTGGAGAGTTTGAAGATAGTACAAATACCAGCATTCACCCCTACCAGAGTTGAGAGCTTTCCCAATGAAACAACATGAGATGGAGCTACAAGGCTTTTTCCCAATATCTCGATATGCTCTAACTCTTTCATGTCCCATATTTCCATCGGCACATATGATGGAGCTCCACGACGTCTAATTTTCATATGTGGATGGATAATCAAGACTCTAAGGTTGAAAAGCTTAGATATGGTTGAAGGGACTTCTCCATTGCAAGTTAGAGCAAGGTACTTTAGTTGGACTAATGTCAAAATTTCTATTGGAAAAGTGTAGAAACGTTGATTAAGAGCATTCATTTCCCTTAGCAAAGTGAAACCGACATCTATTGAAATTGGATATTGGTGGTAAGGACCATAGAAAAGGAGAGAACGTGCTAAGGATGCACAGTTGAATCTCAGTGTGTCACGAAAGTCTTTGATGCCAAATAAAATGTTATTATCAAGGCACAAGCCGCGCTGACCTTTTAGAACTTCTTCTTTGGCATCAGTTAACTTATTTAAGACATGATACAACTTGTTCTTACTAGCTTCTTCTCTACACATGTGCCGCCATGAAGAATGAAGCCAACAAGTTTTAAACACAATAACCAAATCATCATTACGAGTTTTATCAACGCTCTTCAAGATGTGCAAAACAAGGTCGTAGTCGTAAGCTAGCTCTTTCAGATACACACATACAATACTATACAAAAAAATCAATCCCTGAGCCTTGAGCATACTGATGATCTTGGAAGAGGGCGTGTCGTAATCCCGAGGGAAAACTCCCATAAACAAAAAAGGCATTTTAAGATCTTGAGGTAAGTAATTGTAACTTGGGAAAAGTACCTTCGATATTTGATTATATGCATCCTTGAAGACTGAATTTCTCCTTTCTGCCACGTCATTCCAGTAGACCGGGTCTCTGTTATGCTCAGATATTGAAATGATGGCAGCAACAGTGACGATCAAGAGAGGGAGACCTTCACAGTGCTTGGCGATTTTGGCAGCAACTTTGAGAAGTTGAGGAGGGCAAATCTCATCGCCAAACACCTTATCACATAATAGTTCCATGCTTTCTTCTTCATTCATAAACTGCACCTTATGCCAAGAGGTAGTTAACAAAGTCGGTTTGATCAATTTTCTATGTCGACCGGGTTCGATCAATTTTCTATGTCGACCGGTAAACAAGAAATGAATATTTGCATTTTCTATGCTTGAAAAGTAATAATACATCCAATTCCATGCATCTGAATCCCAGACATCATCCAACACAATGAGGCAATTCTTACCATCCAATCTTTCTATCAAGTAGTCATCTTCAATTTCTTCATCTCCTTGAGTGATTCCAATTCCACACAGTTGAGCAACAATGCCTTCCAAAATTTGACTGGATGGTTGAGGTACTCGGCCTAGGGTGACCCAGGCGCGACACTGAAACTTGCTATGAATTTCTGGATCTTGATAAATTTGCATAGCAAGCGCTGTCTTTCCAACACCTGCTGTTCCAATAAGCCGCTGGAAACTAATCTGGTCGTACTGTTGGCTCATGAGATAGGTTTTGAGTTCCTGAAATTGGTCGGATAATCCAATCATCTTTGTGTTGGGTCCATGGAAACCTATTGATGAGGAAATAGGTTCGTCTTGAGGCATATTCTCTACTTCGTAAACGTAGTCCTTCTCCATATCCTTGAGCTTCTGGATCAAGGAATTTGCAGCATTTTGCAGACTCTGAAGATCAATGGAGACTATCTCCGGAAGAGTTTCAAGTTGAGAAGGAATCTGTTGAATGAGAAGGGATTCCAATGAGTCTTCAAATCTCCAGATTGCCTCTTTGATTCTTCCATCCAAAGCATTCACCTTCTTCCTGCTCCGGCTTGGGCTCGTCTCGTCCAACCTTTTCAGAATTTCTTGCCGAGGCTGCAACTCCTTGATCACAACTTGTAGGATTTGTTGAGAGCTAGCATTACCAACGAGGCTAAAACGAGAACAACTGAGAATATTGGTAATTGTATTCCTAAGAGAAAGAACAGCACCATAAGCCGTCATTTCTACGATATGAATACTGGTGGTGGAAAGAACATATGAGATTGATCAAAAAATTGCAGCATATATGAACAGCAAATTGATCAAAGAATATATGAAATTGATCTGTATGAATATATGAGATTGATCAAAGAATATATGAACAGCAAATTGCAGTGGAGAGCTTAAATTATCTGTATGAATATGATATGATAAAGAAGAATGGTGTGGTAGACATGTTTTATACTAAAAACATTATCTAATGAAATCCTCCAATAATCTGCTGAAAGTGTAGTTTTAAAAAAACTAGTATCACCCACATGCGATGCACGACCCATTTTTTTATATAAACTTATTTTATATTGTAAAATGATTTTATAAATTCATAAAAATATTATTGTATGAAATCTGAAATCATAAATATATAAAATAAAAAATAATTATTAAAGATATAAAATCAAACAAAAAAAATAACACATGCACCGAATGAGAAACAAAAAAAAAATAACTCTTCCATGTCCCACACTTGTATTGGTACATATGATGGAGCTCCACGGCGTCTAATTTTCATATGCGGATCAAGACTCGAAGGTTGAAAAGTTTAGATATGGTTGAAGGGACTTCGCCATTGCAAGTTAGAGCAAGGTACTTTAGTTGAACTAGGCTCAAAATTTCAATTGGGAAAGTATAGAAACATTGTGTAAGAGCATCTATTTCCCTTAGCAACATGAAACCGACATTTGTAGGAATTGGATATTGGTGGTAAGGACCATAGAAAAGGAGAGAACGTGCAAAGGATGCACAGTTTAATCTCACCGAGTCACAAAATTCTTTGATGCCAAATAAAATGTTGTTTCGACACATAAGCCGCGCTGACCTTTTAGACTTTCTCCGGAGGCATCATTCAGCGTATTCAAGACATGATAAAACTTGTTTTTACTAGCTTCTCTTCTACACGCGTGCTGCCACGAAGAGTGAAGTCGACAAGTTTTATACGTTAAAACATAGCGAGAAGTTTTATCCACACCCTTGATGCTGCATAAAAGAAGACTGTAGTTGAAAGCAAGCTCTCTCGAACATGTATTTCCCCACTCATGCCTACGTATCTCGACCTCTTGCCAGTATAACAACCCCTCAGACCTCAGTGGTGAGCATAGTGATGATCTTGGAAGGGGGATTGTCATAATCACGAGGGAACACTCTGATAGGATAAACCTCCTATCAGGGTGATCGGCGTCCGTGGATCGGCGATCTATCTGTCGCGGGCGAGTGCCCGACTCACCCATCAAAACGACGGTTTTCTCACTTTGGAGAAGCCAATGAACGATAAAATATTATTGATATTCTTGATTGGTTTCTCAAATGATTACAATAGATCCTATTTATAATGCTAATAACTAACTTAATGAATAAGAAAACAAAGATATGGAAAAGATATACAAATCCTAATTTATCTAACTAATAACGCTCGTATCAACTCCCCCACGGTTGAAATTCACCTTGTACTCAAGGTGGGAACTCGACAACCAAATCTGGTGTTGTGCGCGGAACGTCTTTCATCGGGCAGTGGCGCAACTTTGGTTCGAGATGGTAGGAATGCATAACTAGTTGTTGTGCACGGGTGGATTCCCGTCGGGCAGCGACATAGCTGTTGGGCAATAAACACAGACAATCACGAATATAAAGGAGAATGAACACAACGAATTGTTTACCCAGTTCGATACAAAGTGTATCTACGTCTGGAGGCGATGCCAAGGCAGGGATTTCACTATATAATTTGAGGATGATTTTATAATGAGGGGGCACCTCTATTTATAAGCAGAATAGAGAGCCCTAATTCTAGTCAAACTAGGAAACATATTCCATAAGGAAATATCTTCTATGCAATAAATCTATCACAAGGAAATATACTTCTAGGAAACAAATCTTAAATATGGTAGGAGATATTTTAGGCTCCATAATTAACAATCTCCCACTTGGAGACTAACAACTCCTACGCCACCATATCCTCTTGATCTCATCCCTGCATCCGCTTAGCATCGCCTAACCTTCTCTTCAAGTTGCAAGGCCAATTGAAGCTATGCATAGCTTCAATTTCTCTAAGGTCACCACCTTAGTAAACATGTCTGCTGGATTCTCACTTCCAAGTATCTTCTCAAGTTGCAGGATTTTCATCTCCACTAGGTGTCGAATGTAATAATACTTCAACTCCACATGCTTTATCCTAGAATGAAACGCTGGATTCTTTGCCAAGAAAATAGCACTCTGACTATCACTGTAGAGTCTGCTACTCTTGTTCTCCTTCCCAAGTTCATCTAAGAAACTCTGCAACCATACCATCTCCTTGCTTGCCTCCATCGCAGCTACATATTCAGCCTCCGTAGTAGACAAAGCAACGGTCTTCTGCAACTTAGAAGTCCATGAAATAGCAATACCACCATAAGTAAATACATACCTGGTTGTGCTTCTTCTCCCATCAAGATCATTGGACGTCAAGTCTGCATTCACATAACCTACCAGCTCGACATTCTTGCTATTGAAACATAAGACTCTTTCTGTAGTACCTCTCAAGTATCTAAGGATCCATTTAACTGCTTCCCAATGTTGCTTGCTCGGATCACCCATGAACCGACTCACTACTCCCACTGCTTGTGCAATATCAGGCCTCGTAAACACCATTGCATACATAATACTGCCAATTGCTGAAACATAAGGAACTTTCTTCATTTTAGAACGTTCTTCTTTTGTACTCGGCGACTCTTTCTTCGACAGCTTGAAGTGACTGCCCAAAGGCACACTTACTGTCTTCGAATTGTCCATGTTGAATCTTTCTAAAACCTTACCAATGTAAGCAGCTTGCGAAAGATACAATTTTCCTGCCGCCTTGTCACGCTCGATTCTCATGCCCAAAATTTGATTAGCCTCTCCAAAATCTTTCATGGAGAATTGTTCAGACAATTGCCTTTTCAACTTATCCATCTCCTATGGATCACCTCCTGCGATCAACATATCATCAACATATAATAACAGGATAAGATAGCTCTTGTCAAACCTTGTGTAGTAACAACAATGGTTAGCGTAGCATCTTTTATAGCCAATCTCCATCATGAATCCATCAAACTTCTTGTACCACTGCTTTGGAGCTTGCTTTAAACCATACAAGCTCTTCTTCAACTTGGAAAACAAGAGTTTCCTTTCCTTTTACTACGAATCCCTTAGGCTGTGTCATGTACAACTCATCCTCCAAATCACCATAAAGGAATGTCGTCTTTACATCCATCTGATGTAACAATAGATTTTCTGCAACTAACATACTCAACACTAAACGAATAGTAGTCAGTTTCACAACAGGAGCGAAGACATCTGTATAATCAATACCGTATCGTTGCTCAAATCCCTTGACAACCAGCCTAGCCTTGTAGTGCTTGCTACCATCAGCTTCACCTTTGATTCGATAGACCCACTTGCAATGCAATGCCTTTTTCCCTTTTCGAAGTTCCACAAGCTCCCATGTGCCATTCAGGAGAAGAGAGGCAAATTCGTCATCCATGGCAATTTTCCACCTTCGTTTATAAGGGCCTTCTCCTGCCTCTGCATAACACTCAGGTTCACCACCATCAGTAAGTAACAAATAGATATTAGAGGGCG
This sequence comes from Salvia hispanica, assembly GCF_029641045.1. Classification (NCBI taxonomy): domain Eukaryota; kingdom Viridiplantae; phylum Streptophyta; class Magnoliopsida; order Lamiales; family Lamiaceae; genus Salvia; species Salvia hispanica. The sequence goes on along the minus strand of NC_142693.1, from coordinate 28,400,079 downwards.
AGTACCTATCAGGTGCACGTCGCTCTCTAGTCTGTTTAGGCAACAGAGTAATCGGTGGTAGAGTGCTTGGTTCTTCTTCAAGCACCTCTTCAGCATTCTGACTCTCCTTGCTCCCACTCGAGTTTGAGATGTCTAGCTCGACTACTTGGGGCTCAGAACTGCTGGAACTCGACGCCTCCAATCTATCCTTGTATAATACCTGTTCATTGAAAACGACATCTCTACTGCGAATAACCGTACGGTTCTGCTCATCCCAGAGTCTATAACCGAACTCATCGCCTCCATAACCAATGAACGTACAGTTAATAGATTTGGCATCCAACTTACTTCTCTCAAAAAAACTAACATGAGCATAAGCAACACAACCAAAGATACGTAGGCAAGATAGATTCACCTCTTTTCTTGTCCAAACCTCCTCGGGTATCCGAAACTCCAACGGAACTGATGGACCTCTGTTGATTAGGAACGCAGCTGTGTTGACTGCATCTGCCAAAAAATATTTGGCAATCCACTTTTCAACCTAATGAATCTTGCTCGCTCATTCAACGTTCTGTTCATGCGCTCCGCAATTCCATTCTGCTGTGGAGTTCATTTCACAGTCTTTTCCATGCGAATTCCATTCTCAGCGCAAAACTCCTTGAACTCTGCAAGTTCATATTCTCCTCCATTATCGGATCTTAGACACTTCACCTTCAGCCCGGTTTCAGTTTCAACAAGGGCTTTCCACTTCCTAAAAGTATCAAACGCATCAGATTTACTCTTCAGAAAATAAACCCATACCTTTCAAGTGGAGTCGTCAATAAATGTCATATAATATTCAGAGCCTCCTAGGGACTTCACAGGTGCTGGTCCCCATAGATCGCTATGGACCAACTCCAACTTCTGCGTCTTCAATTTTCTGTCTTCTCTTGAGAAACTCACCCTTTTCTGTTTTCCAAACACGCAATCCTCACATAGGCCAACTTCAATAGTTTTCAAGCCCGACAGTAAACCTTTTGAGCACATTATCTTCATCCCTTTCTCGCTCATATGGCCAAGACGACAATGCCACAAATCTGCATTATTTGCTTCACTTGCAAGATCAATGCAATCTTTGGAGTTAGTTGTGGTATACAACGTACCCTCCTTCTTACCTCGAGCTACTATCATAGCTCCCTTGGTAATCTTCCAATTGCTGCAGCCAAATGTTACCGTGTACCCTTCTGCATCAAGCTGCCCAATCGAAATCAAGTTTCTCTGTAATCCAGGAATGTGTCTGACTCCATTCAGTTTTATTACGGATCTATTGGATGTCACTACCTTCACGTTTCCCTTTCCCACGATATCTAAGGGCTCGTCATCAGCCAGATATACTTTCCCTAAATCGCCAGAAACATAGTTTTCCATTACCTCCACATTGTTGCATGAATGGAACGACGCTCCAGAATCCAATACCCACGATTCCATCGGACTACTCACACTTAGGACCAACGTCTCGCCATCGTCATCTGACATGGTAGCGTTTGCTGTATTCTTCTCTTTCTGGTCCTTATTCTTATATATCTTCGGTGCCTCACACTGATTTCTAAAGTTCTCAAACTCATCACAATTCTCACATTTAACTTGATCCAAATCCTTCTTGGATTGACTCCTTCCTCTGGATTTTGATCTTCCACGATTTTGTATTCCCTTCGATCTGCCTCTCTGTTCTGTACTCAATACTGAACCAGAAGTAGAAGATCCTGATTCTTTCTGGCAAACCTCCTCACCAATCATCAGATCTCTTACTCTGTCAACTGTCAGGTTTGGCTCTGCAGCAGTAACTGTTGTCACTGTGCCAGCCCAACTCTCAGGCAGGGACGATAGCAAAATTAGGGCACGAATTTCATCAGTGAATTTAATATCAACAGAGTTCAGTTGCGAAGTAATCACGTTGAACTCGTTGAGATGTTGTTGCACCTCTTTTCCCTCTTGCATTCTAAAATTAAACAATTGTCTAATCAGATGTACATTGTTTGCCGTTGATGGTTTCTGATACATATCCTCCAAGATCTTCATCATCTCCTTCGTCGACTTTGCTGCAGTCGTGTGATAAGCCACCTCCTTGGACAACGATAGCCTAATCGCGCTCATCGCTTTTATGTCCGGCAACTCCCACTCCTCCGGTTCCATCTTTTCGCGTTTGGCTTTTAAAGGTTTCCACAAATCTTTACCGTACAGGTAATCCTCAATCTGCATCTTCCAAAATCCGAAATCAGATCCGTCGAACTTCTCTACAGCAATCTTCCCGTCGATCCCCATCGTGATTTTTGCCTCTTAAACCCTAGGCTCTAGATACCAGCTGTTGGGCAATAAACACAGGCAATCACGAATATAAAGGAGAATGAACACAACGAATTGTTTACCCAGTTCGATACAAAGTGTATCTACGTCTGGGGGCGAGGCCAAACCAGGGATTTCACTATATAATTTTAGGATGATTTTACAATGAGGGGGCATCTCTATTTATAAGCAGAATAGAGAGCCCTAATTCTAGTCAAACTAGGAAACATATTCCACAAGGAAATATCTTCTATGGAATAAATCTAGCACAAGGAAATATACTTTTAGGAAACAAATCCTAAATATGGTAGGAGATATTTTAGGCTCCATAATTAACAATAGTTGTGATTCGATCGGTGTTTTGGAGGGTGAGATCGGGATGAAAGCACCAATTTGATAGGATAAACCTCCTATCGGGCTGATCGGCGTCCATAGATCGACGATTGATAAATGTCTGTCGCGGGCAAGTGCCCGTCGAGCACGACGTTTTTCTTACTCTGGAGAAGAGAATGAACGATAATATTGATATTCTTGATTGATTTCTCAAATGATTCCAATAGCTCCTATTTATAATGCTAATAACTAACTTAATGAACAAGAAAACAAAGATATAGAAAAGATATGCAAATCCTAATTTATCTAACTAATAATGCTCGTATCACACTCCCTTAAACAAACAAGGCATTTTAAGATTTTGAGACAAATAGTCATAGCTTGAAAAAAATACCGTTGATATTTGATCATATGCATCCTTACATGAATATACTCTCATTTGAAAAATGTGAGAATTTGACCATTTGGATTATTTATTTGGCAGGAAGCCCTTGTTATCACTCCAATTTGTCCAGCCAAGAAAAGTCGTGTCACTTCCGGATTTAATCGGTTTTTTAAAATATTATATTAACACTAATGAATCATAATGATAATAACGTGTATAATATATTGACTCGGTAATAATAAAATACAAACTCATGTATGGTACAAATTCCAAATTTTTTAATATAGTGTCAATGGAATATCAACACAATATCAGTATTATGTAAAATTTCAAGATTTTGATGTCAACACATTATCAATGCAATGTCCATTGACATTGTATAGACTATTTTTATTGTTATTTTGTTATCTATTGACATTTTCTAAGGCTACACCTACCATTGAATAGTATCCAAACAAAATGATTACTTTTATTAATATTAGATACTCCCTCCGTCCACCAAAATTTGTCCCATTTTTCTATTTCCGTCCGTCCCCCAAAATTTGTCTCATTTCACTTTTATCATTTTTGGTAGTGGACCTCATATTCCACTAACTCATTCCTACTCACATTTTATTATAAAACTAATATATAAAAGTAGGACCCACAATCCACTAACTTTTTCAACTCACTTTCTATTACTTTTTTTTAAAACTCGTGCCCGGTTAAACCGGGACGAATTTTCGTGTACGGAGGGAGTAATATTTAAAATGTGCTCAAGATAGGTAGGATTTGTGCAGTAATGATACCACCTTTTTCGGCCGGCCAAATTGGATTTAGAATTATCATCAAATAGTATCCAAACAAAACGATTACTTTCATTAACATTAGATAATATTTAAAATTATCATCATCTAACGTTACACCTACCATTGAATAGTATCCAAACAAAACGATTACTTTCATTAATATTAGATAATATTTAAAATGTGATCAAGATAGGTAGGATTTGTGCAATAATGATACCACCTTTTTCGGCCGGCCAAATTGGATTTAAAATTATCATCATTTTATCACTCCACTAATATTCTGAGTCAAATTCTGCCCTTAATATGGTGTGAAATAACTAGTAGAAGTGCGTGCATCACAATAATAAAGCAAAAACATATTTTATAGACAATTTTATAGTATTCTGTATCTATATCTACTTTATGATAGTATTTTCCAAGATTGGCAAAGATTTACATATTCTATCTACTATTATTTAGTTTTAAAATAATAATTTAAAAGTAATAAAGTAAAGTAAAGTGCCACTAAAGTTGTATTAGGCACAAGGACATGGCGATAACCAATAATGATGCGAATTATGTTAAAAGGGAGTAATTAATAAAATTTGGTTAAATTCTAGTTCCTTTTGCAATTTTAAAAATTAAGAAAAATAAATTATAAAATTTGAATTCATATATACTTGAATTTGGCCACAATTTATGCTTTGTGTTTTATAACATTATTCAATTTTTTCCATTCTTTTCATATTATTGCTTTAATTGCTTTGATCACACACACCCTGTCCACACCACTGCTAACTCTATTCCTTCGACCTACACCACCACTCCACCACCAACTATAAAATACAATAGAAAATAAAATATGAGAGCGTTGGAAAGAATAGAATGAGAAAGATAATTTATGTTTATGGGATGCTTGTAATTATTAATTGATAGGTTTAGCTGAATAGCAACATGTTTAATTGATCACATTCATAATTTTGACCAGCTCTAGTATATGTTGCCTCTTCCTTTTTATTTTTTTATTTTTAATTTTTTCTGTTATGTTTTTTCTAGGGAAAATAAGTAAATTAAAAATATAGAGAGAGAAAAACGTTACACTATTTAGGTAAACTAACAGCATTAAACATTGGCATAACTTAGAAGCTCGAAATGGTTGCTAAAATGTTCCCTTTAATTAATAAGTTAAAGGTTCGAGTTATTTTAATATTGACATACCTTAGAAGCTCGAAATGGTTGATAAAATGTTTCCTTTAATTAATAGGTTAAAGGTTCGAGTTATTTTATGTGCGCGTGAGTGTAATATCTCATGATATATGCATTATTAAATGTAGTTCAAAGTAATATTTGAGTTATTCACCTAATTAGTACCGGTGAGATGTTGATTCGTTGAAAAAGATTAGAGCGTAAAATATATCTATAGCTTTCCATGGTCATGGTTGACATTATTTGTATTTCTACGTTTCCAATAGAAAATGAGTCAAATGACATGACAACAAAGTGCATTATAGTAGGTAAGATTAACAGAAACTCAATGTCAGGATGTTGGTCTGATGATTGTGAACTTCTAGTAGGATGTTTGGCATGAAAGATTTTAAGTCAAAAGTAGTCTGATTTTTGGTCATTTAGTTTTGGGCCAATAAAGTTTCAGCCCATGTCAGATCGAAGGTTCAATTGGGCACAAATCATTGGGCCGAGGAAATACGATTTTAATTTCTCTGGCCTCCTAAATCATGCGTTGACCAAATAATTGGGATTGAATCATATACTCCTCCGTCCACATAAAATAATCCAATTTTATCAATTTTGGATGTCCAAAAAAATAATGTCATTTTTATAATAAAAAGTTTCAATTTAATATTTTAGAGCATCTCCGGTGGCGGACTTCCTACTAGGACTCCACAAAAACGTCCTGCCACGTCATCACTAGGACTTCCCATCCCACTGCCACATCACTAGGACTTCCCCTGCACTAGGACTTCCCACTAGGACTTCCCGCAATAAAATTAAATTCACAATTATTCAATTTACGGAATTAAAATTTACGGAATTAAAATTTCGACACAAATACGAATGGGGAAATGCGAATATTTCATTAAAAAAAAAACATACATTATTCGAAAAAAAAATTTACATAGTAATAGAGATTTAGAGAGAGAAACTTGTTAGCACAAGTGGTGCGAATGAAATGAAGTTCAACGAGCAGTATATATAGAGTTTTTTTTTAAATAAAAAAAATAAAATTAAACTCGGACGTCCGCGGCGGACGTCCGCTCGCCCGTCGCCAGGATATCCGAGGACGTCCGATGTCCTCACGGGACGCCCGTGTCCGACTTATTTTGTTCCAATGGCGGATGTCCCGGTCGCCCGTCGCGGAAGTCCGACCGGACGTCTGCCGTTGGAGATTTTTATATTTTCTCCTTGTCTATTACTTTAGTTTCTTATTAAAATTTATGTCGTCAACAAATGGTGCTATTTTTTGTGTATGGAGGGAGTAGTATATTTTGTGGAGTATTTTTTGTGCATGGAGGGAATAGTATATAGGTAAAAAAGGTAAATACCAAAACCATCAGCTAAATAATTCCCATTAAATTCATGTGCATTCTCATTTTAAAAGAATCCACTGTATAACAGAGGATATTTATTCACCTATCCACATATTCATACTTTGATTAACATGTGCATCACTCTGTAGCAGCAAATTAAAGCCTCAAAGAGTTATCTTGCAAATCAAAAGTGAATCTTACAAAGAATCACATCTTTCCTTAATAAACACTACAAGTAAAAAAAAAATAGCCCTATAAACTCACATGCACCTTGACGTTTGCTGTTTGCCTCTGTATCCTGATACTATTAGAGGACTGCACAACAGAGGTTTTAATATAAACTGGCGAAGTAAAAAAGAGAAAAAATAAGTTAAAAGTATTGTTAGTTAAAATTGAATAAATATGTGAGAAAGAAAATGAGGCCAGTCATGTTACCAAAAATGAAATGGACTAATTTTTGTGGGCATATCAAAATGAAAAAAATATGACTAATGGTTGTGGACGAAGGGAGTATATAATACCTTTGACATCCTCTCCTCGATTGACAATTTCTTAATCATAATCTGCAACGACTTCCCTCATAATCGAACGTATATTCACCATCATTCTCTTGCTCCGTACTCTCATAATCAGACGCATTTTCACTATCAATCTCTTCATCTGTACCCTCATAATCGGACGTATATGTCACCATAATTCTCTTCTTTTGTATCCTCATTATTAATGGACATACATTTATCATCTTCGCTCTGGTACATATCATCTCCATCCGGACCATACCTGAAAATGGATACATAAATATTTGGAGATTGGAAGTTATATCAACCTAAAACACTTATTGTTACAAGTCTAAGACATGATTTGATTTGTAGTTCTAGAACTAACCTTTCAAATCTTATAGTTTTCGATTTTTCATCAAAAGAAGAAGTGGAAGTAACACGAAGCAGAGCATGACGACTTGGTTGTAATTGGGTGGCCCAAGTAAAAGCTAAAGGATTGCAGTCCTCTAATTCAATCTCTAGGATAAAATTATGAAAAAGAGATTGTATGCTAATATTTTCAAAGTTTGTAGCAATGTTTCAAGCTTATGTACATAAGCTTGGTGAAGACTCCATATCTTGATTCCCATTGCACCAAATCACTTTCTTCAATTAAAAGAAACTTAAGACGCCGAAAACAATAATCTTTAGCATTCCAACGCCCAAAGGATCAAGTTGTGGTAGATAAAATAATGACTAAAGTTTTAGATTGGCTAACTGAGAAGGATGAAGTTTTTTTTTTTTTTTTTTTTCACTTGATATCGCTATCGATATTATTGTTTCACTGACTTCAAATTTTACCAAATTTAGTCTCTCTCAAATATCATGGATGTTCTTGCTCGTTGCCCCGGCATTGGCGAAAGAAAGGTAGTCTATGTTTTCACTTTTCATGCATCAAAGAAAGGAACTGTAAGGCGAATCAAGAGACGAGCAAAGAGCATATATAAGAAAGAAGAAGAAATCAGTGTATGATCTGCCCTGAAGGCTGCATTTGCCTAGTATTCCAGCACCAGTGGAAGCAAGAGGAAGGCAGTGGTGCAGGCTGAACTGGAAATGAATCGAATTATTCGGATCGCCACATTATAAAAGCATGTTAACTAAATGAGTCGAGCTTAGGGCATTCACAACGCAGCGCATTATCTCATCACTTCACTTGCACTATTCATGGCCACACACTAACTTAATTCAACTGACAACCATGGACCTTGATTCAATATTTATTGGAAATTAAACCAAAATCCCATGAAATCACCGGAAAAGTTCTTGAATTCATTAACATGTGTATCACTCTCTAGCAGCAAAATCAGAGCCTCAAATGGTTCTCCTGCAAATCAAAAGTAAACTACATCACTTTTATTCAATTAGAAAGAATCATATCGTGTGCTTAATTAATACTAAAAGTAAAAATAATAGCCCTATGAACTCACATGCTCCTTGATCCTACGTATCTTCGTCATCATTCTCTTCCTCATTCTACTCATGATCATCTGTATATTCGTCATCATTTTCCGCATCTGTGCCCTCCCCTATATCCTCAAGATTAATCCCAATTTTCAGTAAAAACTTAAAGATAATCTTTACTCAAAGCTACTAACTCTTTTAATATAATTGCTCCTCATTATTCACATACTATCTGTAGTGGACCGACTCAACGACACATGTTTTAATATAAATTGGTGAAGTAAAAAAGAGAAACAATTATTCGTTAAAGTATAGTTAGTTGAAATTGAAAAATATATGAGACAGAAAATGCGGCTAGCCATGCTAGCTACCAACACTGAAGTGGTTTAATTTTTGTGGACGATCAAAATAAAACATGACTATTTGGTGCGGACGGAGGAGTATATAATACCTTCACTATCCTCTCCTTGACTGGTCATTTCGTTATCAGAATCTTCTTCCTCTGTACCCTCACAATCGGATGTAGATTCATCACCATTTTCTTCCTCCGCATCATCGGACGTATATTCCTCCCCAACATTCTCTACCTCTTTATCCTCATGAGTAAACATAATGTGATCATCATTACTCAGGCATAGAGCAGCTCCATACCTGAAAATGGATACATATATATCAACTTAAAACACTTAATTTCATATTTATATATTAAAACTATGACAAGTTTTAATTTGCAGTTGGAGGATTAACCTTATACAATTGATAGAAGTTGGTTTCTCATAGAAAGAAGAAGAGGTAGTGACACGAAGCATAGAACTATAATGTGGTCGTAATTGGCTTGCCCAAGTCAAAGCTAAAGGATTGCAGTCCTCCAATTCAATCTTAATAGAACAGTAAATTTTGTCAATAAAAGAAGGTCTGCACATTTCATCTAGTTTGTAGCAATGTTTCATGCTTAGGTATTTAAGCTCAGGGAAGCTTCCATATCTTGGTTCCCATTGCACCAAATCATTTTCTTCAATTAGAAGAAACTCAAGACTCGGAAAACTATAACATTTTGTTTTCCAATGTGTACCCTGGAAGGCATAGGATCGCAATTTGAGAGCTTTAAGATTTGGCAAAGAACCTATGGCATGCATGTATTTCCATGGAAACCCTGTGCCACTCAAATGTAACTTTTTCAAATTACATGGAAACTTCAATGCCCCATCAATCACTGGGAAAACATTACCTTTCTTGATGACTGGATTTGTGATGCTGAGCTTTAGAGTCTCTAAGCTTTCAAGTGTTGAAATGTAATCAAAGCAACTCAAAAGATCGTTATGATCCTCATAAGGCGTGAGCTCAATCTGTATTCCTAATTTCTTTATGTTAGGAATTCTTTGGGAGAGATTGATGATAGTACAAATACTAGCATTCACACCTACAAGTGTTGAGAGCTTTTCCAATGAAACAACATGAGATGGAGCTGCAAGGCTTTTTCCCAATATCTCTATATGCTCCAACTCTTTCATGTCCCATATTTCCATCGGTACATATGATGGAGCTCCACGACGTCTAATTTTCATATGTGGATGGATAATAAGACTCTAAGGTTGAAAAGTTTAGATATGGTTGCAGGGACTTGTCCATTGCAAGTTAGAGCAAGGTACTTCAGTTGGACTAGGGTCAAAATCTCTATTGGGAAACCATAGAAGCGTAGTGTAAGAACATCTATTTCCCTTAGCAACATGAAACTGACATCTATAGGAATTGGATATTGGTGGTAAAGACCATAGAAAAGGAGGAAATGTGTAGAGGATGCACAATGGAACCTCACTAAGTTGCAAAACTCTTTGATGCCAAATAAAATGTTGTTTTCGAGACACAAGCCACGCTGACCTTTTAGACTTTCTCCAGAGGCATCATTCACCTTATTCAAGACATGATAAAACTTGTTTTTACTAGCTTCTCTTCTACACACATGCTGCCACGAAGAGTGAAGTCGAAGTTTTATCCACACCCTTGACGCTGCATAAAACAAGACTGTAGTTGAAAGCAAGCTCTCTCAAACATTTATTTCCCCACTGATGTCTACGTATCTCGATCTCTTGCCAGTATAACAACCCCTCAGCAGTGAGCATAGTGCTGATCTTGGAAGTGGGGGTGTCATAATCCCGAGGGAAAACTCCCAAAAACAGAAAAGGCATTTTAAGATTTTGAGGCAAGTAGTCGTAGCTTGGGAAAAGTACCTTTGATATTTCATCATAAGCATCTGTGAAGACTGAATTTCTCCTTTCTGCCACGTCATTCCAGTACATTTGGTCTCTGTTCTGCTCGGATATCGAAAGGATGCTAGCAACAGTGACAATCATGAGAGGGAGTCCTTCACAAAGCTTGGCAATTTTAGCAGCAACTTTGTGAAGATGAGGAGGGCAAATCTCATCGCCAAACACCTTCTGACATAGTAATTCCATACTCTCTTCTTCATTCAAAAACGGAACCTTATACCAAGAGTGAATAAACACATCATCATTGATCATTTTTCTATGTCGACCAGTAAATAAGAAATGAATACATCCATTTCCTATGCGTGAAAAGTAATGTTTCATGCAATTCCATGCATCTGTCTCCCAGACATCATCCAACACAATGAGGCAATTCTTACCATTCAATCTTTCTTTCAATTCGTCATCTTCTATTTCTTCATCTCCTAGAGTAATTCCACAGAGTTGAGCAAGAATGCCTTTCAAAATTTGACTGATGGGTTGACGTACTCGGCCTACAGTCACCCACGCGCAACACTTAAACATGCTCTGAATTTCTGGATCTTCATAAATTTGCATAGCGAGCGTTGTCTTTCCAACACCTACCGTTCCAATAAGCGGGTGGAATTCAATCCGGTCGTAATGTTGGCTCATGATATTGGTTTTGAGTTGTTGAAATTGGTCGGATAATCCAATCATCTTTGAGTTGGCTCCATGGAAACCTATTGAAGAGGAAATAGGTTCGTCTAGAGGCATATTCTCCACTTGGTAGATGTATTCCTTCTCCATATCCTTGAGAGTTTGGATCAACGAATCGGCATCATTTTGAAGACTCATGAGATCAATGGAGACTATCTCCGGAAGAGTTTGGAGGTGAGAAGGAATTTGTTGAGTGAGAAGGGACTCCAATGAGCCTTCGAATTCCCAAATTACCTCTTTGATTCTTTCATCCAAAGCATTCACCTTCTTCCTGCTCCGCCTCGGGCTCGTCTTGTCCAATCTTTCCAGAATTTCTTGCCAAGGCTGCAACTCCTTGATCACGATTTGTATGATTTGTTGAGAGCGACCGGCAAAGCTAAAACGAGAACAATTGAGAATGCTGTTTATTGTATTCCTAAGAGAAAGAACAGCTCCATAAGCCGTCATTTCTCCGATATGAATATTGGTTGATGGAAAGAATATATGAGACTGATTAATCAACTTGCAAATTTTCAGTGGAGAGCTGAAATTATCTGTGTGCATATGATATGATAAAGAAGAATGGAGAATGTGGTTGTGGTAGACATGTTTTATCCTAAAACCTTATCTAGTGAAATCCTCCAATAATCTGCTACCACGTGGCATATATTTACTTTATTACCTGCATACCATTTGGCATTTTCCTTAGTTGCATTATTTATTATTCCCTCCGTTCCCCATAATTTGTCACCATTTGACCCGGCACGAGTTTTAAGAAATGTAAAAGAAATTAGGTTGAAAAAATTGGTGGCACGTGGAACCTACTATTATATATTAATTTTATAATAAAATGTTAGTGGGAATGAGTTAGTGAAATATGAGGTCCACTACCAAAAATGGAAAAAGTGAAAGGTGACAAATTTTAGGGACGGACGTAAAAGGAAATATGTGACAAATTTTCAGAGACGGAGTGAGTACTATTATTGTACAAGAATTAATAAAACCATAGAAAAATAAATAAATAATAGAAGTTTGAATAAATTTTAATGTAAAAATAGTTATAAAATCATTAATTGAGATTTGTTCTCAAATTACATAGTGAAAAATTCTTGTTGCTTATAATATATTGTTCACAATTTTAAATTAACTTGTGTCATTTTTTTATCGGCTGTGATTTTTGGCTGATTTTCACAATAGAATACTAGTTGAGAATAAATTCAAATTTTATGATTTTCTTGGTTGATTTTTAAATTTATAAAATGGACCATAATTTAACCAAGCTTTCATATTTTTCAAACAATTTACACATATCACACAACTAATCCTTTGAGCAAATAATCGCCCAATAAATTATTGTAATTTTTCATAGAATTTTAGTTTGGGCCGAATCGTAATTTAACAGCTCTAATGTTTGTTGAGCTCCACTGCTTTTATAACTTTCTTGATATCAGTTTAATAAGGGTTAAAAATATTTTTTCATTATTTATACATAAAACAAAATAAAAGAATACATTAAAGTAAAAGAAAAGAAAAAAAACATTGGTAGACCCTCTCTCCTTTGTCCGTAATGGATGGGCCCACCCCAACCCAAATTATGGTGCAATCTGAATTGGGATCCATTTAGGGCCCTATGTAGTCTCAATCAGTCGGACCAACCTAGCCCGATTTCGAGGTGAGTGTTGACTTTGAGGCTACTGCACATAGAATAAATGACGTTTGATTTGTTGACAAAATAGTCCTGATTTCGAGGTGAGTGTTGACTTTGAGGTTACTGCACATAGAATAAATGACGTTTGATTTGTTGACAAAATAGTCCTACAATCAAATATTAGATAAGAGTCATGATAAACAACCAAATTTTGTACAACCAAAATAAGATTATATTAGTAATTTTAATGTGTTAATTAAATATTAAAATAATAAATATAGATAGTTAATAAATTAAAAACACTTTATTAGTTTTTGACCTCATTTTCAATTTTTTATTTTTATATTTGAATTATTTCTCTATTATTTTTCAAATTTGAATTAAAATATGCATTAATTATATTTTATGATTCAAAAAAATTTAAAAAATTATACATAAATACCATAATATTATGCATGTTCCCTATACTATAAATATGTCTATCTTTTTAATTAAATGTATAAATAAATTACATTTTTTCTCAAATAAACTAATTTTTGGTTGTACAAAATTTGGTTGCATAGCTTTATTGATTAGATAAAGCCAAAATATATTCTATTTGGAATTAAACTAGTCAGGGCGGGATGTGATGGATAATCGTGAGACATAATATAATCATCACACTGTGAGATGGGCCAAAATAATATTGTTGTGGGCAAAGTTTTCAAGAAATAAGGAAAATTGGAAAAGAGATAAAAATTAAATATGATCTCTAGTCATTATTCCCAGGGAAACCAAATGATGAGGAAAAAGGTTCGTCTTGAGGCATATTCTCCACTTCATAGATGTATTCCTTCTCCATATCCTTGAGCTTCTGGGTAAATAAATGAACTTCGTTTTGCAAACTCTGCAGATCAGTGGAGACTATCTCTGGAAGAGTTTGGAGTTGAGAAGGAATCTGTTGAGTGAGAAGGGATTCTAATGAGTCCTCGAATTTCCAGATTGCCTCTTTGATTCTTCCATCCAAAGCATTCACCTTCTTCCTGCTCCGGCTTGGCCTGTTCTTGTCTAATCTTTCCAGAATCTGGGGCCAAGGCTGCAACTCGGTGATCAGGCCAGGCAAATGTCGGGATCTCAGATGCATGATTTGTTTTCAGCTTCACAATCAAGTCTAAGCGAGAAAGAAGTTCGAGAATGACTCACGAGCCATCTCAAGAATGATATAATGGATGCTGGTACTTCTGGGCCTCGCCTAATAGGTCCATCGACTACAATCTCATATTCCCGGAGCCTAAAGAAAGAAAGTAGGACAGCACGGTATAATAGAGCACAAACATGATGAAGCTGTTTAAGACAGAATTGGCAAAATAGATTGAAGCATCAACACGAACAATTACAATTCCGTTGTATGTATAAGCTTCGGGATACTGGTGGGAGTTTCTGTACACAGTTGTGCCAGGTAAATGCCCCAAGACAGCTGCAAAAGAAATCATGTTTCGATCTCAATGAAATTGCACCAATTAACATCATCCAAACCATAGTTTACAGAGAGTAAATGGGAAATGCAAAACATGTGAACTACTTCATTGTCAATGAAAACTTATAGCGGATCTGCTTAGCTAAAGATTAGATAATGACTTACCAATATGTGGATTAGCTGATTCATGGATGACAAAAGCCAGTGAAACACCAACCTGATCACCAATAAAGTGAAGCAATGAAAGAAAAAATAGCACTGTAAATATTAAGATAAGCTTATTCAATATTGAGAAGCAAAGACAACTGCAGAATCTGACAGACAAAGTTGTAAATGCATGTTGGAACGTAAAATACAGAGTACATATATTCACTTATGAATAAACACTTTTTTTCTCTTTGCTAATAGTCTAACCTCAAATTTATTTAAATGCCCAAGTAATGTATTCAAATCCAACCCATAACAGTAATATATCAATACACAATCCACTCAAGTATTAATTCTCAAAAGAATCCAACAAAGCTACGATTCTCAATTCAAGTGACAACCCAATAATACATCATTCATGATTCCTTTATTGGAGATCAAACCAAAATACCTAGAAATCACTGCAAAAGTTTCTTGAATTTGTTCAGAAAATTCATACTTTGATTAACATGTGCATCACTCCGTAGCAGCAAATTTAAAGCCTCAAAGAGTTCTCCTGCAAATCAAAAGTGGATTATATCACTTTTAACTACGAAAAATCACATCTTTTCCTTAATTAACACTACAAATAAAAAAATAGCCCTATAAACTCACATGCACCTTGGTGTTAGTGCTCGCCTCTGTATCCTGATGATCATACGTATATTCGTCATCATTCTCGTCATCATTCTCTTCCTCATTCTCCTCGTGATCATCTGTATATCCGTCATCATTTGCACCCTCGCCTATATGCTCAACATTAATGCCAATTTGTCAGTAAAAACTTAAAAGATAATCTTTACACAAAGCTACTAATTCTCCTTTCGTTCACTGCTAATACTATTAGTGGACTGCACAACAAAGGTTTTTGATACTCCCTCCGTCCCTGAAAATTTGTCACCTATTTCCTTTTTCGTCTCTAAAATTTGTCACCTTTCCCTTTTACCATTTTTGGTATTGACCTCACATTCCATCAACTCATTCTCACTCACATTTTATTTTAAAACTAATATATAAAAGTAGAACCCACATACTACTAACTTTTTTAATCCACTTTTGATTACATTTTCTAAAACTCGTGTAGGATCAAATGATGCCACATTTTCAGGGACGGAGGGAGTATCAAAAACCTTTGTTGTGCAGTCCACTAATAGTATTAGCAGTGGCCAAAGTAAAAAAGAAAATAAAATAAGTCATTAAAGTATTGTCAGTTGAAATTTAAATAAAGATATGAGAGGCAAGTCTTGTTACCGAAAATGAAATAAACAAATTAGGTGGGAATAAAAAAAATGAAAAAAAAAATATGACTAATGGTTGTGGACGCATAGAGTATAATAAATACCTTCGACATCCTCTCCTCGAACGGATATCCACCATCATTTTCTTCCTCCGTACTCTCATACTCAGACGTATATTCATTATCATTCCCTTCCTCTGTATCCTCATGATCAGATATATATCCCTCAACATTTTATTCCTACGAAGCCTCATTAATACACACAATTTGACTATCATCACTCCGGCGTAGATCTCCATATCTGAAAATGGATGCATAAATATTTGGAAGTCATATCGACCTAAAACACTTATTGTTATGTATTAAGACTAAGACATGATTTGATTTGTAGTTTGAGGACTAGCCTTTCATATTTGATAGTTGTCGGTTTCTCATCAAAATAAGAAGTGGAAGTAACACGAAGCACTACATAAGGATGTGGTTTTAATTGGCGGGCCCAAGTCAAAACTAAAGAGTTGCAGTCCTCTAATTCAATCTCTTCGATACGTTTAAGAACAAGAGACTGTGTGCTAATGTAGCACCCGCTTCTTTTATTTCTTTTTATATATGTTAACGTCGAACTGGAAATCTATCGTTCTCTTGTTTCGTGAAAATAAATGGAACTCGAGCCTTTGATGAACTTAATAGTGTAAATTGCAAAGTAAAAATTAAAGAAATAATCAAACGAACTAAACCAACTAATGTACGTTGCGGAATAAAAAGGAATGCTATTTAAGTGTTCCCGAAAGAAAATGTCCACATAATGCCCAAAAATTTGTTTCTTTGGAATTTCATGATGGTCTTACAAAAGGATGAGATGGGATATTAATATTACAATACTCTTGAATGAACCAAAAACTCAAAGAAATAAAGTCTAGGGTAGCTTGCACTTGGACTTCTCTTCCCGAGCCCACGCCGCACTACCACCGCGCCATATCCGTGCAGTCGCCGAGCCCAGGCAGCCGACGGAGACTCAGGGCAGCTGACCCACGTCTCAAGGCAGCCGCAAGGCAGCCATGCTTTTCCTCTCACCTACAAGATAAGTAAAGACAAGTTTAGTGACTAGGAAACAAAAGAAAAATAAAGGGGGCTATTAATTGAGGAAAGGAACAACATTTCCTTTAGTTATAGAGGACCAAGGAGTTGCCATAGAAGGCAAGTCAGCCCTGCAACAACTATTGCACAACAGCCATTTATTTCTCACGAGTACATACTCCATAAACCACCAAAAGAATAGCTAGCAAGGAGCCAAAGAGTCCAGATTCAATCTCTGCCAAAATCCCAACAAACCCCAATTAATAACTAGTACTAGTTACTCATAAAGATGCAAGTTTTGCAGCCATGAAGGAGAGACAAGGAGATCACTAAAAGTGATATTTTCTGCAGCAGGGCAGCAAACAATGCAGCAGCCATTTAAAGCCTCAAGAGTACACACAATCTGCCTATAAAACACCCTCCACAACACATTCAACCTCCTTTCACCCACACTTCAAAATTCAGCAAAAATAGAGAGTTAGAGGGTAGAGCAAGTAGTGAGCAGCAGCAAGTCAGCCACTCCCTCAATTTTCAGAGGTAATACACCTCCACCCTTTCCTCCCAATCATTTTTATGCCATCATATAGAGTCACCACAACTTAGGAATCACAATCAATATAAAACAAGCACGATAGGCTGCCTTTATGCTATAGTTTTGTAGCAAATTCTTTTAAGGGTTAAGCTCTTTCCAGTGAGCAAACAAATAAATCCCAACAAGTTCAAGAAATCCCCATTAATCACAATATAGAGCTTCTGCCACAAACTCAATTAATGGATTCAACAATCAAACTCCCACAAGATCAAAGCTTGAACATCACCAATAGTCAAGAATCGATTGTTACATAGGTTGCTAAATAAACCCCGATTTGAGCTAAGCAAAGGAAGGCAGCAAAAACTTAGCTTATAGAGAGGAACCGGAGGAAGGGAAAGGCGACGCCTTCTCCCTAACCGGGGCAGTAACGGCTGTTCCACCGCGTCGGGAAGCGGCGAGGCCTCAGCCGTGCGGCGACGGCGGAACTGGCTGGCGCGACGGAGATGCCGAGAACTCCTCCGCGTTTTCAACGGAGAGCGCCGGGGAGCACAGGCGACAACCCCGCCTTACGGAGTGTCTGACTGCGACGGCGGTGCTGCCTCGCTGAGCTCACGTACGCAACAACACCGGCTGTCACCGGTCCAGGGCCGGCTTCGGGCGGCGGTGCTTGTAGCAGCTGAGAGATCGAGCTCATAATCCCGGCGAGAGGCGTCGACGGTGGCGGTGAGAATGAGGCGATACCGCCGAGAGAGAGAGGAGGGAGAATGGATTAGGGTTGTGTGTGTTGAATTGGGGATTTTGTGATTTGTTGAGGGAGAGACACCGATGGTTTAGGGAAGGGAGTATTTGGTATTGGGCCTCTCTAGAAATAGATTGGGCCACCAATTAATTAAAGTATGGACTAAGATTTTATTTTAAATCATGGGCCTTTTTATGTTATGGATTAATTAATAGTCCGCTAATTATTTCCACGAAGATAAGTCTTTTTTTTTCCGAACCTTAGCTTAAATGCTCGGATGATAAATTTTAAGAAATTATAATACGCTAGCGATGAATAGACCTCGAGCCTAATTTTTAGTACTTAAATAAATGGCTTAGAAGGTAGCACCCTCTAAGTAAAGCGAATAAATTTCTCTAATTTAATTAAATCTACTGATTTAATTAATATTCAAGAATTCTAGAACTCTTCTAGAAATTTTAGAGGAAGAATAAAATGATCACGCACTTAGGATGCATTCATGTTTAAGCTTAATGGATAGCTAAAAATCTAATTAAGTATATGGTTATTTTATTTCCTAAAGGGACGTCTTCACACGGCATCTAAGGCCAAGTTAAGGAAATTTCGGAAGGAGCTTTAGCTTTTGAGGTGGGCATTCTTTTAAAACGTGTTTCTAGTATGAAAATGTGATTCTTTGCTCAAGTATGTTGTCATGCCATGTTTTTGTTTTATGATTACCTATCTGCTTGGCTATGCCAAATCAAGTTAAATCGAATTCGGGTCCCAGTAGGGCCGCAAACCCTACTCGGACTAGTGTACACATAAGGGGACCGTGAGCTAACAAAAGGGGTTGGCCGGTCCAGTGACCGTCGTGGAATGTGGCCACATTCCCGGTTCACACAATGTTCAGATATGGTAGATCTATGTCATATGATTGCGCAATCAAAATTCTTATGAGAGGAAAAATATTTAGAGACCCGGGCCTTTTAAATAAAAACCCCGTGATCTCTCAACTATGGCTTGACAATTAAAATCAAAACTGTTTTTGGCAATGTGCTCACTGAGTATATCAAATACTCAGCCCTGCATGTTTCTTTTTAAATGTGCAGGTTGAACGTGGACGGGCAGACGATGGTGTTGGGCATGAATCCTCGAATAAGTCAATAGGTAGCCCAGGGTAGTATGTCTCCATACATACTGCCTTGTCTTGGACGTTTCCGCTGTAATAGGATTCTATGTTAGAGGGATTGTGAACCTAGACCGCACTCTGACTTTATGTTGTCCATTTCACTTTCACCTGCGAGACTTTTGTCCTAGGTTTCTTCTTATAAATCATGTTTATTTTTCATCCCTTGATTCTAAGGTGCTATTGAATCACGTTTAGATGCAGTCACCATCATTAGGAAGTTTGTGGTCGTGACAGCTAATATTTTCAAGTTTGTAGCAATGTTTCAAGCTTAAGTACTTAAGCCTGGATAAGACTCCTTTTTTTGATTCCCATTGCACCAAATCACTTTCTTCAATTAAAAGAAACTTAAGACACGGAAAACAATAATCTTTAGCATTCCAATGTGAACCTTGAAAGGCGTAGGATCGCAATTTGAGAGCTTCAAGATTTGGCAGAGAGGCAATGTCATTCATGTATTTCCATGGAAACCCCATACCACTCAAATGTAACTTTTCCAAATTACATGGCAACTTCAATGCCCCATCAATCATTGGGAAAACATTACCTTTCTTGATGACTGGATTTGTGATGCTGAGTTTGAGAGTCTCTAAGCTTTCAAGTCTTGAAATGTAATCAAAGCAACTCAAAAGGTCGTTACAATCCTCATAAGGCGTGACCTCAATCTATATTCCTAATTTCTTTATCTTAGGAATTCTTTGGGAGAGTTTGGAGATAGTACAAATACTAGCATTCACCCCTACTAGAGTTGAGAGCTTTTCCAATGAAACAACATGAGATGGAGCTACAAGGCTTTTTCCCAATATCTCTATATGCTCTAACTCTTCCATATCCCATATTTCCATCGGTACATATGATGGAGCTCCACGGCGTCTAATTTTCATATGTGGATGGATAATCAAGACTCGAAGGTTGAAAAGTTTAGATATGGTAGCAGGGACTTCTCCATTGCAAGTTAGAGCAAGGTACTTTAGTTGGACTAGGGTAAGAATTTCTGTTGGGAAAGTATAGAAACGTTGTGTAAGAGCATCTATTTCCCTTAGCAACCTGAAACCGACATCTATATGGATTGGATATTGGTGGTAAGGACCATAGGAAAGGAGAGAACGTGCAAAGGATGCACAGTTCAATCTCACCGAGTCACGAAAGACTTTGATGCCAAATAAAATGTTATTTTCGACACATAAGCCACGCTGACCTTTTAGAACTTCTTCGGCATCAGTTAACTTATTTAAGCCATGATAAAACTTGTTCTTACTAGCTTCTTCTCTACACACGTGCCGCCATGAAGAATGAAGCCAACAAGTTTTAAACTCAGTAGCTAGACACTCAGGATGAGTTATATCAACGCTCTTCAAGATGCGTAAGACAAGGTTGTAGTCGTAGGCTAGCTCTTTCATATATTTACATCCACATTCATACGAGGAAAGCAACCCCTCAGCCATGAGCATAATGATGATCTTGGAAGGGGGAGTGTGGCAATCTCGAGGGAAAACTCCCATAAACAGAAAAATCATCTTAAAACGCTGAGGTAAGTAGACATAACTTGGATAAAGTACCTTTGATATTTCATTATATGCATCCTGGAAGACTGAATTTCTTCTTTCTGCCACGTCATTCCAGTAGACCACGTCTTTTATCTGCCCGGATATTGAAATGATGCCGGCAACCGTGACGATCAAGAGAGGGAGACCTTCACAAAGCTTGGCGATTTTGACAGCAGCTTTGTGAAGGTGAGGAGGGCAAATCTCATCACCAAACACCTTCTCACATAGTAGTTCCATGCTTTCTTTTTCATTCAAAAACCGCACCTTGTACTCTGTAGTAAAACTAAATTTATTCATCGAATTTTCATGTCGGCCGGTAACCAGCACATGGACAAATATGACGTATCTAAAGAAATAGTGCATTCTCTGCATTGCATCTTCTTCCCAGACATCATCCATCACAATGAGGCACTTCTTTCCATGCAATCTTTCTCTCAACACAATGTTGTCTATCTCTTGGTCTCCTTGAGTAATTCCACACAATTGAGCAAGAATGCCTTGCAAAATTTGATCAAACGGCTGAGGTACTCTGCCTACGGTCACCCACGCGCGATACTCATACCTCCTTTGAATTTGTGGATCTTGATAAATTTGCATTGCAAGAGTTGTCTTCCCAACTCCTGCCGTTCCAAGTAGCACGTGGAATCTAAACCACTCGGCATCTCCCAGAAGTCCGGTTTTGAGTTCTCTAAATTGGTCGGATAATCCAATCATCTTTGAGTTGGCTCCAGGGAAACCAATTGAGGAGGAAATAGGTTCGTCTTGAGGCATATTCTCTACTTCATAAATGTACTCCTCCTTCATATCCTTGAGTTTCTGGATCAATGAATGAACTTCGTTTTGCAGACTCTGCAGATCAATGGAGACTACCTCTGGAAGAATTTCGAGTTGTGAAGGAATTTGTTGAGTGAGAAGGGATTCCAATGAGTCTTCGAATTTCCAGATTGCGTCCTTGATTCTTCCATCCAAAGCATTCACCTTGTTCCTGCTCCTGCTTGGGCTTGTCTTGTCCACTCTTTCCAGAATTTTGTCCCATGGCTCCAACTCGTTAATAACGCCTTGTATGATTTGTTGAGAGCGACCAACAAGGCTAAAACGATAACATTGGAAAATATTGTTAATTGTATTCCTAAGTGAAAGAACGGCACCATAAGCCGTCATTTCTCCGATATGAATATTGGTGGTGGTGGAAAGAGTAAATGAGACTGATCAATTAAGTTGCAAATTTCAGTGGAGAGCAGAAATTATCTGTATGAATATGATATGATAAAGAAGAATGGATAATGTGATTGTGGTAGACATGTTTTATCCTAAAATCTTATCTAATGAAACCCTCCTATAATCTGCTGACACGTGGCATATGATTAATTATTACCTGTATCACCATTTGGCATTTTCCTTAGTTGCATTATTATTACTATTATTGCACAAGAATTAATAAAACCATAGAAAATTAAATATATAACTGAAGTTTGATTAAATTTTAATGTAAAAATAGTCAAAAAAATCATCAGTTGAGATTTGTTCTCAAATTACATAGTGAAAAATTCTTGTTGCTTATAATATATTGTTCACATTTCTAAATTAACTTATGTCATTTTTTTGCTGTGATTTTTGGTTGATTTTCACAATAGAATACTAGTTGAGAATAAATTCAAATTTTATGATTTTCTTGGTTGATATTCAAAATTATAGGATGAACCATAATTTAACCAAACTTCTTATTTTTCAAACAATTTACACATATCACACAACTAATCCTTTGAGCAAATATTCGCCCAATAAATTATTGTAATTTTTCAAAGAATTTTAGTTTGGGCCGATATGCCTAAAGTTATCGTAAATTAACAGCCCTATTGGTAGACGCTATGAAAAATGTCTTAGTTGAGAGCTCCCTTTTATAATTTTCTTGATATCAGTTTAATAAGGGTTAAAAATATTTTTTCATTATTTATACATGCAACAAAATAAAAGAATAAAAGAATACATTAAAGTAAAAGAAAAAAAAAACATCGGTACCTTTGTCCGCAATGTATGATGGATAAACGTGAGATATAATATTATCTTCACACTATGAGATGGGCCAAAATTATTGTTGTGGGCTAAGTTTCCGAGAAAAAAAGGAAAATTGGAAAAGAGATAAAAATAAATATGATCTCTAGTGAACAATAATGGAAACGGAAAGTATAAAGTTGAGATGCAATGTACTTTTTGTGAAGCTTTTCAATGCAGCTTTTTCTGTTTTGTGTTTCTAAATTTAATATAGAAAAACATTGGTCACATAATTTTACTCTACTTCCAGCTCGAGGTTCAAATAACTGATTATTTTCACAACCAAGAGGTGAATACCAAAACCTACCAGCTAAATAACTCATCATGAGTTTATTTAAGTGCTTAAATAATTTCAATATTAATCGAACCTGGAATTTATTTAAATAAAAATGGCCCTATCAACAGACATGCTCCTTGGCATAGGCGCTCGCCTCGCCTCCTCGTCATCAGTTTCTTCCTCCTCTTCATTGTCAGTGCTGGATTGAAGTATTGTTAATCAGAGGATGATGCGTTTCGGTGCAAGATTGGTGGTGATAGAAATAATTTGAGAAGTGGTTGAAATATTGATTGTGAAAAATGAGGCCCAGATCATTAAAAAATTAAAAAATTGCCATAAATTAATAGCAAGTAATCTTGATGGACAAGCAAAATGAAAAAATAAGATCATTTTTCATAGAAGGTTATATGTTTTTAGTGGTCACATCTTTTTGGTTAAGGAAACAAGAGAAAGGTATCGTTAGCAAACTGATTTATTTGGTGTCCTTGTTTTAAGCCTCCAATGCAAAACAAAGGTTGTCAATCAGAAAAACAAACCAAAACAACTGTATATTAAACCAAGCATAATACCCACCAACATAATCTAAAATAAGTCACAGATTTCAAATTCATTTAACGGTCTAATAATAAACCGATAGGTTTTAGACATGCATATACTTACAAAACATGGTTTCTCACCTTTTCCACTTAGGTATATATATAATCGCCTCCGTAACTGAAAATTGATTGCATGCATATTCAGAAGTTATAGTATTAATATAGCATGGGTTTAAATAAGAATTTGGTAATAGTAAAGCATGAGAGAGATAGAAAGTAAAATGATTAAAATATTATTGGACCAAAATGACAAAAGACAAAAAGTAGACTATTTTATGGAAGAGATATAGTATGTTTATAAAATCAAAATTTAAAATGAAGTCTATTGTGGCCTTGATTAGAATTTGACATATAACAGTTATCTTGAAATATGCATAAAGACTGAGACATAATTTCATTTGCAGTTGTAGGACTGACCTTTCAAATTTGGCAATTGTCGGTTTCTCGTCAAAAAAAGAAGAGGAAGTAACAGGAAGCCTAACACCAACACTTGGTTGTAATTGCCTGGCCCAAGTCAAAGCTAAAGGACTGCAGTCCTCCAATTCAATCTCTATGGTACAATCATGTTCGTCTAGAAAAGAAGGCATACTGATCTCTTCTAGTTTGTAACAATGTTTCATGCTTAGGTATTTAATCCCAGCCAAGCTTTGGTGTCCTGGTTTCCATTGCACCAATTCACTTTCTTCAATTAGGAGAAACTTGAGACTCCGAAAACTATTCCTTTTTTATTTCTTAATTCTCAATGAATCAAAATGATAGAGAATTCTATTATTTATAGAATTCTAAACTTTTAAACCTATCTTGCCAAGCAAGCAAAATAAATAAATAAAAAGATTACAAAAGACATGTAAATCAAATAACTAACTAAAATAAAAGATATGATATTAAAAATGATCTTCAGCGAGATTTGCTAACTCGATGACCCTATCACAGTACGCCATACGATCGCAATTTGAGCACTTCAAGAAGCGGCAACGAGCCAATGACATCCAAGTATTCCCAAGGAAAACCCGTGCCACTCAAATGTAACTTGATCAAATAAAGTGGTAACTTGAACGAGCCGGGAGTCACTGGGAAAACATGACCATACTTGACCACAGGATTTGTGATACTGAAATTAAGTGTCTCAAAATATCCATATGCTGAAATGCAATCAAAGCCACTCAAAAGGTCGTTATAGTCATCATAAGGCGTCACCTCAATTTGTATTCCTAATTTCTTTATGTAAGCATTTATTTTGGAGAGTTCCAAGATAGTACGAATGCTAGCATTCACGCCTTCAAGTGTTGAGAGCTTTTCCATTGAAACAACAACAGATGGAGCTACAAGGCTTTTTCTGGTTATCTCAATATGCTCTAACTCTTTCATGTCTCATATTTGTACTGGTACATATGATGGAGCTCCACTTCGTCTAATTTTCATATGTGGATGAATAATCAAGACTCGAAGGTTGAAAAGTTTAGATATGGTTGAAGGTACTTCTCCATTGCAAGTTAGGGCAAGATACTTTAGTTGGACTAAGGTCTAAATTTCTATTGGGAAAGTGTAGAAACGTTGTGTAAGGGCATCTATTTCCCTTAGCAACATGAAACCAACATCTATATGGATTGGATATTGATGGTAAGGACCATAGCAAAGGAGAGAACGTGTCAAGGATGCACAATTGGATCTCACCAATTTGCGAAACTCTTCGATGCCAAATAAAACGTTATTTTCCAGACACAAGCCGCGCTGACCTTTTAGACGGTCTTGTTGGGCATCATTCGACTTATTTAAGATATGATAAAACATGGTCTTACTAGCTTCTCCTCGAGACACGTGCCTCCACGAAGAATGAAGTCGGCAAGTTTTTTACTCGCTAACAGAAGACTCACGCGAAGTTTTATCCTTGCTCTTGAAGCTTCGCAAAACAAGACTATAGTAGAGAACTAGATCTCTCAGCCTATGCCAATCTTCCCTCTTATCCCACAACCCCTCAATGAAGAGCATAGTTATGATCTTGGAAAGGAGTGTGTCATAATCTTGAGGGAAAACTCCCATTAACAGAAAAGGCATTTTAAGAGACTGAATAAGTAGTTGTAACTTGGGTAAAGTACCTTTGATATTTGATTATATGCATCCGTGAACACTGAATTTCTCCTTTCTGCTACTTCATTCCAGTAGGTCAGGTCTCTGTTCCGCTCGGATTTCGATAGGATGTCAGCAACCGTTACTATTGTGAGGGGGAGACCTTCGCAAAGCTTGGCGATTTTGACAGCAGCTTTGTGAAGGTGAGGAGGGCAAATCTCATCACCGAACACCTTCTCACATAGTAGCTCCGTACTTTCTTTTTCGTTCAAAAACCGTATCTCATACCAAGAAAAGTTACACGTAGATGAGCACCATGCGTCGCGATGCCATTTTGTATGTCGACAAATAAGCAAGAAATGAAAACGGGGGATATAATATGAGATGTTTAGAAAGGAATCAAGCACATCCACTTCCCAGACATCATCAATCACTATGAAGCAATTCTTACGACGCAATCTTTGGTGTAAAAATTCTCCACCTATTTCTTCATCTACTTGTGTAATTCCACACAGTTGAGCTAGAATGCCTCGTAAAATTTGACTGCTCGGTTGAGGTACTCTGCCTACGGGACCCACACGCGACACTCGAATTTGCTCTGAATATCTGTATCTTGATATATTTGCATAGCAAGAGTTGTCTTTCCAACTCCTGCCGTTCCACGAAGTGCGTGGAAGCAATGGCTGCTGCGATCACCTCTCATAAGTTCAGTTTTGAGTTCCTGAAATTGGTCAGATAATCCAATCATATTTGAGTTGGTTCCATGGAAACCAATTGACGAGGTAATAGGTTCGTCTTGAGGCATATTCTCCACTTCGTAGATGTACTCCTTCTCCATATTCTTGAGTTTCTGGATAAATGAATGAAATTCATTTTCCAAACTCTGGAGATCAATGGAGACTATCTCCGGAAGAGTTTCGAGTTGAGAAGAAGTAATGTGTTGAGTGAGAAGGGATTCTAATGAGTCTTCGAATTTCCAGATTGCCTCTTTGATTCTTCCATCCAGAGCATTCACCTTCTTCCTGCTCCGGCTTGGCTTCGTTTTGTCCAATCTTTCCAGAATTTGGGGCCAAGGCTGCAACTCGTTGATCAGGGCTTGTATGATTTGTTGAGAGCGAACATCAAGGCTAAAACGAGAACAATGGAGAATATTGTATATAGTATTCATAAGAGAAAGAACAGCACCTAAAGATGTCATTCTTCTTATCTGAGAGTTGGTGGTGGTGGTGGAGTGGTGGCGGAAGGAATAAAGTTGGTAAGGTAAAGGGTGGAATAACTCAGCAAATTGGAAATTTCAGTGGAGAGAGGTTGAGTAGTTATGTATTATCAAAGCATTGATCCGAGAAATATCAAGAAAATGGAATATGTAATTAAAAGGAAAATTTTTGATAGATATAAATCACTACACATTCACAAATTTTGCCATTATCTCATCCTCTTCCTCTCTAGTGAAATGTACTCGATAATGTAACGATCGGATTTACTAGTATATGCTAGACAAATACGAAATTCACTAACTTATTGATGAATATTCTCTTGTTTGAAGAATGTGGTATTAACCAGAATTTGACCATATTCATGATTTATTTGGCATGAAACTCTTATTATCACTCCAATTTATCCGGCTGATAGGTCTTCTATTTAGCTAATCATAAAAGAGATGAAAATAAATAAAGATAACTAATTACCCTTAACTAATTAGGGATGTATTTATATTTATAAGCTAAATAGTGTTCAAAAGCCCATTGGATCTTGTGATCTAATGGTTAGATTAATGTCACATGTCATCTAATAATATAGATTATTAGTCTAATAACGCAACATAGCAAATAATGTACTATTTTAGTAAAATAATGTAGCATTTTAGTCTAATAATGTACCTTAGCAAATAATGTAGCTTATCACAACCATTCAATCCAAAGATCCAAAAGCTGTAATTTGTGCTGTATTTTACATTAAGAAGTTGCAAGGATCCTAACACACCTTTAACTAATTAAAATAAAAGATATTAAATTAATTAAAATTAATAAAGGTATATTAGACATGATTTTCAGCAAAATTTGTTAAATCGAGAACCTTTATCACCGGCCAAGAAAAGTAGTGTAGCTACCGGTTTTAACCTGCGTTTTAAAATATTATTCTAACACTAACAATAATAACGAATGATGATTGTTGAAATAGTATCCACAAAACAAGATTGCTTTCATTAATAGTGGTAGTATTAGATAATATTTTGAATGTGATTAAAATAAGTTATGTAGGATTATGGGCAATAATGACACCACCTTTTTGGTTGGCCAAATTAGACCGACAGTTGTCATCATAATATCACTCTACTAATATTCTGCTTCGAATTCGATCATATAAAGAAAATTTCTGTTATATCATAATATCACTCTACTAATATTCTGCTTCGATCAAAAATATAGAAAATTTTTGAAACATGAATTATAATATAAAATTAATATAATAAAAGAAAGAAATTATTAGTTGAAATGAATGATAACATAAGACCCATGTTACCAATAATTTAATTATTATGAAATAATTCTGGAAAGATTGGACGAACGACACTAATTAGTAGAAATGCATGCATCAAAATAATAAAGGAAGAACACTATATTCCTTATCTTTATTTGCTTTATGATAGTATTTGCCGACAAAAGAAGAGAAGATTGTCAAAGATTTACATATTCTATATTATCACTAGTATTAGAATAATATTTGTACTAAAGTAAGCCATTAAAATCATAATTAGGCACAAGGATAGGGCAATAATGACACAATTGATATTTTATTGGTTAAATTGTCTTTTAAAAGGTAATAAAAGTTAATAACATAGTAATTGGGACTTATCATATACAGTTAAAAGTTAAATATTCGGGTGTGTGAGTTGGCCAAGCGATAGATGTTAATAATGCCTAAGGTCCGAGTCCTTCGTGGAGCCTTTAAATTTATGTTTATTTAACCATAAAAAAAAGGGTTAAATACCATAACATTATCGAAATAATTCCCCATAAATTAAATGCACATTAATTCCCTAAGCGATAGAAGTTAATAATGCCTGAGGTCCGAGTCCTCCGTGGAGCCTTTAAATTTATATTTATTTGACCATAAAAAAAAGGGTTAAATACCATAACATTATCTAAATAATTCCCCATAAATTAAATGCACATTAATTCCCTAGGTATGTAATTCCCCATAAATTCAATGCACATTCTCATTTTAAAATAATTCCTAATATCACAGAGCACACATAAACAGAGCATATTTATTCACTTTCCACAAACACTTTATAGTACTATTTCTTTAAATTCCCAAGTAATGTTTTCAATTAAATCCAACACAAAACAACATTGAATTCATACATAATCCACTCAAATTACAATTCTTAAATTTAAGTGACAACCCTAAATAAGTAGTAATACAACATTCATGACTCATTTATTGGGAATCAAACCAAAATACCAAGAAATCACTACAAAGTTATTATATTTATTGAGAAAAATCATACTTTGAATAACATGTGCATCGCCTCTGCAGCAGCAAATTCAAAGCCTCAAAGATTTCTCCTGCAAATCAAAGGTGGATTATATCATTTTCAACTACAAAGAATCATATCTTTTACTTAACTAATACTCCATTCGTCCCACACTAAGTGGAGCACTTCTTGTTTGACACAAGATTCTATGTAGCGTTGTTTTGTGAGTTAAATAATAGAGAGAATAAAGCAAGAGAGAGAAAAGTAGAGAGAGTGATATTTCGATTTTAAGAAATGTGTCATCTAACGTGAGACATCCTGAAATGAAAAATGTGTTAACTCACGTGCTCCTTGACATTTGCGCTCACCTCTGTATCCTCATGATTACTCGCCTTTGTACACTCATGATCATATATAAGTATATTCGTTTTCATTCTCTTCCTCATTCTCCTCATGATCATCTTTATATTCATCATAAAGTATGGTTCCAAACCTGAAAATGGATACATATATATATGGAAGTTATATCAACCTACAACACTTATTATTACTTACCATTGTATTAAGACTAAGACATGATTTGATTTAGAGTTGGAGGAGGACTAACCTTTTAAATTTGATAGTTGTCGGTTTCTCATCAAAAGAAGAAGAGAAAGTAACACGAAGCGTACAAGTTAAACGTGGTTGTAATTGGGTGGCCCAAGTCAAAACTAAAGGATTGCAGTCCTCTAATTCAATCTCCTCTAGGTCATGGGGATTAAAGAGAGAAGGTATGCGGATAATTTCAAGTTTGTAGCAATGTTTTATGCTTAAGACTGCAAGCTCGCAGAAGCTTCCGCGTCTGGATTTCCATTGCACCAAATCACTTTCTTCAATTAGAAGAAACTTAAGACTTCGAAAACAATCATTTTTTACATTCCAATGTGAACCCTGAAAGGCGTAGGATCGCAATTTGAGAGCTTCAAGATTTGGCATAGAAGCAATGTCATTCATGTATTTCCATGGAAAACCCATACCACTCAAATGTAACTTTTTCAAATTGCATGGCAACTTCAATGCCCCATCAATCATTGGGAAAACATTACCTTTCTTGATGACTGGATTTGTAATACTGAGTTTGAGAGTCTCTAAGCTTTCAAGTGTTGAAATGCAATCAAAACAACTCAAAAGATCATTGTGATCCTCATAAGGCGTGACCTCAATCTGTATTCCTAATTTCTTTATGTTAGGAATTCTTTGGGAGAGATTGAAGATTGTACAAATACTAGCATTCACCCCTACCAGAGTTGACAGCTTTTCCAACGAAACAACATGAGATGGAGCTACAAGGCTTTTTCCCAATATCTCGATATGCTCTAACTCTTTCATGTCCCATATTTCCATCGGTACATACGATGGAGCTCCACGATGTCTAATTTTCATATGCGGATGGATAATTAAGACTCGAAGGTTGAAAAGTTTAGATATGGTTGAAGGTACTTCTCCATTGCAAGTTAGAGCAAGGTACTTTAGTTGGACTAGTGTAAGAATCTCTGTTGGAAAAGTATAAAAACGTTGTGTAAGGGCATCTATTTCCCTTAACAACATGAAACCGACGTCTATATGGATTGGATATTGGTGGTAAGGACCATAGCAAAGGAGAGAACGTGCAATGGAAGCACAATTCAATCTCACTGAGTCACGAAAGTCTTTGATGCCAAATAAAATCTTATTTTCGGGACATAAGCCGCGTTGACCTTTTAAAACTTCATCTTCGGCATCATCTAACTTATTTAAGACATGATAAAACTTGTTCTTACTAGCTTCTACTCTACAAACGTGCCGCCATGAAGAATGAAGCCAGCAAGTTTTAAACTCAGTAACTTCAAACTCAACAAGAAGACTTTTATCAACAGTCTTCAAGATGCGTAAAATCAGGCTGTAGTCATAATTTAGCTCTTTCAGATATTTACATC
Source organism: Salvia hispanica (assembly GCF_029641045.1). Classification (NCBI taxonomy): domain Eukaryota; kingdom Viridiplantae; phylum Streptophyta; class Magnoliopsida; order Lamiales; family Lamiaceae; genus Salvia; species Salvia hispanica. The sequence continues at coordinate 28,368,874 of NC_142693.1, read as the reverse complement.
CCGATTCATACGATGAAAGAAACCCTTGAGCCATGAGCATGATGATGATCTTGGAAGTGGGGGTGTCGTAATCCCGAGGGAAAACTCCCAAAAACAAAAAAGTCATTTTAAGATTTTGAGGCAAGTAGTCGGAACTTGGGAAAAGTACCTTTGATATTTCATCATATGCATCCTGGAAGACTGAATTTCTCATTTCTGCCACGTCATTCCAGTAGACTAGGTCTCTGTTCTGCTCGGATTTCGAAAGGAAGCCAGCCACAGTGACGATCAAGAGAGGGAGACCTTCACAATGCTTGGAGATTTTGATGGCAACTTTTTGAAGTTGAGGAGGGCAGATCTCATCACCAAACACCTTCACACATAATAGTTCCATGCTTTCTTCTTCATTCAAAAACCGCACCTCAAACCCAGAAGGAAAATAATAATCATTCATCAATATTCGATGTCGACCTGTAAGCAAGACTTGAACACTTTGATTTTGGATGTAAGGAAAAGTATGCCTCGTAATACGCCATGCGTCTTCTTCCTCCCAGACATCATCCAGCACAATGAGGCAATGCTTGTCAGGCAATCTTTCTTTCAAACTGTAGTAGTCCATTTCTTCGTCTCCTTGAGTGATTTCAATTCCACACAGTTGAGCAAGAATGCCTTTGGAAATTATACTGGCTGGCTGAGGGACTCGGCCAACGGTGACCCAGGCGCGACACTCAAACTTGCAATGAATTTCTGGATCTTGGTAGATTTGCATTGCAAGAGTTGTCTTCCCAACGCCGGCCGTTCCAACTAGGCGGCGTAAACCAAAGTTGAAGTGATCTCTCAGAATATCGTTTTTGAGTTGTTGGAATTGGTCAGATAATCTCATCTTAGAATTGGTCCCAGGGAAACCAAATGATGAGGAAATAGGTTCGTCTTGAGGCATATTCTCCACTTCATAGATGTACTCCTTCTCCATATCCTTGAGCTTCTGGATCAAGGAATCTGCATCATTTTGCAGACTCTGCAGATCAGTGGAGACTATCTCTGGAAGAGTTTCGAGTTGAGAAGAAGTAATGTGTTGAATGAGAAGGAATTCCAATGAGTCTTCGAATTTCCAAATTGCCTCTTTAATTCTTCCATCCAAAGCATTCACCTTCTTCCTGCTCTTGCTTGGGCTCGTCTTGTCCAATCTTTCCAGAATTTGGCGCCAAGGCTGCAACTCGTTGATCACGACTTGTATGATTTGTTGAGAGCGACCGTCAAGGCTAAAACGAGAACAATGGAGAATATTGTTCATTGTTTCAGCAAGAGAAGAAATAGCACCGTAAGCCGTCATTTCTTCGATCTGAAAATTGGTAGTGGTGATGGAGTGGTGGCGGAACAAATTAAAGTTGCAAAGTGGAGTAGAGAGCTTTAGTTTTGCTGTATTAGATCTGACCAATGGTGGTGGAGAATGGAGATTTCTTGTCGAAAAACCTTATCTTATTAAATCATCTACTTGTTTGATGACACTGACGCATGTATAATTATTTTTTCCGTCTAAAAAAAAGTACATATTTGACAGGATAGGTAACTCGTCTAATAAAAATACATGCAATTCGATGAACATAAGCATATAATAAAAATATGCTTATGAATTTGATTTGGCTCGTAAAATCCAAACAGTCCAACGGAAAGAGATAAAGTGTGACCCAAACAGTCTAGCATATGTAGTCCGATGCAAAATGGGATTGACTGATACGAATCTTATGTCGGAATGAGATAATACATCCGTCCAATTTGGCTAGCCAAAATAAATCGAGCATCCACAATGGATGCTCGATCTCACGCCCGATCGGTCGAGATCGGGCTCAGGCATCGGGCATCCATTGCAAGTCTCGGGCATGTCCGAGGACGACCAAGAGTTCAGTCGCGCCCCATCTCTCGCCCGATCCATCAGGCGTGAGATCGGGCGCCCATTGCAGGCCGATGCCCGAACCCGATCATTTTCTGTGTTTTTTTTTTAGTTTTAAATTATTTAAACCCTAATTAAACCACTACAAATACTCCATTTTTCTTCACTTTTCACACACCAAATCTTTCACTTTCTCTTCTCTATTCTCTCAATATCCACACTTTCAACAATGGATCCGAGTCAATTCTCAAACCCCCCATAATGTTTCACTTTCTCTTCTCTATTCTCTCTATTTAGATGACTAGTTTGATTTTTTTTAATTTAGTATTTTATTTTTAATGTAGTTTTTTTTAGCTAAGATGATGTAGTTTCACTTTTAAATTAAGTAATGTATTTTTATTTATTTTTTTGCGTTTGTGGTGTTTAATATAATATATTTTGGTATTTTAGTTTAATTAAAAATAAAATTAAAAAATAATAATTTAAAATTAAAATGAAAAGTGGATAAGAGATAGGACATCACTAAGACTTCAGGCATGCTGATGTGGCAACTATTACAGAAAGATAGGGCATGGCATGCTGATGTGGTAACCATTAGGACTAGGACTTTCAGGCATCCATCGTGGATGTTATTGCCCATACGAATACATAATTGTAGTCCATAAAAGTATTTAATTGTCTAAAGTGGGTGAATCAAAGCACTTTCAAGTTTCACCTAACCAAGTATCAAAAGTTGGACAAATTAACTTCGCCATAAGATTAGTGGTTTCATGAATCAAGAGAAGATATATTAAAAAAATATTAATGGCATGCCTCAAAACTTGGGATGGTCCCCCACCAGTCACTAAAGCCTTATATAAATGTTAATTATTGCTTAATTCTTTATTACTTCTTTTTATTAAAATTGAACAATTCGTAGCTAGAGTTTAGTAGTAGTTCACACTAATATTGTATGTAAGGATATAAATCCAACTCGAAACCTACAAATTGACTCAAATAACCTAATAATTTTATAAGATTAAGGTTTTAAAAAAATCACCATTTGAATAGCCCTGAACCAAATAGCCGGTAACCCAATAGAGTCGACTTGAAATAAAAATTGGCCCCAAATGAGATACTAATTTTCTAGATTTTATTTTCATTTTTCATTAATTTTAGAGTTGAAATAATACTTACTTGTATGTATGCATTCATCTATTTTAGATATAGAATTATCAGTCGAAATATTTTAATTAAAAAATCATCCAATTATTTGAGCTCGATTGGCCAATGAACAAATCGGAAATCTAAAAATTTAGAATAAGAGTTAAAAATATATAAATCGACAGATTTATAGCGTGAATAGTCTGACAACTTGCCAAGATTGGCCCAAATTCGAGTGGATTAACCCGATTGACGTTCCAAATGCACATAGAAACCAAGCAAAATCAACTCAGCTCGATCAATCCGAATGGGTCAGTTTTGGGCCAGACTGAGCCCAGAAAATTTAAGTTTGATTAATTTTAGCGTATAAACTTAATTATTGAACTTTAATGGCCCATGTGTTGGACAGAGAAAAATGTACTAGTCTGCTATTTTATAATTTTCTTGTATACCTTTTTTAATATCAAATTAATAAGAGCTAAAAATAATTTTTAATGATACATACAACAAAATAAAATGAAAAAATATATTGGTAGGCCCTCCTCACTTTGTTCACCAATGGATGAGCCCAAAGCCCAACCAAAAGTTATTTGCACTACAAATTGTGTTGGAAACTAAATTAGGATCCATTAAGGGCGCTATATAGTTTAAATCGGCCTAACCAAGCCCGATTTCTAGGAAGGGCTAGAGCCTAATATAGATGTAGAAATGTGGCATTTGATTTGCTGGACTAATTAATACTGACACACAATATGAGATAAATTGAAGTATACTTTATTCATAATAATATTAGTTATAGAGGGGATGCGTAATTATTAATAATAATAATAATTAATAATATTAATAGTAATAATAATAATAATAATAATAATAATAATAATAATAATAATAATAATAATAATAATAATTGTGAGGTGTAATGTGATCTTCGCACTCTACGAATGAACCAAGATATACTGCCATGCACTATTTTTTTAAGAAAATAAAAATAAACATAGTCTTGGCAAGAGTCAAGCTCTATCCGAAGAGGCCAAGAGGGGTTTGGAAATGGTTCTCAATCAACGATAAACGTGCCTTAATAGAACCTCACTAAATGCGCCATTGCTCAAGCACAAATTAAGATACTTGCATCCATCTCTTAGTCCCCTTTTTATGCAACACATTACACATACTACATGTATGTTATTATCGATCGTAACCCACCCATGACCCATCTCTATCTCTATAATATTTTCAAATTATTAATTATTTTTACTGAAAATTTTGGATGATAATCATAAAAGAAAGCAAAGAATTAGTTGAAAGGAATGATAACATAAAACTCATATTGCCAATAATTTAATATATTGTGAAATCATTCTGGAAAGATTGAACGACACTAACTGGTAGAAAATGTATGCATCACAATAATAAAGCAAGTACATTACTACATTTATAGAAAACTTTATACTCCGTATGTTTATTTGATTTATGATAGTAGTATTTGCCGACAAAAGAAGAGAAGATTGGCAAAGATTTACATATTTCGGGGAGTGATCAATTGCTAACTCATCATTTAATTGCTAACTACAACTAATTTAAGGCTATAGGATTTTTAAAAACGCGTGATCTACAATTTGCCGCGTGTAATTTTCGTTTTTATTAATAAAATCAAAAAAGATAAACAAAAAACTCCAAATTAGGGTTTTGGATGAAAATGTCATCAGTGTTTCTAAAATATCAACATATTACTTTAACAATGTCAACACAATGCTTTAAGAATGTTAACTCATTGTGTATATTGACATTCTACATGTATTATATTGACATATTTTATATAGTATGTTGACATTTCTGCTGTACGAAAAAATTAAAAAAATTTGAAATATTTTTCAAATTTTGACGTCGGAACATATGCATGTAGGATATTGTTGGAATTTTTATGAAATTATCTTTAATTTGATATATGTTATATGAATTTAAAGTTTTGGGATTTCTTATAAAAGTTAGTTATAACTAAACATGTAGTTAATTGACATTAATACTCATATTGATATTTTTTGGAATTAATCATATGATCTTATTGACGTTTTTCATTAATCGTATTGACATTTAGGGATTGATGATCTAAGCCCTTAATTTGAATATCTAATGGCTATTATTTAGTTGTAGTTAGCAATATAACACTCCCCTCCCTATATATATATTATTATTAGTGAATAATATTTGAACTAAAGTACGGTAATAAAAATCCATTAAAATCATAATTGGGCAAAGGACAGGGCAGTAATATATTTTATTGGATAAATATTCTTTTAAAAGGTAATATTCCCTCTGTGTGTGAATAAGTCTTATTTCTCCGGCACAAATTTTAAAAAATGTTAAAAAAAATTATATGAAAGAAAGTTAGTGAAATATGGGTCACAATTGTATATAGTAATTTTAAATATATGTAAGTTGAATTAGTTAGTGAAATGTGAGTCCTCTTTACTATTTATGATAATCATAAAACGAAAATTTTATTTGTGGATGGACCAAAATGGAGAAACGGGATTCCTATTCGCAGGTAGAGGGAGTAAAATTAATAACATTGAATTTCTTAGTTATAAATTTGATTGTGCCACGAAATTGAATTTTGTTAGTAAACTATATTCCCTCCGTCCAATTACAAGTGATGAATTTCTTTTGGACACATAATTTAAGAAAATACTACTATTTATTGTGTTAAAGTTGAATAAATAAAGTATGAAAAATGAAAAGTAAGAAAGATGAAAAGAGAATAAAATAAAAAAAAAATTGAATGAAAATAGAGATGGAATACCATAAGAAAAGGAAAATATTTTATATTTTACTAAAAGTGAAAATCAATCGCTTATAATGGAACAATCTAAAATGATCAATTACTTGTGATGAAACGGAGGGAGTCCCGATTTGATGCTTCCGGAAACATGATGAGACGGCACACATTTGGAGTGGATTTAGTTGATCTAGGAGCTACACGTGTTGAAGAAACAGACTACATCCACTTCAAGATTAATTAAATCAACAAAAGTTGCTTGACATTTAGATAATTCGAGAGTTATGTGAAATAGATTAGATATTTTGTATTCTTATATTAAGTAGAATTGGTTAGCTAGAATTTTCTAGACTCCAGACTTAAACTCTCTATATATTGGTACTAGGCCATCTTGTAGCGTGTGTAAACAATGAAAGTGAGCATGTACAAGAGAGTGAAGAAAGTGGGCGTAAGTGAGTGTGAGTATTCTAGTGTGAGGTGTATCCTTATTGAGTCAAGTGTGATTTCGTGTTGCCGGTGTTGGTACCATGTCATATATTTGGTGTTTTGCATACCATTATTATGTTTCATCCAAAAAAAAGCAAAAAATGTTATAGTGCAAATTCATCTTGGAAAAAGCAAATAACATATCAATCTACTATATAGTTTGGACTCACTATCAAAATCCTATCTCCGTCGGTGTTCTTATTTTGCACATAAATATACCATTATATCAGATGCTTCTCAAATGCTTCTGCTTCCGTTCCTATACAACCATCATGTATATAATATATAGTTAAGGATTTTGTTTTTTCTTCATGACGGCGAATATCCTTAACTAAAGATGGAATGATATGTTCTTCAAACACAAAACAAATTTCGTGAGCATAGATGCATTAGTGAGGTACCAACTTGTACAGAGTTGGCAATGAAGCCAAGTCGATAGGATAGATCTCTCACACCCAATGCACTCGTCCTTAAGAGTACACCTAAACAATAGTAATACAATATTCATGATTCATTTATTGAAATCAAACCAAAATACCAAGAATTCCTTGCAAAATTTCTTATATTTATTGAGAAAAATCAGACTTTTAATAACATGTGTATTACCTCTGTAGCAACAAATTCAAAGCCTCTAAGATTTTTCCTGAAAATCAAAAAAAAAAAATTATATCACTATCAACTGAAAAAAATCATATCCCTCCGTCCTTAAAAAATAAATAATATTTGAAATAGAAACAGCACAAGTTTTAATGTACAATCGATAAAGTAAGAGAGAGAGAAAAAAAAGTAATTGGAGTATTCTTAGTGTAAAATGGGACTCATCTCATTAGAGAGAAAAAAAATTATTAAATAGAATTGATCTATTTTTAATGTATAATTGATAAAGTAAGAGAGAGAGAAAGAAAAAGTAATTGGAATATTCTTAGTGCAAAATGGGACTCATCTCATTAGAGAGAGAGAAATTTCTTAAATAGAATCGATCTATTTTTAAGTGACATCCCAAAATAGCAATGTGGTCTTTTTTATAGGTAAATGAATTTAAATTTAAAGATCGTCCACGGAGGACTCGAACCTGAGATCTTTGGCCTCGTGCATTAACCTCTCTACTGTTTGGCCAACTCACACACACAATGGCAAATGTGGTCTATTTTTAGGGAGGGGGTGTATCTTTTACTTAACTAATATTGCCTCCGTCTCACACTAAGTGAAGCACTTCTTATTTGACATGAGATTTTATATAATGTTGTTTTACGAGTTAAATAGAGAATAAAGCAACAAAGAAAAAAAAGTAATTTTTATTTTAAAAAATGTGTCATTTAGAGTGAGTCATCCCGAAAAGGAAATGGTATCACTTGGAGTGAGATGGAGAGGATACTAAGTTAAAAAAAATAGTCATGTGAACTCACATGTCCTTGCGTTGGTGCTCGACGCAGGAATTTTTTCCAGAAGGGGCCCCATTATACATACTTCTTTCGTTCCCCAATATATTTCTCACTTTGATATATATGGCACGGGTTTTAAAAAATGTAAAATAAAGTAAGTTGAAAATATTATTTATATGTGAGAGAAATTAGTTACTAGAATTTGAGATCTATTACCAAAAGTAGTAAAAATGAAGTGAAACAATTAATAGGGACGAACCAAAATGCTGGTATACATAATGGGGAGACGGATAGTGTAACACCCCACTTTTTTCGAACCCTAATTTTAGAGCCAAAAATTTAAAATTAATTAATTTCCTAATTTATGACTTAGGAGACGTGAACTAATTGAGGAACAAAATTATGACCGAGTCGAGTTTAGGGTTGTGTTGGAAGTTTGAAAAGTCAAACTTGTTGATTATATGACGTGGCATGTGGATATTTGAATTAAAGGTGAAATTATGTGATGATTTAAATTGTTTAAGGGTGAGTGAGATTTTTAGGATATTTTTCCATAACCTTATTTTCTTGACTTTTTGAAAATCCCTAGCCTTATTGGAGAAAATCTTATTTTTCCGGATTTAATTTAATTCTTGGGATATTTATCCAAATTAAATCCAAAACCCAATTGTTCCTTATTTTTGATGAGAAAAAAATCGACCCCCCTTACTCCTAGGTGATTTTCGAAAATCACCAATGTTGGGAAGGAAATATTATTTTACTTGTTTAATTGATACCTTATTGATTTCCTTCCATACCTAAAATCAAATATTCTATCAAATCTTATCATACCTCAAGAAGATTTTGCCATATCTTATTTTAGTTAATATTCAAAATCCCTTCCTCATTTAAACCCTATACTACACGCCTACTACCTATTAAAATGGGGAGGAATTTTATTTTATTTTGCTCCGTGATATTTTATTCTACTCCGTAAAATATACAAAACAAAATCTTGGCTAATTAAAAGCCATATATTTCAAAAATCTCCATGTTTGAACCCTATATCTTTTTCTTCTTCTCTACTCCACAATATTTGTTTTAATTAATTGTGGAGAATAAAATCTTCCCAAATATTCTATTTAATTACCTAAAGATTCTTAAAGATGGTGAGATTCATAGGGAAATGCATATTGAGAGAGTTTTGGGAGTAGAAGATGATTTGTATATTTCTATGTTGTGTTTACAATGTAATTCAGCACCTCAATATATAGGTGTGAATATGAGCTATGTATGGAAAACACAATATCTTTGTAATCAATCTATTTTAGGACAATATGTAATTGTATCAATCCTAGTAAATTGATTTATTCTGCAATCTTCTCTTCTCCTCTTGATACGCTTTGACACTCCCCCTCAAGTTGAGCAATGGTATCTCCAATGCTTAACTTGTCCAATATTTCCTTGAAAACCTTTGGGTGAACTGCTTTGGTTAGTATATCTGCCAACTGTTCTTCTGACCGAACAAATGGGAATTCAATGATACCTCCTTCTAGCTTCTCCTTGATGAAGTGTCGATCAACTTCCACGTGTTTTGTTCTGTCATGTTGTACTGGATTTTCTGAGATACTAATGGCTGCCTTGTTGTCGCAGAATAGTTGACTTTTCCGGGTAGGCGGAAAGCCAATTTCTGTGAGTAGTCTTCTTAGCCATATGATCTCCATGAGCCCACTTTTCATTCCTCGGAACTCAGCCTCGGCGCTTGACAAAGCTACAACCTTTTGTTTCTTGCTCCTCCAAGTAACCAAGTTGCCTCCGATGAAGGTAAAGTAGCCACCCGTAGATTTTCTATCTATTGGATTACTTGTCCAATCTGCATCAGTATAGCCATCAATCTCCAAGTCTTCCCTCTTTGCTAGGAATACTCCGTAGCCTACCGTACCCTTTAGATATCGCACAATCCTCAAGGCGGCCTCCATATGATTGGGTTGAGGTCGGTGCATGAACTGACTCACTATGCCGACTGCATACGTGATGTCGGGTCTGGTATGTGAGAGGTATATGAGTTTCCCGACAAGTCGTTGATACCTTTCTCTATCTGCGAGATCGGCCCCATCTTCTATCTTCAAGCCATGATTGGGAATCATCGGAGTGTCTGCCGGTTTACACTCGAGGAGACCCGTTTCTACTAGCAGGTCTAGTACATATTTCTTTTGTCTTAGGAATATCCCGTGCCTGGATCTCAACACTTCTATCCCCAAGAAGTACTTTAGTGCACCTAGATCTTTCATCTCGAATTCTCTGGACAGGTTTTCCTTCAAGTTTTGGATTTCTTCCATATCATCTCCAGTAATGATCATGTCATCAACGTAGATAATCAAACATGTTACCTTGTCATCTCTCCTTTTTGTGAAAAGTGTGTGATCCGAATGGCTTTGCTTGAAACCATGTTTGACCATTGCTTGGCAGAATCTTCCGAACCATATCCGTGGAGATTACTTTAATCCGTACAGAGTTTTTCGAAGTCTACACACTTCTCCTCCTTTAAAATCTTCAGAGAATCCTGGTGGAACTTCCATGTATACCTCATTGTTTTTCTCTAACTCACCATGAAGAAAGGCATTGGTAACATCAAACTGGTGGAGCGGCCAATCTTTGCATACTGCAACAGATAGTAATGCTCGCACTGTATCCATCTTAGCAACAGGGGAGAATGTCTCTTCATAGTCCACTCCATACACTTGAGTGTATCCTTTTGCCACAGTCTCGCCTTGTATCTCTCGATTGAACCATCTGCTCGTCTTTTTATGGTGAATATCCATCGACATCCAACTGGCTTCTTTCCTTTTGGCAATGTGCATTTCTCCCAAGTACCATTTTTAACTAGGGCATCTATCTCCTTCTTCATGGCTTCTCTCCAATGTTTATGTTTGTTGGCTTCTTCAAATGACTGTGGAATTTCTTCTTCTTCGTATAGGGCAGCTTCGAAGGCCCGGGCCATTTCTGACAGGTGCCCTTGAGCAATATTGGATACTGCGTATTTTGCCTTTATCCCTTTCCAATCTGGTGAATATCGTCGAGGAGGGATTCCTCTCGTACTTCTGTGTGGCAATTCATAAGGTTCTCCTGTATCTCCACTTCTTCCACTAGTTCCACATTCCTCATTATTGCCCCTATCAAGATTAGTATTAAAATCTGAATTGTTTACCTCAGGAATCGAAGGCGGGGTTGATGGTTGGACAATGCCACTTTGTTCTTCGTTCTGTATTACAGGACTTGATGGCCCGGCGGTGCCGCTCACTTCCTCAGGTGGACCAACGTCTGTGACAGGGCTTGGCTGTGGCTCTCCCCCTGCCTGATGTTCCCCCGAATGTGGCTCTCCCCCTAAGTGTTGGTTTTCAATATCCGGTAGCCAATCTAGGAGGTCATTGTTTGGACTATTGTCTGAAGTTTGTGTCTCCCCCTGACTACTAGATTGGCTGTAAAAGTATTCCCCCTCCACAAAGTTACAATTCATGGTGGTGTGCATTCGTCGGGTTGTTGGGTCATAGCACCTGTAACCTTTTTGATTTTTTCCATAGCCAAGAAAGACACAGTTAAGAGCACAGGGATCAAATTTGGAACGTTCGTGTTTTGGGATGTGAACAAAGACCGAACAGCCGAAGACTCTGGGCTCAAGAGATAAGGATGATGGAATTTCGAAGTGGTGCGAAAAAATATCCAAGGGAGTTTTAAAGCTAAGGATTCCGGTGGGTAAGCGATTTATGAGATAAACTGCAGTGGCTATAGCTTCGGGCCAAAAAGATTTTGGTATTTTGGATTCAATTAAGAGGGCTCGGGTAATTTCAAGGATGTATCGGTTTTTTCTTTCGGCTACCCCATTTTGTTCTGGAGTGTACGCACAAGAGGTTTGGTGGACTAGTCCCTTTTTTCTAAAAAAGTCTTGCATTTTATTATTGACAAATTCCCCCCCATTGTCGGATCTAAGGATTTGGATTGTGTGAGTATATTGCGTTTGAACAAGGTTATAGAAGTCTATGAACTTATCAAACACTTCATGTTTATGTTTCAAAAAATAGATCCAGGTCATGCGGGAGTAGTCATCAATAAAAAGCACAAAGTAACGAAAACCTTGCCCCCCAGTGATAGGGGTAGGACCCCAAACATCAGAGTGTACTAAAGCAAACGGAGATTTCATTCTTGTATTGTTCAATTTGAAAGTATGTCTATGGTTTTTGGCCAACACACAAGTATCACAATGAAAAGATTGCATAGAAGTAACTAATTCAGGAAAAAGTAGGCGAAAATATCCTAAAGATGGATGCCCTAACCGACGATGCCAAAGCCAAGCCTGTCTTTCTGTCGGTCCGGGAGTCAGCATCATTGCAGCACTCTGTTGGGCTATCTCGTCCACATAGTACAGTCCGCATCGCTCAGTGCCACGCCCAACTATCATCCCCGTCTTGATATCCTGCAACATGCAAAATTGTGGTTGCATTAGCAATTTACAGTTCAATTCTTTAGTCACATGACTAATGGACAAGAGCTTGTGTGATAAAGACGGGATATAAAGACAATTAGAGAGACATAGAGTGGGTGAAATGTTTATTGTGCCTGCCCCCACAACTTGTGCTAGGTCCCCACTGGCAGTTTGGACATATGATTTTTTGGAACTGGAGATGGATACAAAATCTGAGGCTTCGAACGAAATTGTATCTGTCGCCCCACAATCAAAAATCCAGTGAGGGTCTTTCGGGCCTGATATGGAAGTTGAAGAACAGGCCAAGGCGTCGAAGGAATTTTGACAGGGTATAGAGGGCTGATATTTGCTAATTACGGAAGATGGGGGTGTAATTTGCAAAAATTTTGCAATATGGGATTCTGTTTGGGATTTTCGAGAAGTTTGGGGTGGGTTTTGGGACGTTAGTATGAGGCGGGGGTCAATTTGAGATTTAGGAGAGTGTTGGGGTGGGATTTGGTAGGATATTTTGGGTCGGGGTTGGGTTCGGTATTTCAGGAATTTGGGGGATGGGTTTGTGATTTTAGAAAGGTGGGAGTATTTAAGAGGTTTTTTTTCAGAAACCCTCGCCGCCTCCTTCCCCAATTCGTCTGAAACTCTAGATTCTCCTTCTTCGCCATTGCTACTGCCGGCGATGTCTCCAATCGACCATTTTTTACCTTCTGACCATGTCCTTGCTATGGAGACGGATGCAATTTTGGGCTTCTCCTCGAATTTGACCTCTCCGCTGCTACTGTTGCCGCCGCCGCTGCTGCCCACCGGATTTTCGGTGTAGGTGGCGCGGTCGAGAGCAACGGCTGCTGAGGCTCTTCCGCCTCCACTGCCTCCACCGTTTCGGCCTGCATTCCGAGCTTGCCTCGCCTTTTTCATCTCTTCCCACCACTCCGGGAATCCGTGGATGTGGAAACACGTTTCTCTGGTGTGTTTCTTCCCTCCACAGTGGCTGCATACTAATCTGCTTTTGTCCTCCTCCTTTCTGTAGCTAGGGTTTCTCGGCAGTTGTTGATGCTGTGGTGCGGGTGCTCGGTTTTGGTTGACTACGGCAAGGCCTACTCCGATTCCGGGTTCTGGGTTGAGTAGCTTCTCGTTGACGGACTCCCGTCTCACCAGCCCATACGCTTTCCTTGCAGTTGGGATTGGATCCATATTTAGAATTTCTCTTTTGATTTTATCATACCGTTGGTCTTCTAATGCCCATAAGAATTGGTACAACCTGTGTCTCTGAGTGTGTTGGTTGTATTTTTCGATGCTAGACAGAGTATCCATCGGGTTTGGATCTCTGGTGTCGATTGAGATCCACAAATCTTGAAACTTCTGCCATAGATGTTCCAGTGATAAGCTTCCTTGTCTCAAACTGTACGTTTGTCTGTGCATGTCGGAGATCTGGAACTGATCGGCGCCGCTTCCGTACGTCGTGGCCAGGCTTTCCCATAAGTCATAGGCTGTTTCGTACTGTGAGACCTCGTTGACGAGGCTGGCGTCAATGTTGTTGATGATCCAGTTGAAGCAACAATCATCCCGCTGCTACCATCGGTTGTAATTTTGGTCCGTCGGTGGGGGAGCGTCTGTAACTCCATTTATGTGAGATGCCAGACCTTTCCCCCGGATGGCCCGTCTCATCAATTTCACCCATAGGGGATAATTGTCCCCATTGAGCTTCTCTGTCAGGCGCACCTCGCCTAATGATTCCAGAGATGAAGGCTGTTGGTTTGAATTTTTCTGAGACATACTTAGTCTCATGAATTCAGCGAACTGTTCGGCTGAAAGGGTTATTGGTTGGTTGTTCTTCGGAGGGGTATCAGATTCAGAATCTGACATCTTGTTGGTTGTGTTTTTGCAGGGTTCAAAAGGTCGGGAAAGGTACTCGAGACTATGATGATATTTTTCTGAGTCTCAAGCCCGAATAAACCTGCTCTGATACCATCTTAAAGATGGTAATCGAGAGGGGAGAGATTCATAGGGCAATGCATATTGAGAGAGTTTTGGGAGTAGAAGATGATTTGTATATTTCTATGTTGTGTTTACAATGTAATTCAGCACCTCAATATATAGGTGTGAATATGAGCTATGTATGGAAAACACAATATCTTTGTAATCAATCTATTTTAGGACAATATGTAATTGTATCAATCCTAGTAAATTGATTTATTCTGCAATCTTCTCTTCTCCTCTTGATACGCTTTGACAAAGATTTTATTGAACCCTATAAATAAGAGCAAAACCTAACCCTAACCCTCCAAATTTTCGTCCTCCACCCCATTATACACGCCCCCTCCCATTTTTCTTCTCTCTAAATTTTCTTCTACTATTCTCCAATATTTCGTCATCTCTTGGAGAAGAATTGAAGTTTTATTCAAGAATCTTGAAGAACCAAGGCTAATACTTTATTTCTACCGTTCGTCTTTCTCAAAAAGGTATTCTTATATTAATTCTTCCTCACCTAGCCGATTAATCGGTATTCTTGAACCCGGAGGCATCTTGATTGAGTGAAAGTGGGATAAAGGGGATATGGAATATATGTGTGCATGTGTGAAACCGTGCGTGCGTGTGTGAGTGTGTGTGTGCGTCGCGTGAGTGTGTTGTGTGTGTGTGTGTGCATGTTGGCAAAATACTCTTGTGTGACATATGTTGATGATAGATCTAGAGTTAAGATGCGAATGAAATTTATATGATGGACTTGATTTTGATTGGTGATATTAAGATGAATCGATGGGAAAAGGGAAACGTGAGGCATGCATGATTTAGGAAGTTATGTTAGAACTAATACATGGTATGTACATATGTGGTAAAAAGGTGAAACCTCGGTTGCGAAGTAGGATAACAAAGGGAAAGAACATACTTGAAATCTAAGCAGTCGAGGTGGGCTTTACTCTGAAACTGTCTTAATTCTTGCAAAGTATTGATTGGTGTTATAAGGGTGGTTTGAAACGTTATGCCATGCCTGTGATTATTTTGATGATATTGTGTGTCTGATGCCTAGTTTGTGAGTACGCTCCATTAGGCTACAGTGGCTATGGATATGTATAAACGAATTCGGGTCTGAGTACGGGCCGCAAACCCTACTAGGCTGTGTACACGGTGGGATCGAGAGCCGTCCTTGCTAGTCGGCCGGTCTCGTGGGCGAAAAGTGTGGCCACGCTTTCGTCGCACCATGGAAAGATTGTGTTTGTGTTTGTGATTGTGATAATTGATGAGAAAAGTGGGGGAGTTGTTTGACTGGCCAGTCTAAGAAATTATTTTTGTGATACTCGTGATATTCTTTTATAACTGTTTAAAACTCAAGTTCATTATGGTAAGGGTGGCATAACTTATTAAATAAAATATTTTGGCAACGAGTTCACTGAGTATTTCAAAATACTCAGCCCTGCATGTGTTTTCCTTATGTGCAGGTTGAACGACGACGAGCGTTGGCGGGTGTTGAGCAAATCTAATTAATAAGATGGTTAATATGAACTTCGAGTGTAGACATGTCTTCATACATGGATTCACTTTCTCTTGGTTGCTTCCGCTAAATTTTGAAACCCATTTTTATCACTTAGTCGTTTTGAACCTATTTCTTTTTGGATTAGAAGACTAAGACATATTGTGTTTTGTTGAATTCATTCCAACCCTTGACTTTGATCGTCATTTATGCTATCCGTTCTTCATTGATTATTCTTGATTAAACCGTTGTCTTATTGCTTCGCCAGCTCGTTAATTACCTAGGTCAACCCTCTTTAATTGAAACCCTAGTCTTGTTCTTATTGCATTTAAGTCTGTCTAGTTAACGACCGCCGAATTTATTATACCCTAAGAGGGCGGGGCGTTACAGATTGAGTATTTTATACTCCCTCTATTCCATAGTAATACAGTCATTTTGTCATTTTGGTACGTTCCATAGTAATAGAGTCATTTTCCTTTTTAGTAAAAGTCAACACATTTTTCCACACCTACTTTACTCTCTCTTACTTTTTTCTCTCTTCATCTCTCCATATTTTTCATTTTCCACTTTATTCTCCTTTTACTTAACTTACCTAAAAAATCACAATTATAAAGTCTATGAAAATTCATTAAAAAAAAAAATTTGTTGCAAGAAACTAATTAGCAAATACCTAATCAAAAGTATGAAACAATTCATATATTTACACAGTCTTTTTCTTATCCTCGAATGTTAATAAAGAATTGATAAAAAAAATTGCATAATTTAATTAAAACTGAATAGAAAGAATGAATTAAAAAATTGAATATTAACAAAAAAAAAACAGCTTCTAAAAAGAATTAAAAAGGTTCCAATGTAGAAAATGAAATAAAGAATTAAAATGAACAAATAGAAAGTTACTTTAAAAACTACTCCCTCCATCCCCGAATAAGAGTTACTAATTTCCATTTTGGTCTGTCCCCAATTAAGAGTAGCATTTCACTTTTACCATAAATGGTAAGTAGGTCTCACATTCCACTAACTCATTTCACTCACATTTTATTATAAAACCAATATAAAAAAGTAGGTCCCACATTCCACGAACTTTTTCAACCAATTTTTCTTTACATTTCTTAAAACTCGTGCCCGGTCAAAGTGCTACTCCTAATGGGGGACGGAGGGAGTAATCGATAGTAGTGTTGCACGTTTGCCGAGAAACTTGACACTTAAAAAAGTTATTGTAATAATGATAATTATTCTTTTTTATAAGCCTGCATCTACTTCTTCCTTAAAACACCTAAACCATTTCTCACGGTTTCCTTAGCAATTTAAGAATTTTCAATTTTCAGCCCCTTTTATCCTTAAATTTCCAAGCATTTAACCTTCAATAGCATTAAATTGGTGAGGGCTGAGCGAAATTTTTTAAGACTACAAAAATTTTATAAATAGAAAAAACACAAAAAAAATTATTTGGGTAGGGGCTTAAGCGCTCCCTCCCTTCCTACTGGGTCCGCCCATGTGATTGCTCGCCTTTGTATCCTCATGATCATAAGTATATTCGTCTTCATTCTCTTCCTCATTCTCCAAATGATTTGGCCTCAATCATTAATCTCACTACCGCAATTGGCCAAATCTCACACACGAGATCATCATTATATTCATCATAAATGCTCTTGTATATGGCTCCATACCTAAAAATGGATACATAAATATATCAATCTTAAGAGTAAGACATGATTTGACTTGCAGTTGGAGGAGGACTAACCTTTTAAATTTGATAGTTGACGGTTTCTCATCAAATGAAGAAGAGGAAGTAACATGAAGCATACCAGTTATGTAATCAAGACTCGAAGGTTGAAAAGTTTAGATATGGTCGAAGGTACTTCTCCGTTGCAAGTTAGAACAAGGTACTTTAGTTGGACTAAGGTTAGAATTTCTATTGGGATAGTGTAGAAACGTTGTGTAAGGGCATCTATCTCCCTTAGCAACATAAAACCGACATCTATATGGATGGGATATTGGTGGTAAGGACCATAGCAAAGGAGAGAACGTGCAATGGAAGCACAATTCAATCTCACCGAGTCACGAAAGTCTTTGATGCCAAATAAATGCTATTTTCGAGACATAAGCCGCGCTGACCTTTTATAACTTCTTCTTCTGCATCAGCTAACTATGTGGTTTGGAGCCCCTTGCACAGCGGAAGACTTGTACAAAACAAATAAATCAGATAAGGATCTATTTGACCGATTATGCGATTAATCAATTCACATGTTAAACAGATAATTGCATGCTAGAACGCAAATAATTCATGCTCAAAGAAAGTAAATCCTAAACATGATTTCTATGGTTTAGAGTTACCGATTTGATTCTCCAAAGAATCGACGATTGCTCGCGCCTTCTCCACGATGATCTTCAATACTAGACCACGGATCTTCTCTCTGGTTCCCGAACTGTATCTCGATATCAGGGTGGGCTGATCTTATCAAAATACTAGGACTCGAATAAAAAAGACAGAAGAAATCCTTCTCCAATTAGGAGAGAAATTCGAACTCCTCTAGGTAGAGGGGGACGAAAATTATGAATAATAATAATGAATGATTTCTGTCTCTTTTATTCTCCTCTTTATATTAAGTTCCTTTTGGGCCCAGACAGGGATCTATGGAAGGTTTTGGATATGGGCTCCCCCAATTAGCTTTTTACTAATTAAATTGAACCCACAATTTAATACAAGCTTATATTGGAATATTACGAGCAGCCACTATAGAAGTAATATTGAACTCTCCCCATCCAAATCCGAAATTACAAGTAATTCGGGTTTCCACTTTGTTTATTATTTATTTCTCGCGCTTAAGATATAAATGTCCATTAATTAATTAATGTCTGCTATGGACTTAATTAATTAATATCTTATTAATTCCAAGAGTGGACTTAGCAAGAAACATTTATTTATTATTCATAGAGCGATAAAACTCCAACTGACCAGTTTTCCGAATAATAAAACCTTGTCCGAGCTCCTCTTGAGGACATTATCAAACGAGACTCACCTGGCGCACGATTCAACATAATAGCAATCCTAGCACCGCTAGATATTAATCACCACTACCCAATATATCAGGATTATTGGGTTGCGAAAAACCCGCACCATTTGATAAGTCAAAGTATTGCATAATCAATACCGTATGCTCAATGCTAACATATGTAGATTAAGAAATAGTATTTCATCAAGCCCTAGTCTTTAAGTAGATAGCATAAAGACACGTCTTGCTGTTAGATCCGTTCAGTACTATACCACACTAATGTCATCTTATTTCAGTAAGGCTTAGAAATATGCGGACTGACATTGCAACCTTTCACGATAGGTAGCCAAAGCCTATCTAGGTTGTGAAATTCTTCTTTTTCTTTTGCAAAGCATTGCATAGATCTGACCATGTTACCTTAAAGTGGACGCCGCCCACAACTGGTCTACTAAGCAAAAGACTTAGACTTTGTTTGCTTCTTATACATTTAAATGTTTATAAAACATTTTATAAATGCACAAGCAAACACAATATAATAATATACTGATTCTATTCGTGTGAAACTGCTCGAATAATACTGAATCGGGTTAAAAGTGGATTATAGAGTTTTACGTATACAAGCAAGATTCTATTCGAGCGAAACTTGCTCGAAACATGCTTTTCAGTATACCAAACCTAACACTAACTTATTTAAGACATGATAAAACTTTTTTTTACTAGCTTCTTCTCTACAAACGTGCCACCATGAAGAATGAAGCCAGCAAGATTTTAAACTCAGTAACATGAAACTCAACGCGAGCACTTTTATCAATGGTCTTCAAGATGTGTAAAACAAGGTTGTAACCGTAACTTAGCTCTTTCAGATATTTACATCCCGATTTATACGATGAAAGCAACCCCTCAGCATAAGCTGTCATTTCTACGATATGAATATTGGTTGAAAATTTCAGTGGAGATCTTAAATTGATCCATAATCCCTGAATCTTCCTATAGTATGTCTCTAGTTCGAGACTCCCTTGTTTAATGTTAATTGCTTTTTCCTCCAGGTCGTAGATGAGGTACGGATCTGCTCGGTTCTCGAACGTCACGGCAAGGCTGTCCATAGAGCCTTCGATGTCTCATGGTGTGCGAAATCGGCAATTATGTCGTTTTCGATGTTGTCGACAATCCACGAGAACACCACCAAGTCGGTCTCCTCCCATTCGTCGAATCCCCTGCTCCCCGGCCGGTTCGGGGGATCGTTTCTGATGTATGTTAGAGAACATTGTGAAACTGAATGTGATGATGACGTGAAGAATGTATCAACACCTTCCTTCAATGAAGTAAGTCCAAGTGACTGTTGTGGTGAATCATTCAGTGCACGAGAGGAGTTCAAAGTTGAAGATATGCAACCCACTCTCAAGGACCATTCTGTTGTTGATATCACAGCTAAGAAGAAGGACCACAAGGGTACTACTTGGAGAGACGTGGCAATGAGAGGAGTTGTGAAGAAGAGAGCTTAACAGAGTCAGTTATGATTAGATGCTTAAGATTAGATTATAATGGTGTAGTACAGAGATTAGAGATGATCTAGATTGTTCCTCATTGAGCTATAAATATGTAATGTATCTGCATTCAAAATTATGCAATGAAATAGTATCTTTCCTCTGAAGCTATTTTTGGCTAAAAACAATGAAAGCTTTCTTCTTTACTAGTTTGTGTTCAATCTTTAATGGTATCAGAGCAGGGCCCAAGTCGATGATGGATTTCTCTTTATTCTTATCTACCGCACGAGTGGAAGACCGATGTCCTTTCCGGCCCACATCGATGATGGTTCTCTCTTATCTCTTGCATTGCCTACCCACGTGATGGAAGACCGATGTCCTTTCCGGCCCACACATGAGGGGGCGTGTTAAATTCCCTCAATTCTGTCCCACATCGACTTGGTGATGATCTAATCTAATCTATATAAGTGTGGATAACCCTCCCCTTTATGAGGCCTTTTAAGGGGTGAGTGGCCCATTTCTAATATGGGATAGGCTCCTCAGCCCCCTATCTTCACTTTGATCACCCTTGACCACAAAGGGTAGTTTTTTTCATTCAATTTTAATGCTACTGTGATGCTCTTGCTATTCCTCAAACTTGCCATCTGCTCCAGATTGTCTTTTGTATCCTCTGTATCTGACATATTTTGGTGTAGGTTCTGATTTTCTGGGTTGGTTTTGGCTGGAAAAGAGGTCGAGAATTGGTATTCTTTTAGCTATGATGAAATTTTTCTAGCCAAGATGCTATGAGGTCATGTTAGATATTGGTAGAAGAAATCATCTTCTTATTCAATGTAATAATGATACAGAGAGTACAAGATTTTATAGGCTAAGATACCTCTACGTATGATAAACCTAATTACAATAATTACTCCTATACTCTCGTATCAATTGCATATAATCTTCCTGATTTTATGCCATATTATTATCATATAAACCAATTAAGGAGGAAATAGGTTGGTCTAGAGGCATATTCTCCACTTCATAGATGTAGTCCTTCTCCATATCCTTGAGAGTTTGGATCAAGGAATCGGCATCATTTTGAAGACTCATGAGATCAATGGAGACTATCTCCGGAAGAGTTTGGAGGTGAGAAGGAATTTGTTGAGTGAGAAGGGACTCCAATGAGCCTTCGAATTTCCAAATTACCTCTTTGATTCTTTCGTCCAAAGCATTCACCTTCTTCCTGCTCCGGCTTGGGATCGTCAGATCCACTCTTTCCAAAACTTTTTCCCAAGACCGCAACTCGCTGCTCACGACTTGTATGATTTGTTGAGAGCTACCAACAAGGCTAAAACGAGAACAATTGAGAATATTGCTTATTGTATTACTAAGAGAGAGAACAGCACCATAAGCCGTCATTTCTCTGCTAAGAAATTTGGTGGTGGAGGAGTGGTGGTTGAAGGAATAAGTTGGAAATTTCATTGGAGGGATTGAGTTATATGTGATCAAAGTAGTGATATTAGAAGAATGGAGAAAATGGGATATGTTAGTCCAATTTGACCAGCCATGAGCCAACAAAGTCATTATTGCCTAGGAAAAATATGTTACTCCTTATAACTGGTCAAGCAATATTGCCAGGGAATAAAGTTGCTGTGGGTAAAATAATGTGTATATATGACCTTGCAACTTGGAAATATTCATTAACCATTTACTTTGTTTTTAGTTACGTTAGGATTTACCTAAATGCTTATCAATTTGATTCGGCTAGTAAAATCCACACAGTCTACTGCCGTAAGTGTAGCCAGGGATATATATGCCATTTTATTTCAATTTCTCAATGTTTTAAAATACTTGTTATAAACTAAAACATCCTTATAGTGAACTAGAACATCCTAATTGTGAACTAAAATGCCTGAATTACGAGTTTTCAAATCTGAAAATTTTAAACTCAATCTCTACCTTCCATAAGTTCATTTTTATTTGGTGATTGAAATTTGGTCTCTGGTTATAAAGATGTCTACGTACAGTAAAAAGATTTACTTTACACTTTTTATTCAGACACCATATTACAACAAATTTGAAGTTCCCTAGTTGAAAAGTAGGCAGAAATAAATAAACACATCCAAACCAATATCTCTATATGCAAAAAAATGGACACAATTTTACATACATATGCACCATCACTGTTGTTCTCATGTCTTCTTTGACAGCAGTGGCTCCAGATGACTGGTGTCGTTTCTCGACGAGGCAATCTCCCGAGTCCCAGACTCCAGCTGAGACAGAGCAGCTTCTTCTGAGCTCTGCTTCAGTAGTCGATTGAAGAGGCTTGATTTCTTCTCCAGCAATGGGGACTGACTTGTGGAAGAATTGGTCAAGCTTTGCACCTTCTGTAGACAAACTTGGACTGCATCATGCACACGGACAAAGAACCATTCTCGGCCTATTAAATCAACCACCTCAGCTTTTGTCAGTGTCAGCAGTACGTCTCGGTTTGGATTGGAAATGGCTATCTGAAAAACACAGGGAAAGGATTTGGTAGATGAAAGGATATCAACGGTCATGATATACACTAACTTGCTTACCTGGATGTTACGTGATTTGTATTCGTAGTATAAGTCTTTTAGAGCTTGAACAGCACTCGAGTCTATGTATGTCACAGCTGAAATAAAAGACCAACAACAATTGTCAAAATCTCAGATGCATAATTTGTTTTCAACTTCACAATCAAGTCTAAACAAGAAAGAAGTTCAAGAATGACTCACGAGCCATCTCAAGAATGACATAATGGATGCCTGGTACTTCTGGGCCTCGCCTAATAGGTCCATCGACTACAATCTCATATTCCCGGAGCCTAAAGAAAGAAAGTAGGACAGCACGGTTATAATAGAGCATAAACATGAAAAAGCTGTTTAAGACAGAATTGTGTCACCTGTCTTTGATGTAGCTTATATTGGCAAAGTATATTGGAGCATCAACGCGAACAATTACAATTCCATTGTATGTATAAGCTTCGGGATACTGCTCTGTGTTTCTGTATATAGTTGTACCAGGTAAACGGCCCAAGACAGCTGCAAAAAAAGTCATGTTTGGCTCTCAATGAATTGCACCAATTAACATGATCCAAACCAAAGTTTACAGAGAGTAAACTGGAAATATGCAAAAGGTGAACTACTTCAACGTCATCGACAACTTATAGTGAATCAGCTGAGCTTTGGATTAGATAAAGACTTACCAATATGTGGATTAGCTGATTCATGGATGACAAAAGCAAGTGAAACACCAACCTGAGCACCAATAAAGTGAAGTAATGAGAAAAGAATAGCACTGCATATATTAAGGTCGGCTTAATTCAACTTTTCCTAAAATATCATCAATATGATCTATCCTTACACCAAGAAGGACGCCAATCTCTATGCCAAGGAACAAGGTGAAGATGAAAGTAATGGTCCAGAGGATAAAGTCTCTTTTATCCACCCGCCATAAGAAGGTAGCTTCATCATAATCCACCTGAAATGACAGAGGGTAAAACCATAGATTGAGCACCAAGCTTAAGAAACTAGAACAACATGTGCTTACGTCGACTGTGATTCTTTAAGAAAGGGGTTCACAAAAGTCAAAACCTTCCACACATCTTATTTAACATATTGAAATTCTGAAGCACAACTCACCAGTCCAATAACAGCAGAAATGACAATGGCGGCTAGACCACACTGTAGAGACACAAAATGGAGAATAGAGAATTATTAGCAAAAGAAATTTAATATGCTGAAAGTCAAATATCAGCTCCATAGATATCTAAAATGTTCCAAAATACAGTATGTTTTTATGTGATTTAAGTACCCTATTATATCAAGACAGTTCAATGCCAGTAAAGATTTTTATGACATGGAAATGAATCGTAGAAATGAGTGCCAATGGAGGTCCAAAGAAAAACGAGCATGAATTGAAGAACAATGTCTTCAAATTAACCTGCGGTATGTATTCAAACAATGGCGTCATGAATTGAAGCGCACATCCCATAATAATTCCCATAACGACTCCAGATAAGCCAGTTTTGGCTCCACTTTCATGATTCACAGCTGATCTGGAAAATGATCCTGCACCATATAAAATCGAGGAAAAGAAATTTCAGGAAGTTACACCAATTGAGGCATTTATTTTGAGTACAAGTACTGTTTGATGGTTAATAAGAGATTAAATTATTATTCAGATAACAGAAAGTCAAAAACTCACCAGTTGTAGGGTAAATCGAAAAGAAAGAACCAACAATGTTTGCAACACCAAGACCAAATAACTGTGGAAGAAAAACAGTAAGCATATCACAAATGGTTACATAACAACACATGGCAGTGTCATTAAACTCCTTTTGCAAGTTAAAGATGACTGCTCTCCAGAAATTATATGATATGTTGGACCTAGTTCACGCCATCTGTACTATCTTAACCCAGTACAGAGTCTACGGACACAGTTAACAAATTACTACTCATTCTCCTTTGTGCTTTAAAAAATCTGAAATTTCATTAGAAGCAAAGTAGGGTTAGGGCCAATGGAAACAGACCTCTTGATTGGAATCCAATTCATAACCATTCTTTGCTGCAAGTGCTTTAGCGATTCCGACAGATTCCTGTACATTGAAATCAGTATATTCAATATCTTATTTCTGAAAGAGTCTGCATTTCCAACTAACACAAGAGAGTAAAAGGTGAAAAGAAAAATATAGTAGCAAGAGAGCTATGATTAAATTTTCTCTTACCAAAATAGCCACGCCAGTAATGAGAACAGTTGTAGAAATCAAAGATTTAGCATACTCAAATTTCTTTGGGATCGAAAATTCCGGCAGCCCCTGTGGTATTTCACCTACCTAGAATGACAGCCAAAAAAGTAATACAGTTAACTGTGCTTCACCCGAGCTAAAATTCATAGAAGGTATACATTATTAAGGTAAAGGAACATTGGATTTTTTAGTATGGCCTAACATCTTGGCCATTTGGTTATTTAAGTGGTCCTCACCAAAGATATTGAAGCTGGATGAAATACATGAACAAAAACTGTTCCCAGAACAACAGCTGTAAGGGGACCAGAAGCTCGTAAGAAACGCAATGATTTCCTAGTTTTTCCCTGTCAACACGTCAAAGTTAGTATAAATAGGTAAAATTGAAAAGTGGATACCTGATTGATAAAATAGATTCATACCAAGTGTTTCATGATCAAAAGAACTGCCAATGTAATGGAGCCCATGAGAAAAGGTTGCCACAAAAACTACAGAGAAATGGAAAAACAAGAAATTGATAATTAAATTCTGGTTGTAATGGACCACCAGCATATAACAAACATGAAGCATAAACAGAAGTCAAGGTATGTACTTTTGAACTGGAATGAGGAAAGAGTTTAACAAAGGCCATAGATGAACCTTGATGAAAAGAATTGCAAGAAAGAGGGTACACAATTTCTTTTCTTTCTTCTCATCATGAAAAAATCTTGAGAAAGAACATAAGAACAAGTTCTGTTCTAATACTTATGATAAAGTTTTATAGGGTCCACACCCCACCACTCAGCATTATCAGCTAAATCATAACACTAACTCATCTTCACTACACTAAAACGCATAAACATAAAACATGGGCTCATCCACGATAATTCTAAGCATAAATTTACCTGATCTGCTCCTGCAATAATGCTCTTCACCAGTGGAATAATCTCACTGCTTCGAACAACACTATATCCCAAGAAATCTTTTGCCTGAGACAACGCAATTATAATGGCTGAGGCTGTAGTAAAACCAGAAATCACAGAATGGCTGATGAACCGAAGAAGCCAGCCGAGCCTGGATAAAAGAAAATCAGTACAAAAACTTTTGCATATTGAAAACTGCACAAAAAGAATTAAGATAGCAATAAAAGGAAAATTTCAAAGCAACGGTGCATACACTTGATCAGTGTTGTAATAATTCTGGTGGCTGCTTAATTTGTGTCAAGTTATTCAATAAATCACTTGCAAAAGGGAACACATGATGCAACATATAAACTTGCTGAATGGTGACAGCTGAAAACCTATTTGCTTGGCTGCATTGTTGCCTACTTAATTAAATACTGTATTTAATTTTAATAAATGTGTATACAACGAAACTGGATAGGCAAATGACCATATTCGTGTGAGAAACACAAACTAAGGGAGAGAAACTAATTAGTCACACAGAGTTCCCACAAAATGATGCTGAAACTTCAGAAACAAGCCAAAGAAGAAAGAACTATGATATCTGCACCTTAATAGCCCCATGATGCATTCAAAGATTCCGACCATAAGTGCCAGCAGTATCGCAAGCTCTGTGTACAATGGCTCTTCCGGGTTTACTATGCTCCCCAACACATTAGACACCAGGAGGGACGTCAATGCAACAGGACCAATAGCCAGCTGACGAGATGACCCGAAAATAGCATACACAAATATAGGCACGAAACCAGAGTCTGAACAACAACAAAAAGTAGACGAATAAAGATCATTGAAGGGAACAAGTTAATACAATTGAAGCTACCAGTACTATAAAACCATCAATAACTTGCTAAAAACATCAACTAGAAAACTAATAATGTCCAATTGCATCACCAACACCTGGTGTGTTAACAGCAATTGACACCTGAACTTGACTATATAGAGTATAACAGCAGTCGAACTAACAATAAGCAAAGAAACAGTGACAGTAAAGCTCAAAATCAAGTAAATTGACTTACAAAGTCCATATATAGGGTGAAGGCCAGCTAGCTTCGCATACGACATGGACTGATTTCCGCACATCAAAATCAACAAATCACACAATCAATATCCACAAAAATCACAACAAATTAACAAAATTACAGCTATAAATCATCAATTGATCATCATCCCGCACCTGAGGAACGAGCATGACGCCGACGGTGACGCCGGCCATGAGGTCGGGCTGGAGATACTCGCGCCACCTGTATCTGCTAATCCAGCGGTAGCACGGCAGGAATGTCTCAATCCAGTCCGTCCAGGTCATCCGCTTCATCCTGTCTCTCCATTTCCAGAAATACGACGACGGCGGCGACGCGGCGGCGGCGGAGGAGGTGGAGGTAGGATGCTGGAGCTGGATGATTTTGACGGGGCGGCTAGCGATGGAGGAGAGGTCGCCGGCGCTGGGGGAGGAGTGGCTAAGCCTCTCCATGGCGGCGGCGGCGGCGGAGGAGGAGGAGGATACGGTGGCGCGTGCGTGGGAAACACGTGGGGTTTAAAAGTGTGCAAAAGGGAAATTCGGTAGCGATTGGCGCAAAACAACGCTGACCAATAGTTTACGTATTTTGGTATTTGTATCAAAATTGCTCAGTTAATAATGACAAGAAGAAGACGACGAAATGCTATATATACTTTTCTTTTGAAGAACAAATACATTGTTTATTTATATGATAAATCTGCATATCATGGCTATGAAATTAATTGAAACTTATTATTGATTTTTTAGGAAGGAAAAATGTATTTATAAGAGATGAAATGAAACTATAAGTAATTGAAAATTTGAATGTGAAAATGTCAAGGTTTCTTCACAAAATAAATTATATTGTTTCATTTTTCACGTTTTGGTACTATTTTTGTTGCTATAATTTGATTATTTGACTATAGGGGGTTAACAATGTATATTGAAATGGTATACCTTATTCACCCGCAATCAATAATTCTGTTTTTTTTTTTCTCTTTCTTCAGTTTTACCAATTTTACTTTAAATTTTGTGTTATCGACTAGTAGAACTACTAGTATGAATGGAATAAGTACTCTTTATTTTCTACTGGAAGTTCTATTTTGCCGCTTTGTAACGTCCCTTGCTAATAGTTTCATTTTGTAAGTGTGGAACGAGACTCATAATCTACTTATAAGTTTTTAACACATTCGACTAATTTAGTAGAACCGGTGAGGTGATGGAAGCAAATGAGACTTTGTGTAGAGAGACACTAGTTGTAAAAGTAGTACTCTCTCCGTTCTAAGGAAGATGACCTTTTTCTTGGGTGGCACGGGATTTTATGCAGTTATATTTTGTGTGGTAAGAGGAGAGAGTAAATAAGAAAGAAGGAATAAAGTAGAGATAAAAGTGTTTTCATTTTAAGTAATGATTCATCTTGATCAATGGGACGTAGAGAGTAAATTGTTTCTTCCGATTCATAAATATTTCAACTTTAATTGGATTAGGGGTAGTAGGAGTAGTATTTTTTTTGGAATAGTGACCATAGATTACCTTTGGCATGAAATCTTTTTTTCAGAAATGGATATAGCCTATATCTGATGTAGAGTTTTATTTTTAGATGTATTTGGTTACATCCCTGAAAGGTGTATGGTGTGACTAAAGGAGAGTTGTATTCATATAAATCTATTTGATGATTGAAAATAGAAATACTGATAGAATGTACCGGGACGTTATTGCGTCCATATCACTTAGATGTGACACACACGATTCTGTGCCAGCTTCTATTATTATTAAATTATTGAACACACTTTCATATTCGCACGCATAGGAAAATGTCTTATTCCCTGATCTAAAATGGATTATTAAATAGATTATTTGAATGTGTTACGAGTGAAATAAATATCCCTCTTTATTGTAAATTTAAATTGATTAAAAAATGTTAATTATTGATTAAAAAATGTAGTAAATGATAATATTGGTAGAATTGGAGTTAGGTAAATTGTGAACACCCGAAATCGTAGTGAAAGGAGTGAATATTTGATTTGATTTGAAAAATTATTTGTATTGTCACCAACTTATTAATAATATCACGATTTTTTAGTTTTTATAAATTTGTATGGAATTATTCCTTTTAATAATATACTCATAAATTCAATGATATCATTGTCATAAAGTCAAAATAGCTCAGAATATATTCTTTTAGAAATTACGCCGTACATTATAAATAATAAAATCACTAAAATTTAGCTCATAAAGCATACCTCAAACAAGTGATTAAAATAATTATTAATTTTCAGATCTGTCAACATTAAATAAAATATAATTTGTTTATTTGAGGTTGATTTTGTTGAGAAGGCAAATAAAACATGCCACCTACGCATTAATAATTTATTTATTTAAATGGGTCAGAATAGAAGAGGTAGGTGGCAACTAACACCAAAATTAAAAAGTGACATCACACACGCAAATCTGCAATTAAGTGTTTCCATTCTGAGTAATTAATTCTATAATAAAAATATAAAAAATTAAGTGTACCTTCATTGTAGTGGAAACCTATACTTCAAATATTTAATCAATAAAGTTTGAGATGTAAAAGAAGTTAATGTTCTATCTACTTTCAATCGTGAAAGTTAAAAAAACACTGCATTCAATGATTATTATATTTTGACAATGCAATTCGAACTCCAGCTATGCACTCGTCTAGTAATATTTCTGTATTGTAATTATGTTTATTTGCATTAGGAAAAAGAAATATTTGATCAAATACTTTTCCATATATTGCCTGTATACATGTGACTACAATTCCATGAAAAATCAATCAATAATTGAACTTTAAATATCCTTTCGTCTCAAAAAAATAGTCCTAGAAAAAAGATTATATTATTCAAATAGTGTATATAATGATTTTAAAAGTAGTAATGATAATAATTAATACTAAAAGTATTGTGAGTGAAAAAATGGTAGAATAAATAAATTAATATATTCAAAATAAAATATTGTAATGTCTATAAATGAAATGAAGTCAACTTTAGACGTATGGAAATACTATCAAAAATAAATTATGGAGTAGTTCAGAAATGTCAAAAATAGACTATAGTTTTGGGGTAGTATTGAAATGTCAAAAACAGGCTATAGTTTAGGGGGAATAATCCATTGCTTAACTCATCAAAAAAAGAAGAAAAAAACAATAGATGGCTCTTTCTAGCAGAAAATGAAACTGGAAAAGATGAATGATAAAACAGAATCTTATATCAACCACACATCATGATGAGCAGATCCACAACATTTATACATGTTCGTCGTCGTTTCTAACAAGATAGACATTATTATTTGCAAGGAGCATTCTAGGATACCTGCATAATTCCTACAACAAAGTAGTCAGTGGAGCAATACCAGCAGATTCTATGATGTAGGTGGATCAGAGACACACTCATGCGTTAACTTTTGGTGCCCAGCCAGCAATGACATGTTCCTTCGCAGCCTGTGTTTTCTTGAAAGACTCCCGAGAATACAGCAGCTGTCGTGGGGAGGGAGAGGGACACATTAGAGATGGTTTTATGTACATTGACTAAGAATTCATGATCATTCACATTTCAGCTCAGCTTTGAATAGTACCCAGCAATACTTTGTGGATGCAATAATATATCAAGGCTTGTGTAACAATTAGGCGTCAGCACAAGTTTGAAGTGACGCAAAATGTTTCAGAGAACTTCCTCAGAACAACGATTATTGACAATTTACAGGGAGATGCTGAGGTGAAGTATAAGTTCAATCTTAAAATGAGACACATTTACCTTACCAAAGGAGTAATAGTGAAATAGCAAGACGAGTTTCAGTTGGTGTATCATACGATTCATACCAGTTTCACAGACCACATAAGCTCCACGAATTCATGATTTTGCACCGTATTTGAAGCACATTTTATATAACTTAAAGCAATATCTTGAGAACCAATAAGTTGTCAGATAAGTACACGTTTTGAACATCAATCCAGATAGCACAAAAGAAGAAGAAACCAAACAATAACAGATTTAGTAATAACATAAGAAAAATACCTCCTTGTATTTATGCACATGAGTCAAGCTTTGGGGAATAGTCCAACCCTTGAAATGGCCAAGTGTCACATCAAGATGGTAAAGCTTCGGTGCCAAACTCAAATCAACAGCACAAATGTTACCTCCATTGACATACGGTCCCTGAGTAGCAAAGACGAACAATTCCAGTTATATCTACTATCGCACACTTATAAATTATAATTCCATCCTGAAGTATTGAATCCTTAACACATTAACTAATTTACCACCTTAGTCTTCAGGTGCTCATCCAACGCCTTCAGTTCATCAAGCAGAGCTTGTTCTGTTCCATCACTGGCATCCTTGCTCAACAGGAATTTGACAAAGGTAGGAAATATCTTGGAGCCCCTACAAAAATATAAATGGAAAAAAGGTCAATTTGCAGAAGTCTAAATATATATACTCATGTAGCATAGAAGCTTCAAAATGAACATTCACACACACTGTTTTGAACTGATTCACTCACAAAGAGAACTCAAGTTGAGTCACATAAAAAATTCAAAGCCTGGAGATTGCATCCAAGCACGACTCAAAAACAAGATTAAACCACAAAATTATATCCAAACATCATTTTTATATTCCATGAGCAGCCAATTGTAAATTTACATCCACGAAATTTGCTCAATGATAACTCGCATGCACAAGAACATGGGAATGAAATGGAAAGGGGAAATTTTTGGACCTAGAAGCTTCAAAATGGACATTCACACACAAAAGTGCACACACTGTTTTCAAGCTTAAAAAAAGGCCAATTTTTAGTAGCATAAACCTATTTCTCAAATTGACATAGAAGCTTCAAAATGAACATTTGCGCATGGATGCGCGCGCACACACACACACACACACACACACACTGTTTTGAACTGATTCAAAAAGCCTTTCTCAAGGGAAGAAACGTTGAGTTACATTACATCAAAGCCTAGAAGAACAACTCAAGAACACAATCCAGCTACAAAATTAGATCCATGTATCATATTTCCATTCCATCAATAGCCAATTCAACATTATATTCCATGAAATATGCTAGATGATAGCTCATAAACATACGAGTACTAGAATGAAATTGAAAAAGGGGAGAAATGTATACACTGAGGAGACTTCAGGAGGAGCAGAGAGAGAAGGATTTGGGTATTTCTCCTCCAATTTACCAACGATTACATCAGAATCAGAAATCCACTCTCCATCACCAAACTTGATAACCGGCACCTTCCCTTCTGGATTCACTTCCAGAAACCTAACAACACACCATCGAGAAAAAAACTAGTTAAGCCTACACAGAAACCCTAAATTAAGCTGCGATTTTGAGCAAATTACCACTGGGGCTTGGCGTCAAAGCTGATCAAGTGCTGCTTGTACTCAATTCCCTTCTCTTCCAAAGTCAGCAAAACCCTCTGGCAAAATGGGCCTAAAATGGCAAAGCAGTTCGTCACGAAAAAATCTCACTTTAACAGAACACGTGTGTGTGTGTATGTGTTTTTGCTGCGTGAAATGGAGAATGTAGAGAAAATTGGTGAAATTACAGTCTCCGAGAATGCCGGGGGCGCCAGCGGCGGCCTTGACGCAGATCTCAACAGCCATTGGTAGCAGATGTTTGTGGAAATCTGTAGCAGAGAGAGAGAGAAGAATCGAGAATAGAGTGAGTTGCAGAGTGAGAGAGAGTGATGAAGATTCCTCTGCCTAAATAAAGATGAAATAATTATATACGCATTAATGCTCCATGCATTTCTACTCATACAATTAAATAAAGTAAGAAAACTTTGGTGAGGAAAGCTAATAAAGGGCAAGAGAATACTCCCTCCGTCCGCGAATAGGAGTTTCATTTTATTCCGGCACGAATTTTAATAAATATTAAGAAAAGTGGATGGAAGAAAATTAGTAGAATGTGGGTCCCACTTGTATATATTAGTTTTAAATAATATGTGAGTGGAATGAGTAGGTGGAATATGGGGCCATTTTACCATTTATGGTAATTATGAACCAGGACTCCCTTTCACGGACGGACCAAAATAGAAAAACGGGACTCTTATTCGCAGACGGAGGGAGTACTTATCGATCAAAATTATGAATTTTGGTTAAATTTTGTATTTTCATAAATTTTAAAAATAATTTAAAATATATTAGCAAATTTTATATTTCGTATTTTATTTCTAAGTTCATTGCATGTAAGATAAAAAAAAAGTCCACATTGATTTAACTAAGTCAAATAGGATAAAAAGGCATGTAAGTTAGACGGATATGGTATTGGTGATTGACCCGTTATGAAAAATAACAAACAAAATGTAAAAATTATTGTATTTTATAGTAATATCATATTTATAGTTCATAGAGAATACTAAAATTTGATCAAAGCTATAATTTTATGAATCAATATCATTAAAGTAAAAAGATATTAAGTTTGTTGAAAAAAGTCGAGTGACAAAAATAATAAAGTAAATAATATTAAGTATGCTCATGACTCAATTTTAATGGGACAATTCAAAAAATATTCTATTTGTTCCATTACTAGTAATTTCTTTTAGACATTAAAAATTAAGAAAATTAATTAAAATGAAAATAAAATAAAAAAAGAGAATAAAAAATTTAAGTGTTCTTTTGTTATCGTCCACCTTCAAATTTTTTTTATTTCATGATGTACAAAATTTATTTTAAGAAAAAATGATTCGCCTTGCCGGAAGTTGATGTCGACTCTAATGGATTCTTGGGATCGGAAATTTACTAATTTATGTGGAATTTTTCAAAATTTTATGATGCAAATCTATTTAATGAATATTTCAATGTTTAATTAGAACGAATTTTATCTTAAAAGGGTTATTCGTATCTGAATTAAACTATAAAGTACGTAGTGCCCAAATTAGACGTGACCAATACTAGTACTAAACTTCTAGAATTCTCCATAACACTGAATCTACTGTATATTTTGGGGTAATATAGTCCTGACTTTGCTTTTCTAGATGTAAGATATTCTTTTCAAAAAAATAAAATTATTAAAATGCTTAAGCTTATGCAGTAATTTTTTTTATTGTACTATAACCACCAACTTATTAGAGTTGTGTACGCAAACGAGAATATAAATTATTTTACAGAAAATGAACTATGATAGTCTAAGTTGAGGTTTTCTGTTCATACAGTAAGAGATTAATCATCTTATTAAAAGATTGAATTAGGGTAGTCTATTCATACATAAGTAGTAGTAGTCATAATTTGTATGCTCAATTATGTGATCATAACCAAAATTAAAATATGAACTATTCAAGACATAAATGTAACTTAGACCATCCACAACGGGCGAGAAAAAAAGGGGGGACTCATCTCGGTGAGACGAGATACGGGGGTGGAGACGCGTTGCGAGCGTCTCCTCCCAGCTAGCACGTATCGAAATGTCAAAAATAGACTATAGTTTAGGCGAGGGGGAGTATAATATTATGCATAAGAATATGCAAGCTGGAAAAGATGGGAATAATTATCAATAGCTGTGATTTGATTTTGAATAGACATCATAATAATAGATAGCTCTTTTAACTCATCATAACAAAAGATAGCTCTTAGACAAATAGTGTCTTATTTCAACCACAAACATCATAGTGCATAAGTACATGATAAGCAAAGCCCTCAACAGATCCATATACATGATCGTCTCTAACAACATAATCTAGCATTATTGTTCGGAAGAAATATTCTAAGATACCTGCATAATTTATACAACAAAGTGGTCAAGGGAGCAATAGCACAGATTTTATGATGTAGAGTGTAGATTCAGAGACATGCTCATGCATTAACTTTTGTCGCCCAGCCTGCAATGACATGTTCTTTTGCAGCCTGAGTCTTCTTGAAGGACTCCCGAGAATAGAGCAGCTGTCGTGGAGAGAGAGGGAGGGACACATTAGCGGATTATGGTTTTTATACACCAGCAATACTTGGTACGTGCAATATACAATATACCAAGGCTCGTGTAAAAATTAGACGTCAGCACATATTTGAAGTGACACAAAATGTTTTAGAGATCTTCCACAGTATAACAATTAGTGACAATTTGGAGTAAGTGTAAAAGCAATCTTGAAACAAGACACGTTTACCTTAATATGGGAGTTTCGGCAGAAAAAGAAGTAAAGTAGCAAGACGAGTTAGCATCGAAATTTAACTAGATAGTGCCCATCTGAGACCGAATCATTTTCAAGATAGAAACTACTTTGAAGAATAATTTGATTTATAAGGCTCTAAAGATGCAAGCAATGATGCTTGGAGTATGAAAATAGCAGTCTAAGTTGGTAATTTCAATAAAGATGCATGTCTCTCATGAGGCTAAGTGATACTATTCAATTACTATTTTGAAATTATATCCGAAGTAAAAGAATTATATAATTGTGGTTGGAACTTGGAACCAAAGAAGACACAAGTTGATAGAAAAATCAATTCACATTGCGCATGAGTCAAAAGAATTCGAAAAAAAAAAAAAAAACAGATTTAGTAATAACAACGAAAATACCTCCTTGTACTTATACACATGAGTCAAGCTTTGGGGAATAGTCCAACCCTTGAAATGGCCAAGTGCCACATCAACATGGTAAAGCTTAGGTGCCAAACTCATATCAACAGCACAAATGTCTGCTCCATTGACATACGGTCCCTGAGTAGCAAAGATGAACAATTCCAGTTATATTCACCCTTTCCAACTTATAATATCATCCTAAAGTAACACGTTAACTAATTCACAACCTTAGTTTTCAGGTGCTCATCCAGAGCCTTCAATTCATCGAGCAGAGCTTGTTCTGTTCCATCACTGGCATCCTTGCTCATTAGGAATTTGAAAAAGCAAGGAAGTATCTTGGAGCCCCTGCAAAAAGGGAAAAAGGTCAATTTGCAGAAGCATAATTCTGTTTCTCATATCAACCTAGAAGCTTCAAAATGACACACCTACACTGATTTGAACTGACTCACAAAGCCTATTCTCAAGGGAAGAAAAGTTGAGTCACATAAAAGATTCAAAGCCTAAACATTGCATTCAAGCACAACTCAAAAAACAAGATTCTACTACAAAAATAAACAAGATTCGTCTACAAAATTAGATCCAATCCAAACATCATATTTCCATTCCATCAGCAGCCAATTGTGAATTTATACCCACGAAAACTGCTCAATTGATAACTCATGCATATAAACATGAGAATGAAATCGAAATGGGAAATGTTCTTGACCTAGAAGCTTCATAGTGAACATTCGCGCACACACACACACACTCTCACACTGTTTTGAAGCTTCAGAAAGAGGTA
Source organism: Salvia hispanica (assembly GCF_029641045.1). Classification (NCBI taxonomy): domain Eukaryota; kingdom Viridiplantae; phylum Streptophyta; class Magnoliopsida; order Lamiales; family Lamiaceae; genus Salvia; species Salvia hispanica. The sequence continues at coordinate 28,332,811 of NC_142693.1, read as the reverse complement.
ATTAGCAGAACCATAGATTTATTTCTCATATAGACATAGAATTTCACACACACACACACACACTGTTTTAAAGTGATTCACAAAGCATATTCTCAAGAGAAGAAAATTTGAGTTACATCAAAGCCTAGAAGCACAACTCAAAACAACATTCAACCACAAAATTAGATCCAAACTTCACATTCCATTCCATCAGCAGCCAATTTTTTATTTAAATCCATCAAATCAGCTCGATGATAACTCATACACATACAAACACGAGTTCAAAATGAAAAAAAGAGGGGAAATATATACACTGAGGAGACTTCAGGAGGAGCAGCGAGAGAGGGATTCGGGAACTTCTCCTCCAAAATACCAACGATTACATCCGAATCAGCAATCCACTTGCCATCATCGAACTTTATGAGCGGCACCTTCCCTTCCGGGTTCACTTCCAGAAACCTAACAACAAACCATCGAGAAAACTAGTTAAAACCTTTCCCAAAAACCCTAAATTCAGCTGCTTTTTGAGCTAATTACCACTGGGGCTTAGCGGCCAAATTGATCAATTGCTGCTTGTACTCGACTCGCTTCTCCTCCAAAGTCATCGTAACCCTCTGGCAAAACGGGCCTAAAATGGCAAAGCAGTTCATCATCACATAAAAAGCTCATTTTTTGAAATAACACACGAAAGTGTGTTTGTTGCGTGAATGAAGTGAAAATTGTGGAGGAAATTGGAGAAATTACAGTCTCCGAGAATGTCAGGAGCGCCAGTAGCGGCCTTGACGCAGATCTCAACAGCCATGGGTGGAAGTTGTTGGTGAAATATTTAGCAGAGAGAAGAATCGAGAAGCGAATATGAGAGTGAAGCGTCGGAGGTGAAGATACAAACTATTTATAGGAAAAAAACATTATTTTTACGTAATTTTATTTAAATTATATTTGCTGTAATGTTATTTAAGAATATAAAAATTTTAAGAACGTTGAATATTGAGCTTTGAAACCAAATATAATAATTAGAGAAACATTAAAATGTTTTAAATTCTGATTTGGACTTTTTTTGCAATTTGACGCATGGAATGACGATTTAACACAAAGATGCATGTAAAATTAAACAGTAATTTAAAGTTTTTTTTTTTTTACTATGTTTGGATTGTTGGCAATTGGCATCGGAGATATGCTAATTTATATTATTACTAACTTTTCTGTAAATTTTTTGTGATTCAAATCCATTTGTAATGAAATATCGGTGTCTTAATTAGAACGAATTTTATCTTTAAAAATCTGCATTAAAGTATGTAGGGCCTTAATTGGAGGCATGAAACTATTAGTACAAAACTTCTAGAATCCTCCAAAATTAATTCTGACTTTGCTATTCTGGATAATATTTAATATAGATGATTCTTTATAAAATAAAACAAATTAGCTTATGAATTTTTCTTACTACTACTCCATATCGTAAGGCATATTAACTTTCAGAGAATCTTATGGTACATGATTAAGTTGAGAGTCACTAATATGGAAATATAAATTATATAAAGTTGAAAGTTTTTTATAGAGAAATTAATTATCTTATTAAAAATTTAATCAGGATAGTCTTAAGTTGAAGATTTCTATCATACTAGTACAATTTATGTCTTCAATCTTCATTATCCAAATTTGCTCTATTCAATAATATCTCCATTGGCAGATAGAAGCCTACTTTTTTTCTGGCATGAATTTTAAGAAATTTGAATAAAGTGAATTAATCAAATGTGAACCCTATTTTTGTTTATATAAAAGGTAAATGAGATTTCTATTAGCCGAATAGATCAAAATGACAAAATAAAACTTTATTAGGGACGAGGAGAGTACCATGGAGTGGTAATAATCAATCAAAGCAAACACAGAATTGCAACTTACATGAACAATTAACTGAAACAAATAAAAATAATTACATGTTAGAAACTCAAGCTAGTTACATGTTAGAGAATGTGAAGTAGACAAAATTCGTTTAGCACTCTTGAACTCTCTGCCTGAACCTAATCAATAAATGTAGGAACAAAAATTGGAAACTACAATTTCTCACCAAAACTTGAGCACCGTAAAAAGCACACCCAAACATCAACCTAGCTACATACATGTATGTACATTGTACAAAATGGTGCTCCAACCTGAGTGACGACGCTGTATACAGTCTACTTGTCCATATCAAGACATCGATCCTTCGGAAACTGAGACATCCGGACAAGTAATTGGCAACAAACGAGTTCTCCAGTTTAGAGACATTGGTGTTGATGAAAAATAAACCCCCAAGACTCACAAATTCAACATAATGTCCAATCTGCAATTCAAATATGACATTTATGTACTGGCTGTTAGGAAACTATAAAGAATGTACTTTAGAAAGTAGAGGAGCGTTCGTTCATAAGCAATGCTATAGGTGATTGAAGTATGTTGAAAACGGGAGATTGGCATAAGTACCTGAAGATGGCGGAAGCACCAGAACTTTGCAAAATTTCAGCATACAGAAGGAAGCTTTAGCTGGCTAAATAAAATATGCAGCCATTTCAGAATTATCAGCCATAAAAAAAGGCTTTACTTCGTCTGTGGGATTTACCAGCAGCTCTGAGTAAGGGCCTAGATGCAGTCTCAACCAGTATTTAAAAGAACTCTTCAAGCTTACACATGGTGAAAGAATTCTTCCGAAGGGTGATTTCAGAAAGCATTGCCTCTGAACCGATATAAAAAAGAACTAGAGCGCAACGTCCAATTTGTTTAAACCGATAAGCTATTTCACAGCTTAACCATGAATTCGTCTCGCAGCTAGAAAATGAGAATCGGGAGAATTGAAGTGAATTTCTTATCAGGCCAGGTAGCTGAAAGTGAAATATATGGCTACTCATTTGACAGCTGAAGCAAGCCACGCATCTGGAGGTACGGATTTTCCAATAGCTTTTCATTGTTGCTCTGTAAATACAAGTGTAAAGTATCTCAAACACCAAATCAGGATGATAAAAGGAACATTTACATAAAAGAGTTACAAAAGCATATAAAACAACCCGAATGAAAACACTGGAACAAAAGTGTCCAACCTCTTACCTCTGTGGTGTGATAATGTATTCTACCCTGGACCTAATTTGGGTAATCATAAAGGGTAACTAAGATGTAGCGTAAAGTTTTACATTCTCATAAAGGAAGCACTACAGTCTAAGTTTGGCAGTGTGCTTTGTTGCGACTTACTGGCACCAGACATTCTATGACAGTGACCAAACTTTATTGGCTGGTCACAGTGAATAATTATCACACAAGATTTTTTTTACTGCATAAACAAACATAAAACTTCGAAAATAATCCATAACTTTCTACAGATATAAAACTTTATACAAGAACGCACCTGTTGAGCCTTTGAAACAAGACTCTGAAGTTTCCGCTGGTAATTCTCTGGCTCCTCGGTCATCATTCTCTATGATATATAAGTTTAAATCAAATTAGTTTAATATCTTCGACTTTCATTGTTCAAAATCAGTGAAAGACACCCTGTACTTGCCTTCAAAAGAAAAGTTGAAGAGTAGTATGCCACTCTTGCATCTGTATCATCCAACAATTCCCTGGAAAAAATACACACAAATATGAAAAATTATTTCAAAATAAACTCAATAAACAGTGAGAGAAGCTGATAGTTTACCAGAAGAATTCTTCTCCACCAACATCTTTGAAAGCAGCAGGATCTGCTGTGCATTTACCAATCAAAAGCAGCAGAAGTGTAGCCCTTATGTCTGATGTGCCACCAGGGAGATTTCCTCTCCCTTTGCTACCTACAGAGACACCTAATGCAATATTATCTGTCGCAGCACCAGCAAGTTGGATCAAAGGCCAGTAAAATAATGCAGCAGGAACACGAGCAATCAACTGCATGGGTACAATGGCTTGTCCACGAAGAAGCAGGGCTGCCATGGATGCAGTATCGCGAATTGGAATCTGCATATTTTTTCCAACTATAGTGCTAGGACTTCCAGTAAAATCACTGTGATCAATGTTCTCTGCTATGGAGGGTCGTTCTGCCCCATCTAACTTTTTCATTCTTTCTAAATTCATGGAATCTTGCCGGTGCATTGTATCTCCAAACTTTGTTGCAGTCGTATGTGCTACTTTCAAGCATAGTTGAGACAACAGAATATCACACATCTGTGCATGTCCAAGAAAAATATGAGTAATAGCATTACAAAATAAGTAGCACAAACAATTGTATAGCTAACTATTCTCTATGAGACTCTAATGTATCAGGAAGAGAAATTCATTTGGCCAATGTTCACTTTTCAAACCTAAGAATGGACAGGCAGGCAGGCAGTGTATGCAGCGACAGTTGTGCTGTAACATGAGTAAAGGGCACAATCATACATACAGCAATGCCTAAAACCACTAATTCAAAATGAAGAAAGAGAATTTCTTTGGGCAATGGTCATCAACAAGCAACATGTAAGAAATCACACCAGCATCTCCTTAAATTCAACGAATATGGAGATTCTGTGCCCTACATACTAGAGATAGATGTTTAAACAAAGCAGAGTAGTAGTGAGTACCTTTAAAATATTCATTCGATCAGTTTCGTTTTCCTGAGCCATCAGCGATAAGCCACAGCTCATGATATCTATCACCGCATTTGCTTTTTGGAGACGACTCTTGTCATGTCTACGGTCCAGAGTTTGACTACGCATTGCCTGCTGGACTTCCTTTTCATCCAGTAAAAATTTACACTGGATCAGCAGCCTCTCCAAAACAAACAGAAAGCCCCATCTGATATGGTTATTTTTTGACTTGAGAAGTCCACACATAAGCCAAATAGGTAATGGAATATCTAATGATGCTGAATAATCATTAGCTCCAGCAAGCAAAATTTTCTGCTCCAAGTTTTTAACACTTGAGAGACTCAGATCTCCTTCCCTGTTAACTTCTGCAATCAGCAAGTCCCCCAACCACAGATACCCATTCTGACGATAACATTCTCGTTCAGAGTGAAGAAGAGAATGTAAAGTGGTCCAGCAAAGCTTTGCACTCATAGCAGTATTCCCAGGAACTCCATCAATGCTTCCAATAGATTTTAACGATTTTGTGATAGTAATCATTTGGATGAACTCTTTGTCTACACGAGTAAATGATCCTATGAGGGCATCAAATTTCTCAACAATCTTCTCCAATAACTGCAATAGGAAATAAATTTAATGCACAATTAATTAAGTTTATCCATAAATTCTACCTCTACTCCTCTAGGCATCCTCTGACACATGTCACCACATTGTAAAGTTATCTCAAACAATGGAATGCAGAAAGGAAATGAATACAATTTAGCTTTGAATGCCAAAAATATAAGAGGCGTAAGTGCCAAAAAGGTGAATTCGACATAGCAAAGGACATGGATAACTGAGCCACTCATTTGGATAAACCTTGAAAGCAATAAATCCACTGGGGAGCTTATACTATCCTTTCCATGTAACAATCAAAATGTTGCTTCCAAACCATAACAAAATCCATTAGATTTGGTTATCCCATGTAGCTCCACCTCATAATTGGGAGATGCATATATAAAGATCCTCTAGAAAGAATTTACCAAACTTATCAAAAGCTCAACTAGAAATATAGAGAATGAGAATCTCATATCTACATTATCCAGATACTTTTTAACATATAGAGATGTATACAAGTATGATACTCCCTCCGTCCCTGATTAATTGTCACTCTTTTCCATTTCGGTCCGTCCCTCAATAATTGTCACACTTTATTTTTACCATAAATGGTAAGTAGGTCCCACATTTCACTAAATCACTTCACTCACATTTTATTATAAAACGAATATAAAAAAGTGGGTCCTACATTCCACTAACTTTTTCAACCAACTTTTCTTTACATTTCTTAAAACCCGTGCCCGGTCAAAGAGTGACAACTAATCGGGGACGGAGGGAGTATTAGATCAATATAAAATTATAACAATACACTGTACGACAATGTAAAAGTCAAAGCGAAATATACCATCAAAAGCCGTTCATTATTAGGATATGTGGACAATGAAGCAGAGATCGATCTCCTCAACAGTTCTACAATGCCTTCAACTCCCAACTTGACAGAACTATGCAGTGCTTCAGGTGCATCAGCAAGCACTAGCAAGGTAGCAATAGGTCGAACTTCATCATCACTATACTCAGAAACACCAACAGCCATACAACTCTCATTTATTTTATGAAGAACATAGTCAAAAATCACAAGATATAGATTTCTCCTCTCTTCTCTTGAGGTTGACAGCACTAACTGCATTGGCCAAATGAATATGCAAATTCAACAAACATCCTTGTAAATTCATCCAAAAAAATTGTTTTGTTTTCTAATATGGAACAACTGATAAGAACTCAGATGTAGGTAATATGGAAGCGATTTAGTGGTGCTTGGATTGAGGGACTATGGTCACGCATGTAACACATAGCATTACAGAAATAGATAATAGTCTCATACATAATATGCAGCTAGTTAAAGATGAAGATCTTCATAGTACCTAAATATCTTGGTATATATCATCCTTATGGATAAAATCTGGCTTATAGGAACTAATAATATCATACCTCCCCAAAAATAAAGTCAATTCCACCAATCAGATCGACTTGGTTAACAAGAAACAAAGGACTGGCTGGAACATTTTTATCAGGTTCCTCGGGCATTTGATAGAAAAGGTTTGTCATCATGCAGATAAGCTTGGAATGGACTATTTCTGCCCAAGTATTTTTTCTACTGATCTTCATCAGTACTTCAATGACCTGTAAGCAAACAAAAAGCAGGAAACAGCTTGAGGTAGGAAAAACATGTGGAACAAACGGAATTCAATTTCTGGAAAGTTAATGGAGTATATCTTTAAGAACACTTCTGGAGCTATAATCTGTTGGGAGGTTTTTCAGCCACGCATGACACACCCACAAATATACGAAGTTCTTTTTCTTTTTCTTTTTAAGCATAGCATTCGTCATTCATCATTCATCTAAGTATATCTTAGAGATCTTTAAGAAATGACAAGTAAAAAAATTAAGGTAGATTTCAGTAAAAGAACTTGGCTATGTTAAGTTCGTTATTCTGGCGTTGTCATTCTTCCTCTTATCATATTCATCTCAACCATCAATTTTACTCAAGTTACAAACCAAAAGTACTTGGATCAAGATAATTGATGTAATTCACAATCTAGCAGTTCTTTGATTTCTCTGACAAAATCCATAGTAATACTCCCTCTGTCTCATTAAAAATGAAACATTTTCTAAAATGGAAACAACATCATCTCTACTTTTTCATCTCTCTTCCTTTATTCTCTCTTCATTAACTCACAAAACAAAACTACATAAAATCCCGTGCCAAAAAGCAAACGTGTCATTTCTAATGGGATGGAGGGAGTATTTTGGTAGATCTCAGACCCAGAAGAAGCAAGGACCCACTTCCTTGTTCTTGTTTGCCAGTTTTCTGCTTTTCTTTTTACTGATTTTATAGAGATTGCTCCAGGACACATGTTTGTGAGTCCTAAATTAAGTGTTGTCCTCAGCAATACCTACTAATAATGTTTCAGGAAGATCATGTTCTAGAGACAACAACCATCCATAATTAAGGTCAGTTGATTTGCGTCAAGACATGCTCAGGAATCAGTAGATTACAAGAAAGCTGGGTCAATGAAGTACTCACTCTAATGTCAAGGCCTTTTAATCTGCTTCGCCGAATCTTGCCTCTATCACAAACAAAGTACAGTAAACAGCTCAAGGAAGAAGCCCAGACAGCCTCTTCTTCCTCTTCTATCTGTGAAATGCATGTATCAAGTAGGAAAAGTTAATAAGAATCGCGATATATGATCTAATAGGATCACTTGTGGTCTGAAAAAGGAAAATCAAAGGGTCAACATGATCAAAACACAGAAAAGTAAAAAAAGATGAATGGTTGGACCTAGCAAGACGTATGGTTCTAGTAATACAAACAATCTGCTTGCTTATTCATCCAACTTTGGCTATGACACCTGAAGGGCAGTTCTTAGATTTTCTCCAGTTCGTGATATTTTCTCTTTAACTTTCAGTAAGATCTGTTTACCAGGCCCTGTTCAGATGATAAAATGTGCATTGTTCAAGATATACAAGTTCTGACCTCATAAGGATCTTCGTATAATTACTTTTCACACCCTAAACTGTGTCCAAATAAAGCCTTTAATTATTTGATCTAATTCTGAAGTGGTAGGTTGGAAGTAGAGGCAAAAAAAGGTGATGTGATGGCTCGTTCTTAAAGATGGAATCGGGAGGAACAGGCTATAGGACATGCAGGCTACAATCAAGAGTCTTAAGAGGCCACTGCTGTGGATAAATGTGCTGAATTAGAATTCAATACTTAAATCTGGCAAAATAAGATGTCTTTTGGAATGATAAATGTCATCTCCAGAAGCCTGTTTGCTTTAGTTGGGAAATGGGCACACGTTCACTCTGAGGATTGAACCCTAGACCTCACTCTATACACAGAGGACATCCAAGCGGACTCCAAAGGCCAAATGATGCTTTGGTTCCATTATAATCAAGAAGTGAGGCACTAAATTGCATTGGAAGATCATAATGTTGCATTTCAAGATTAAAGATATAAAGGATTTATCTTAACCACCATATCAATTCCAATTCTTGATAAACAAGACTAATGAAGATGCTGCTTTTGCTTCATTTTACATACATATTTAAGATGCAGCTAATTCCATAGAACCAGCAAGCATTTCAAACAACTTACGTATTCAGAAGCAAACATTATTGATATTTCAGCTACATCATACACCAATTTGAACTTCTCAAGTATTTCAAAGTTAACTGATTATGTTCTATTTATAATCTCTAAGTATAGTGACTTCCAGTGCACTATTTCAATGACACCCAGTCGTATCATTGGTTCGAATTTCGAAAAGCAACCTTCCATATAAAACTCTACTTGTTAGAACTTCCCTACATAATTGGCTGGGATAGACTTAACAGTAACAAGAAGCCATTCCCTAAGGGTAAATCCAACAAGATCATGCAGTAAATACAAAGAATCAGTAACCCAAAAGACAAAAAGAAGATTAAAAGAAATAATAAACCATTACAGATCTTTTTATCACAAACAGGTATACCTGTACAAGATGAAGCATAACCTCAAAGAGAATGCCCAAAATCCAACATTCAAACTTCTCAATAGCTAATGAATTTCCTGTTTTCCTGAAAAAGTCAGTTTTTGTCCCATTATTTGAATCTTGAGTTCCATTGTCAAAGCATGCTTCCTGGGAGTACTGTTCATCAATCATTGTGGATCCATCAAGTGCTGGAGGCTCCAATAAATGCGCATGCACTCCAAGGTTAATAATCAAATCAAAAGCCCGAGTTTTTGACATCACTCGGGGAGAATTTAGCATGTCCTATAATTTATTAAGAAAACATTAGATTCCTTATATGGTCAACTTATTATCATGTGGAAAAATAAGCAATACCTCTAGCAAGGATAGAGCAAGAGGTGCAGCTGTCTCAGCATCTAAAACATACCTGCAAAAAAATGTCAGGAGTGAAATCAGTTGAGCTGCTAGTTAAAAGTACTGTCAGCTATTTATATTACCATCCACTCCCTAAAAACACTTTAACAAAGCTAATTTAGTCAACTGTACTCAGATAATTGGTAGTGAATTGCAAAAATAAGACAGTTGCGTTGTAGTTAATAGTGTAATCCCATACCTATTGACAACATTAATATATAGTATTAAAATTATCTTTATTTTAGAATCAGTAAAATTGCTCTGCCATTAGAAAAGAATCAGTAACTGACACAGACACACATACACTCACACACACACGCATGCATAAAGATTAGTTGATCGAATAAAATGCTTCAAATAATTGAGAAAACAGAAATCACATATAAAGTTATCTTCTTGTGCTTGATATCTTATTAACCCAGTCATGAATAATGCCTTAATTTAATCCTCGTTCTTAGGCTTGCATATAGAATGAGAGAAGGAGACTGCTCCTGTATGCAAATCGCAGAGTCATAATACATAAGCACGAGCAGTAGAACCTACATGTCAATTACAAGTTTGACAAGAACACTGACAGCCGCATCCATCGATGGCCTTCCACTATGTCTCAGTTTTGATGACACAGTTAACTGATTGGATTTGACATTAGAAGTCTCAGAACAAACAGCAGCAATAACCTCACATACCTCCACAGGATTTAATCGCAAGGGTTGTTGTTCACTGGCAAAAACCAAGAGATTGAGATTGAGATAAACAGGTAATAGAAAATTTAAAGTGACCAACTCAAAAATGACGAGACATGTGATGCATACAATGTATATTTCCATGCAGAAATAAATTTTAAGCAGAGACTTAAGGAGATAATCATGCAACAATAAAGTATTTGTCAGTATGCATGTGAGCTTTTACCTGTAATGGCGGTATTGAAATAGTGGTCTTGCGCGGGGGCGAAAGGTGCTCATAGGAGAATCTTCCCTGAAAATAAAGACATATATATATATAAATTAATATATGTCATTCTCAGTTATGCTCAGATTGCATTTTATCTCACAAACCAACAAGCACAAAAGAATGTCCACAGATTGATAAAACCTAAAATAAACGTTCATTCAACTAGGGAACAGGTAAACATGCAATTATATAGCATAGTATTCTTGCTAAAAGGATATACAAAAACATAAAAGAAAACATATCTCCCCCCATCCCAAAAAAGAAAGAAAGAAAAATAGAGTTTCAAGTCTTCTAATAGTTATTGTCCATGTGTACTATAATTAGTAACCTTAACGAGCAGAATCTCATTAAAGACGGAGTTTACTAGGAGTCAGCAGATTGCAACTTACACTTCATATAACTTTTCTCTTTCATACTCCATAATAAACAACGTGTAGTTTCAATACCTGGTTCCTCTAGGAACATGTAATATCTAGCCATACAAAAATAAACTAATGTAAACATTCTTTTTTAAGATCTGTTTTCCTTGTGTAATATCCAATAACATTAATCAAGCCTCCAATATCTTGTATCGCTTGTGTATGCATAGGACAAATTATTTAAAAGCATAAACTTAATCAATAGGTCATTCCGTTTATGATTTGCAAAGCTGTTGAGCATTAGAAGCTGAAAGTTAACTTATGTAAGACTCATAATTCAAAACAAATCAGGAATTGGGTATGAGATGATCCACCAATTATTCTAATATGGGAAGTCATGCAGATTTCATGAATAAGAAAGGGAGCATCATGTATTGATATGAAACATCAGTAGCAAGAAATTAAACATCAAGACCGCATTCAATGATTCAAATAATAGGATTAAGAAATGCGTACCAAATTTCATCAGTCCCCTGTTTGGAGCGTTTCAGTGCTGTTATTGCTCTCAAATGAGCAAAAGCTGAATTCGAATTGGTCAGAGTAGTCAGCAGTGAGGGCTGCAATAGTTGATCCAGAAAAGGCATCTCAGCACTCCCAAATATTTTCCATGCTTCACCCTTCATTTTTGCTTCCATGTCCCCGACAAGAAGAGCTGCTGCACCCACTTCTAGGAAATTATGAGTGCGGATGTCTTGCAGATTCGATATTTGATCACTGTAAGTGAGTACCTTCAGCATTAAGACATAAAAAGAGGTATACAATATTAGTGTATAACAGTAACTTGAACAGAAGAAGACCTCTTCGGCAAAAGATATGATGGCTGTTGGTCTCCTGACCAGCGCCATCTGAAAACATCAATCGCCATAAAGTCATCATTTTCAATTTCATCAACTTCTTCAGCTATTGGAGAGTCAGAAACAGATGCAATAGATGCATCCTTGCTCTCCAAAGACTCCTTGGCATTTGCAGGACTGAGTTGAGAGTTGAATGATTTACTCAATAAGGATGACAGAGTTGGCAGTGATTGCCTTGACGCAGGTGCAGCTCCCGCAAAGGCAGCTGGTTGGAACGAACGTTTTGGGATATATTGTGCAACTAAAGACCGAACATAGTTTAAGGATTTCACAAGTGCTCCAGATGCAAAGCTTGAAACAGGCAATGGATTCACATTTGTAGATGGTCCTGGATTTAATGATTGTTGACTTAATGAATGCGACCATGGCAACAGTTTCCGATGTGGGCTCATATCACACTCCGCAATTATACTAGTACAAAACCGATCAATCTGTAGTAAGGTATCCTCACTGGGTTTATATCTGCAATGAATAAAAGGCCTTGCGTATGAGATCCTTAGGCGGCATAGATTCACATGCTTTTTAGTCCTACTTGTGTGGTCTGAAGGTATAAATTTGATTTTTCACCCTCTGCACCACTTTATCCAATTAATGAGTCATAATTGAAAATAGTGATGATTGTTTAAAGCATTTAAAAGTTTGTTTAGTTTTCGAGGAGAAAGAAAAGAATAAACCAGTGATTGACATAGGAAGAAATTTACATTCAATAAATGAAGAGCCCTCCAACATCATCCACATTAATTAAATATCCAATACAAAAAATATTGTAGAAAATATTGTTCACTAGTTGTTAGTGGTGAAAGCTAAACCCCTAATAGCATAGGGGCCTCTTCTTACAGTCTTACAGGACAAAGGCCAATAATCTGATGAAAATATGGTTTGAAATTTTGATGTACTAAGAGCTTCAGCTAACTCTTTTAGACCTTTCTCCATAAACCTCTTCTATCATGTTTAAAGTAGCAAATGAAAATGTGTGGCTTTATAGACAATAGAGAATTGATGTCTATGTTGTGTTGAAGGATATCTATAATCTATCTAGTTGGATTGATAATGAATTGGATCTCCACGTGGTTATTATTGGAAAGTGCACCAACCGAACCATGATAAAAGAAAACTGGTTACTAAAAATGTTTTTATCAATTTTTAATATTAATAGGCCTGAAATGCAACAAGTTTAACTCCAAGTCTGAACTAGTGTAACAACGTAGTACTTCATAGTGTTGAGTGAACCATCAGGCAATTATTTTGATAACACAATTATCCATTGTGAATATGAAACATTCTGGCACAAGTCAAGGTCGCATGCACTCAAATCTCACGGATGCTTCTAATAGAAAGACAATATCCAATGACAAGATAAGATGTGATCACCTTAAAAGAAATCGCTTCAAAAGCGCCACACACCTTCCAACCACAGCAGGACTGTTTAAAGCATAGAGAGAGTAAGATGTGTAATTCTTATAACAACACTAACAGTAAAAGGAAAAGAATCATTTCGAAGCACAAAAGGTAAGGAAATAATTGCAAAATAATCCCTTCCCATAAAAATAGAGACATCTGGGATGGCGGATGGCACAGGTTTTAATGCATAATTGGTAAAGTAGGATAGATTATAGAAAGAAAAAGTTATTGGAGTGTGTTAGTGGATAATGGGGACCACCTCATTAAATAGAAAGAAGTTAACAAAAATAGAAGGGACTATTTTTATGGGACGGACCAAAATGGTAAGAGTCTTTATTTTTATGGAAATGAGGGAGTACAAATCATAAAATTTCCTCAAAGATATATAATCAAGAAAAACACCTTCGATAGGGTGACAGAGCATGGTATGTGGTATAACTGACCTTTTTATATCCTTACAAGATAAAATACTAGCTGCACAACTTTTCAAACAACAGCAAAAGCGTACCTGCGTTCCCGCTCTGCAAGAGTGTGTTCTAGGATCATGCCATATGCCAAGTCAATCGTGGCCTGTGCTGCCAAGTAATCCTGCCATGTAATGAACATATCATAGCCCATTTCTGTATGACACACCCCTCGGAAACATATACTACATCATACAATCATTCACAAGGTTAAAGTACCGCATTTAATCCAAAGGAAAGCACTTCTAAACTTTATTTCTAACGAATATGATTATGTGCGAGAAACAATGTTGAATGGAAAATTAAGACTTCTTGACATGGCATTCATGACTATCATCATTTGCAGTGGCATAACTCCGTCAAAGTAAAAATTGCTTCCTTAAAGTTTTCATCAACTTGAAACGGCATGCTGGTGCCATTTTCCAGAATAATAAACTCTCAACATCCTTTTTTTGCATTTTCATATTCCTCTGAATCTGAAGGACTAATAGTAAACTAGTCAAAACCCTGAGGCGAGCTAAAAATCGAATCTCAATCTCACGATCACTAGCATTCTGCAAACCACACCTCCATAGCTCAAAAACAACATCAATAAACCACTCCCCAGCTCGATTCACCCTCTACATCTACTCCACAAATGAACATCACGAAACATAACACATAATTTGAAATACAGCACAGCAATGTCCGCGAGAGAGGCTCAATTAGATAAAAAGAGGCAGCAGTAAACGAAATTGAGCAGGGGAAAATGGTGAGGATCCAAACCCGCAGGGTCCTGGACGCTTCGAGCTGCGAGGGAGCGGCGGCGGACAAGCAATCGGCGACGGCGCGGCGGAGGGGCTCGGGAGGCTTCTTGATGGAGGAAGATCTCAGGCGGGACATGGAGGTGGCGCCCAATTGCATCCGGGAGATCGTGGGGGCTCTGGAGAGACTGAAACTGGACGACATCGCGTACGAAAAGGTGCAATACGTGCGCTGCTGCTGGTCTGTATATATATACCTATGATTGAAGCATTCCGATTTCAGAGAAGGTTTAGAGAGAGAGAGAGAGGGAGCAGGGATTTTGATACAGTGAAGATACAGCTCGCCAGGAGCAAAGTGAAGAAACCAGAGAGAAGAATAATTTGGGGAGAATTGATCTGAAATTTCGACTTTCTTTTTTTAGTAATTATTGCCAAATATATATACATTTAAATTTAAATTTAAATTAAATTTAAAAAAAAATAAAAACTTAAATCTGACACTTTTTAAATCACAAAAGTCAGAATTTTGATGAAAAAAGATTCGATTTGACCCAAAATACGAATCGAATTTTATATTTTGTCCAATTTTAATCATTCGAATTAAGAATATTTATATTCACCTCAGGTTGAAACCAAAAAGGAGTTAGTAAAAGAATATTTATATTCACCCCGGGTTAAAACAAAAAGGGAGTAAAAAGTACTCCCTCACTTCTACAGTAATAGAGTCATTCTGTCATTTTGATACGTTCCATAGTAATAAAGTCATTTCTCTTTTTAGTAAAAGTCAACACATTTTTTCACGCATGTTTTAATCTCTCTTACTTTTACTTTATTAGTTTATTCTTCTTTCATCTCTCTATCTTTTTCATTTTTCATTTTACTCTCTCTATACTTAATTCACCTAACACAATTTTCTTATTCTTCGTACCGAAAAGAAACGCATTCGTTACTATGTAACGGTAGGAGCAGACGAGCAATACTACTACTAATAAAAATGAGTTCCAAACCAAATTTTCTAATTTTGATTTGAAAAAAAAAATCCGACTCAACTCGAAAATCCAAAGGGAATTTATATTTTGTTTAAGTTCAATTGTTCTAGTTATAAAAATAAATGTTCACCTCTAAACAAAACCAAAATAAATACTCCATCCGTCCCATTTAAGAGTCCCGGTTGAATACGGCACGAGTTTTAAGAAATATAAAGGAAAGTTGGTGAAAAAAGATAGTGGAATGTGGGACATATTTTTATATATTATTCCCTCCGTCCCATAAAAGTTGAGTCGTATTCCTTTTTAGTCCGTCCCAACAAAGTTGAGTCATTTCCTATTTTAAGAAAACACAAAACGTCTAATCACTTTTTTTTTATTCAATCATTTACTTTACTCTCTCTTATCTTTCCTACTTTTTTCATCTCTCCTATTTATTTAATATAAATTCTTAACCCCTGTGCCCAAAAGTTTTGTCTCAACTTTTATGGGAGGGGAGGGAGTAGTTTTTATATGGAAAAAGGTGAGTGGAATGTGGGATCTATTATCAATTATGAAATATTTCAACCGGAATGTCTAAAGTGCAACACTCAAAAATAATAAACTGAGACTCCTAAAGTGGGACGGAGGGAGTATATAAAAGAAAGTACTGAATTTGAGGGAAATATAAAAATATAACCAGAATTTATCACGTGAGTTTCGAATTGAACATATGAATTTTAGGGAAAAAATATAAAATATTTGACTTGAAAATCAAAATGAGAATTTATCAAAAGCTCATATTTTGAAGAAAAAGAAATCCGATTAGTCCCGAAAATCTGAACGAAATTTATAATTTTAGTTCAATCCAATTATTCAAAATGTGAACAAAACAAAAATAAATACATTAATTAATTAAAATGAGGGAAATATAAAAGAAAAATAATCTGAATAATCTGTATACTTCCTGGCCAGTAGAAATGTGCATGGACTATCCATAACAGGATAGAGAGAGAAACTCGAAGCTCAGCTGCTTCTCTTCTAACAATGGCAGTTTCATCACTCTCTCTCAATTTCGTCTCTAAGCCATTCACACACAACGTAAGCTCGACTCTCCACACGTTTAGATCTTATCATCTCGTGAATTTGTATTTCGTGTGTTGAGATATTTCAATGTGTAGTCAGGAGTGCGCGGTTGGATTAGCCCAGCCGAATGTGCCGCAGTTTCAACCACTAAGTGCTCGAAAATCGCGTCATTCGATGAAGAAAGTATGAACGGTTTGATTTTGTTTTTTATGGTTGTTTTGCGGAATGTGGATTAAATTTTTGGATCAATTTGTATGATTGCTCGTTTCACCTAAATGGATTAGGGATTTGGAGAAACTTTTGGTTTCGTAATTAAGTGCAACATTGAAGGCATTATTCTCGTGTGTTGTGAATTGTGATTATGGAATGCTTGAGCTTAATTAGTTTCATTAAGTCCTGTAATCTTGAATTGTGTTGTGATGAAGTCTGGTAAAGCTATTCTTGGATCATAGTGTAACAAAATTAAAATTATAATACTCCATCATCATCATAAGTGGTTCCTCAAAATAGAGCATTGCTTCAGTCTAATCTGCTCAACTTTTCTTTGATGATTTTAATCAAGTCTATCAAGAGAGAATTTATTACAGACAAAAGCAGTTTCTAAAACAGGAGTGAAACTAAAAGATTTATGTTCCTGGTCTTTTGCTACAATTCGGGTATGTCTAGGTAAAGTGAGGAAAATGTTTTTGGCCTCGAGCTCTCTAGTGGATTTCAGTAAGTTAGAGGGATCAAATCAAATGCCCCTTAGTTTTCAGCAACGGAATATCTCAAATTGTTTACTACAATTTGTGTCAATCTTAGGCGTGTGTGTGTGTGTGTCTGTGCCTGTGAATGTGAATGTAGAATCATCACATATATATACATTCATATATAATGACCACACATTGTGACCCATTATTCATAGACATAGTTGGTATCAACACCACTACATATACCGTTGTCATTGCTGTTATCCTTTCATCCATCCTGCTCTTATCTTGGCGCTTTTGTAGTCGGATGTAATCTGGTTATTGTAAAGCAAACCAAGATATATTCGGAGAGCAATAAAATGGCAAAAATAATTGCTTCTTTACTTCTCTATCAGCTCAGTGTGCTGCTTCTGGAAATTGCAAAAGGAGAGAGCTTATACTTGGCATGGGAGCCCTCACAATGAACACTCTCCGACAAAGCCCCCTTCTAGCAGAAGGTATTCCCAAACCTCGCAGTTTTATGCCAAATAACAAAATACCCCAATGCTTATATTCTGTCAAGAATTCACAGTGTGCATTGCATCAGTCATTTTTTTAATAGTGTGTTATTATATTACCAAATGTGATGTTTCTGTAAGTGTTTTTCACCTCCAACTTCAGCAAAATGAATGTTATGTTCTATGGCTTTCTTTGCACTGCATTCTTCTATTTGTACCAGTGTCTGAGCTTGATCCCTGTGTTTGGTGATGCAGAGATACCAGAAAGGTACAGTATATATGTCGACAAAGTTGACGGATATTCGTATTACTATCCCTCAGATTGGAGAGTAAGTTCTACAAACCAAGTTAAACTGCTAGCACTAGCAGGAAGTGTCTAACTTTCTTCTCTCCATAATTTCTACCAAAGGACTTCGACTTCATAGGCCATGATTCAGCGTTCAAAGACAAATCACTACAACTGCAAAACGTGAGATTGAGCTTCCTTCCAACGACCAAGACTGACATCCGTGAACTAGGACCAATGGACGAGGTGAATACCATCATCTCCATTCTCTTTGCATTGATTTGGGAAGACTGGATGAAATAATTCTAGCATAACATTACTTTGTTGCTACAAGGTCATTTTCCATCTCACGAACGACGTATACTCAGCACCAAATCAAATTGCAGATATATTGGACATGCAAGAGGTACCACCTTTCCCCTAAATATGCTGATAGAAACTGTGATTCATTTGATTCAATTCCATCTTCTGAGTGCAGAAAACCATCGATGGCAGAAACTACTGGACGTTCGAATATGTACTAACCTCCCCAAATTTTTCAAGAGCAGCTTTTGCAACCATCGCCATTGGAAATGGTATGACAGTTTACCTCTACTCCATCTTCAACTTGTTATTACATTGTCTCAAACCAGATGAACTTAAACTTCACATTAGCACCGGAGACTCTACTGTTACGAACATTCAGCAATCTCGATTTTGTGGATTCGTGCAGGAAGATACTACACGTTGATAGTCGGGGCAAACCAGAGACGATGGAGGAAGTACAGAAACATGCTGAAAGTGGTGGCTGACTCTTTCAAAGTGATGGATATCGAAAGTGCTCTATGATCAGAATTTCATAAGGAGTTGTTGTATTACTATTAGTCTGTGTATAATATGGTGAAATTCTTTAAAGCAACATGTTAATCTTGTATACCAAATAAACTACTCAAGATACATTTTTCAGTATATATAGCTCTCTTTTGATGCACTTGCACATCATTCTTGTTTTCTTACGATATCCAAAGAGAATTCTCCTTGGGGATGCAAAGGTAAGCATTCAAGTTTAGGATCAAATTTTTCAGATTTCAATCACTCAGAAAATTCAAATTTTACGACTAAGCCAAACTGAAATATCTGATCCTAAAAATTTGAAATATGCGCAAGATTCAAAAAAATCATAATATTTTTAAATTATTATACTGCTTCCTCTGTGGACAATCACTAGTCTTATTTTCATTTTAGTTCGTCCATAAAAATTAATCTTCTTCCATTTTAGTTAGTGGATAGAGGGAATATATAGTAGTATAAAAATCTTCAAATATAAATCAAATTTTCACATTTACTGGTTTAGAAAAACTAATTCGAACTGAACCACAAATCCGAATTCTGCAGTTTTAATAGCATGTATTTGACCAATTGTTAAAAGAGTACATATATGCAACAAAGTAAAGAGAGAACAACCTAAAAACAAACAGCTAAAGCAAAACAACTGGGATCCATAAAAACTCAAACTCACAATAACCATTAAATAAGGCAGACAAAAATTCAAAAAAATAAATGAAAAATCTGACCTCTTCTGTACAAATAGGTTACAAAGAATGCCTTGCTAAAGTAGACCAATTTCACATAACATGTACACCAAAATGAAGAAGTATCAATAGATAGAGGCAGGGCATATGATACAAAACTAAAGCTGATTAACCTCACCCAGAAAACACCATGAAAAAAAAACAAGAAACCAAATACTAACACAATCGCCAGCTTAGCTCGTCCCACTCGTTAACTAACAAATCAATTTACCTCTGAGAATCCGGTTAAGATAATTCTGCCCGCCTCCGAAAGAATACACAACTAATCTTGCAAAATACTATAGGATGAATAGAACCAGTCGAGCTGTTGCAGTGGCTACATTGGACATGTCAGCAGGAGCTCGTTTGCCATTGCTCCAGAAAGACCATCAACATTTTCGATACTTGGCTATCTTGGTGTGTTCAAAGAATCTACAAGCTTGCAGATTCATAATCAGCCGAAGTTGGCATAGTGGTAACGGGACCAAAATTAAAAGTCAGCCATCAGAAAATGTTGTGGTGCTCGTCTAAATAAGCCTGTGTTGGCGCATCCCTTTACCAAAGTGGGGTTGCATCAATCGCACGTATAAACTGTTCTTTGCCATCAGGGTATCATGAGTCCCTTCTTCCACTATTCGTCCACCATTTAGTACAACTATATTGTCAACATGTCTCATCATGGCTGCTCGATGTGCAATAAGAACGGTTGTTTTGTTCCCCATGATAAGAGTGTCAAGGGCTTCTTGTACTACCCTGCTCGACTCAGATTCTATTGATGAGCTAGCTTCATCCAACAACAAAATAGGTGCATTCTTCAGAATAACTCTAGCGATTGCAATCCTCTGCTTCTGTCCGGGAGTCAAATCCACGCCCCTCATACCTACATGGGTGTCGTATCCATGAGGCAAGCTGCTTATAAAATGATGAGCATTTGCTATCCTTGCAGCCTCCTTCATTTCCGCTTCGCTTGCATTATGCCTCGCATAAATGATATTCTCTCTGATGGTTGTTGAGAATATGATGGGCTCCTGCTGGACAAGACCTAAGTGGTTCCTCAACCATCTCAGATTGTAAGATTTCAAATCTCGGCCATCTAGTAATATCTGTCCAGCAACCGGATCATAAAACCTTTCTATCAAAGATATAATGGTGCTTTTTCCTGACCCCGAAACTCCAACCACTGCTACGGTTTGTCCACCATTAACTCTGAGACTGAAATTGCTTAGCACCAAGACTTCCGGCCGAGTCGGATACGAAAAGTCAACATTTTTCAACTCGATGCTTCCATAAACATTTGCAGGCTTTAGGGCAGCATTATCATCAGGTTCAATCTTAGGGGTTCGGTCAATTATCTCAAAGACAGATATCAAGGACTTTCTCCTTTTAAGAATATACGGGGCCAAACCAAAAGGTTCAACTAGCGCAAATGTTGCAAAAGAGAACACCATATACTCTTTTAGCGCTGTCCCCAGAGACATGTACTGCCTTTTCACACAAAGAGCAGTGTACCAAAGAAGGAGGGCATTGCAAGCAAACAAAAGAAACTGAGAAAAGCCAAATGCAAAACCAATAGCCATGCCTTGGAGAAAGCTTTTCTTGAATATCTTTCGAAGTTGTACTCTGTAGAGTTCCATCACCTTGTCACCAGCACAAAATGCTACGACAGTATAGATATTACGAACAGCATCCTCCAAGACCAAAGATGCCTTCCTATGCATCTCTTGGATACCCTTCGAAAATCCAGCAAGCCATAGTTTCTGTAAGATTAAAATTGAAACTCAGATCAGTCTTGGGGAAAATTTGGTGTATGAGATTATGCTACTTATAAATGTCTTAGACCACCATTATGATGATTATTATATTATGGTGCCAATTAATGAACCCATGGCCATATCAGATGTGAATCAGTGTAGGGTATTAGGCTAATTTACTAAGCTCAAAGAGTAAATGAACCCAAGGTTTCATGTCACTGTTCAAAAGTGTGGGCATCTTGGTGGGCACTACATTTTTTCTCCTACTTTTTCCTGTACAAGGAATATAAGATTTACTGCTTATATTGTACTGAAAAGACCTAAAATGGAAGATTGCATAAATCCTAAAAATGAATCGTTTACTGCTAATTAGCTGGGGACTGAAACAGCCCATATTCAAGAGGTACAGTCCAGTTGGTGTTCCTAGGCATTAAGTCCACTGCACATGCAATATTTTAGAACTGCTTGATGCCAATATATAAGTTCAACAGACATCTGAATGGCACCATATCTTTTTCAGTTTATTCCCCCCCTCCGGCCCTCCCTCCTCCCAAAAAAAATTGCATCTTTAAATAAATCAGAGATTTAGCATGGATGGATCTACAAGCAAGGATGGCTACCTCTTTCAAAAAGTCATTTGCCACACATAACATGACACAAAAGTTACAGAGTCAAAAGGTAAGTTGGATGCAAAGTTGGTTCAAGTTATCGGTAATGTGATGGATGGTGACTGCACATGCTCTCTGCAAATGCAGTATGCATATAATTGAAATAACCTACATCTATACAGTATGAGCTAGAGTTTCCTTGTCGTGATAGACAGACAGATATCCATATATAACAGAAAAATTATAAAGCTGTTCATACCTGTGCTATGGCAGAAACCATAAGAATGGGCAAAGTAGCCAAGGCCACTAGTGCCAGCCGCCACTGCAGAAACATCCCAATGAGGACAGCAACTATAACAGCTGCACTATCTTGTATGAATATTGAAAGCCGATTGCTAAAAGCAGCTCTCACAAAAGTAGCATCATTAGCCAATCGCATTGAGAGGTTATCAGCGCTATTTTCCTCCTCATCAAACCACCCAACTTCATTTCGAAGCATTGCTGTTGAAGAAGGCAATCAGAACAGATGTCTTATAAATACAAAGACATAGCGTGCTTGAGATTTTACAAACTTTTTCCGATCAGAACAATGGAATAGAAACAAAAATAGTTGCATAACAAATTCCAAGTTAGATATCACATACCTGAAAACATCATTCTTCGAACACGCTCAGTCATTTTTTCTCCCATTATACCAAAGTAGAAGTGCTGCAAAAAATTAGCAATCACCGTCACAATTCCCATGCCAGTTATGATTAAGCACCATCTGTTAATTTCTTCCTGTATATGATGTCTATGTCCATCTTTTTTGTAATAAGCTGTTACTACAAGTGCAATAACATAAGCAAGGATGGGATTAAAAGAACCAAAGATTGCAGCACCAGTGCTTCCGAGAACAGCGTAAAGCCATTCTGCAAGGCTAAGTTCTACTAGCCTCCAGAGGGATGGTTCTTCTTGTGATGTACCCTTGGTTTCTTTCATTGTCATAGGAAGATCATCATATTCACTGAGTGGTCGACTAAAGGTTTGGGAATGAGAACGTTCATTTGTTGGGTCAGATGTCAAAAGCGGAGAAACAGGAGATTCGGGATCAGAAGCACTCTTTTGACGCTGACCAGTATGAACATCAATCTTGGGTAATTCTGGTAGTCTCATCTCAAAACTATCCTGCCTCTCTATTGTTGGTTCTCTATCTATCACTTCCATGGAAACGCCATTTTCCATCATTTCTTCTGGGGGTGGACTAAGAACTCGTGGAGATTCTTGGGAGCTATAGCTCACATCGGCAGGTCGAACCATATGACCTCCAGCAACTCTCTGGAGAGATGGTGACTTGGCCATTCTAGGGGATGATGGTTCTTGAAAGATGCGACTCGCAGAAGAATCTTTCTCAACCTGAAAAGTTGAGGTTTCCTTGTAGGTTTTCATTGGCATCCTGAATGTGGATTACAGATACCAATGGCGTCAGTGTTTAGTAGTTTGTCAGTGAAGCATAAATAACATCACCACTGACTTGGAAAGAGTTTATATGGTTCTATAAATAATATGGTGTACTTTGTTAAGTTGTAAACAGATCATATGGCTCATCGCCTCATCGTGTTACAAAGAAAAATTGTTTTTACCTTCGTGGAAGCTTAGTAGCTTCCTCACATTTGAGCAGTTCTGCATAAAGGCCATCCAAGTTCATTAGTTCTTCATGTGTACCCATTTCAACGAGTTGGCCTTCCTCCATTACAGCAATATAATCAGCATTTTTAATAAGACTTAGCCGTCTAGCTATTATAATAGTCGATCTTCCCAGCATGAGAACATCCAGAGCTTCCTGAACAGATCTTTCAGCCTCAAAATCAAGTCCACCAGTGACTTCATCCAGGAGTAAAATAGATGGATTTGACAGCACAGCCCTAGCAACAGAAAGTTTAATCTTCTGCTCCTCTGACATCATCAGAGAGGCCCTACCAACCTGCAAAAACAGAATTTCGTTTAGCACCACAGAAATCAGGAACTGGGCCTTGCAAAACTGATTTAAAGACATGTAGGTAAATACCTGAGTATCATATCCTTTTTCGAGAGAGCTAATAAATGTATGCGCATGTGCTATTTTAGCAGCTTCCTCAATTTGGTCCATAGAAGCATTTCTTCCATAAGCAATGTTATCTTTAATACTCAAACTCAGTAAAGCAGGTTCCTGGGTAACTAAACCAATTTGGCTTCTTAGCCATTCCAGCTTGAGGTTCTTTATATTTTCACCATCCAAAAGAACTTCTCCTGCAATAAGAAAAAAGGAGTTAGTATAACTTGTGAAAGAGATAATCCACAACAAGTGTGAAACTACTGAGGCTACAATACCTAAGGTAGGGTCATAAAACCGCTCCATAAGTGGTATGATACTGCTTTTTCCAGAGCCGTTTCTGCCAACAAGTGCCACAGCCTTTTTAGCAGGCACAGTGAGATAAAACCCACTCAAAATCGGGATTTCAGGGCGGGACAAATAGCTAAAATATACATTTCGAAACTCTATGTTCCCTTGAACAGAAGGAAGAGTTAGCCCATCATGATTAACAGTGGAGGATGACCGAGTTATCATCTCAAACAGTCTGTAGGCAGCAATTCTTCCTTGTTCGAAAGAATAAAAGTTTGTAGCTGCTTGATTCAGTCCACTGTTAAACATAAGTCCATTTATAAGTAAAGTAGAATCATGCACTAAAGATGGATAAGAATTAGAAGCAATGAAGTCACTTACAGGCCACTTAATATAACAGAAAATAGAGCAGTTACGATTTCTCCACCATGGGCTCTTCCATGTGTGACAAGGGACCTCCCCACCCAAAGTTGCAACGCACAAGAACAGATTGCAAGTCCATATGTGAAACCAAGTCCAAGCCCTTGAACAAGACTTATCAATATTCCATATCTGAGTGTAGCTTGAAGTGAAGTTGCATATGAATATTTTGCCAAGGTTTCATTGGTAAATGAGTACAAGGTTCTGATATACGAGACCGCCTGTTATATATTAGGAGGTAGTTAAGGGGGAGGGAAACATTTCAAACCAACTATGCAACAAGCATCTAGCCAGCATACAGAATGCAAGTAAAATATCAGATCTTGACATCTTGTTGCAAATAACTTTTTGTCCTTCCTGAAGTAACTTATAGATATGATAAATGAAATCAACTTAAATGGATATAAATCTTCTCATTCTATAACTTTTGAAAGGAATCAGGAGCATTTTATGAACTAAAATCATAACACACTGTCAGGTGAATATGTTAAATGAACTCCCTAACTGCAGGATATTAACTAGAATCGAAAAGTATATAATGCAATGATTAAAACTGACATGTAAGCATAGTGCGCCAGAACTGCTTTTTGGAAATCACTCAAACCTAATTTTAAACCAATACTGGATGACAGGTTGAGATAAAAACACAATTTGAAGAGTTTATTGCTACAAGTCCCCAGTAGCAAAGCAGATTGGAGATCAAGAATCAAACCTGCTCCGCAATGCTTGCTGCCTCAGCATAAGCATCTTGGATATTTTCAGCAAGTCTATGCAAAAAGATATTTGAAATCCCTCCTGCAGCAACTATTAGTGGTCCAGTAGCTAAAGTAATAAGGGCAATCTGCCAGCAGTTGACAAATCCAATAATAAGGCCACTAAAGAAAGTAGCCATATTATGAATATAGTTCCCCACCTGATACATTAGGTGCAAGTCTATATCAGAACAGAATATTTCTTACCAGTAAACACTGTCTAAAACTACAATAAACAGGAACAAAACTAAGAAAGAGGCAAACCATACTTTTTCACTGAGAGCAGATTGAATGAGCAGTACATCACTCAGTACTTGGCTCACAATGTCTCCATTATTTCCATAGGTGTCAAAAAAGCTCATGTCCTGATTAAGTAGAACTTGAACATATTTTGACCTTATCACAGCAGTCTGACGTTCCCCAGTAAGTATCCAGCACGACACCTCTGAAGATCAATTGAAAATGCTAAAGAAATTAGCATACCGAAGCAAGTAAATAGAACATTATGAAATGCAGATATCAACACCTACTTACCTATCCAGGCTGCAACAAAAACTCCAACAGCAATATATACAATGCTTAAAGAAAGCTGAAAATGTTTAAAGAGAATGTCAGTTGTAAACAACAGCCTCCTCACAAGATAAAAATATTACTCCATGTACTATCCAATATCTGAGTGCAGTGAACAAGGTTATCACAATCATATACATCTACTGAGATATTTCGGTTAAGCGGACTTTTATTGAGCAAATAAATTGTAAGCCTCAGCAGAAATTTACTCACTGTAGAATAATTTGTCAACGTACACACTTACTCATTGTTATGATTTCCAAAAACCAACTTCTAGCTCATGTCCAAGTTTTCCAGCTGAGGTTAAAACTTAACACAATGGAAACCAAGCCCCAACTTATCCAGTCTTTTGGTTTTGTTAATATCTCAAGCATTCCGGTTCAATGCAATTACTTTATAGGTTCGATAAAATCACTTAATAGGCTCAGTGCAGTTGCTTTGTAAGTTCAGTGCACAAGAGATCTCGCAATTCTCATAATAAGAGTGAGAAATTACCTCAGTGAACCTGTCGAAAAGCTCATCGCTATACCGCTCATACCGGAGCAGCTGTATAATCTTAGCAAAATAATGCAAGTAGACAACGAGCGCAGTCCCGTGCGCAGCAGCCGCGAGAGATCCAACGAACATGAGCGCCCAGTCAAGCTGGTCAGCGCAGGCAAACAGCTGGGAGAACGGCACCGCAGCCGGCGGCGGCTCCATCTCCTCGTTCTCGGCGTCCATCTCCTCCTCCATCTCCACCGGCTCCGCCTCGCCCGTCCCCATATCCGCGTACGGCGAGGGCGACTCCGGCGGCTCCGACACCTCCGACACCGGCGTCAGCGGCTGTATGTGCGGCGGGGACCACCCGAACAAACCCCTGGATATCATCATCTTTCCCTCGCTCGATCACTCAAAAGTGAGCAACCGCTCCACCACAACGGAAACAAAAATCAAAACCCTAGGTCGAGGTCACACAGCATAGGAAGCTGTATCGTTAAATTCCAGCTCGGTGGAAGTAGATCGGAATCGGCTGGATGCTAATTGGTGCGTGTTTCTCCCCTTTCGGAGCTGGAGGCTAAAATTGAAGCGGAAATGAGTCAGAAAAGGCGGGCGGAGCTGCTGAGTTGACTGGCGAGGGGCGGATTGTGGCGATTGGTGGTAGCGACGGCTGCGAGAATTGAGGAGAGAAGTTTTGGGGAGAAGAGTTGAATTGAATTTGCCGTCTCTCTCTCTCCACTCTTGCTGTTTCTCTCTCTAAAAAAGTAGAGAACGTAAAAAAAAAGTGTCAAAACAGCGGTCGTCGGAGGTCTGAGCTGAACTAAAAAGGGGAGTTGGGAAAGCGGAAATGCATTGAAGATCCAGCTGTACATACACACGCATTATTCATTTTTTTTAATTTTTAACGTCTTTTTTGGATGATTTAATTATTTGTTAATTACATTTTTTATTTTAGGGAATTAGTAAAGGTGTAGTGATGCCGGCTTGCCCTTTTTGGTTCCCGTTCCGATTCCGGGGTTTCGGTTACGCAGATGGTGACCGATCAGGCTAGTTGGAAGACTTTCAATTTTTACACTATTTTGGTGTTTCATTGTTTTCATTTAGGTTTTTGTCATACGTGGAATCATAACTAAACCATGAAGTCGAATTTGGTTCGACCATTTTCGTCGACGTTGAAAGCCAAATAATTATTATTTAAAAAATAATGGAAAAATGTATAGATTTCTTCGTCCATAGTCGCATTCTATTTTTATAAATGAATCTCATAAGTATTTTTTACTAACAATATTTTAAAAATCAGTTAGTATTTGATTCTATATTTCTCTCTTACTTTACTACTACTAATATGCACCAAGTATTAGTACCAAAACTTTATAGTATGAGATTTACTTACATAGTACGAGATTTAACGAGATTTATAATGTGTTATTTTGCCAGTTAATAAAGAAAAATAAAGTAATAAACAGAACAAAATTAAAACCATTTCTATTTTAGATTATATTTCAATTTTAATAGGACAAAGAAGTATTAAACTTCAATAAAAGAATCAAAGATAATTATATATATTTGATAAATGGTCATAATAGTCATAAAAAGTCGATGAAAAAAGTCAAAATATCCATATTTCTTTCTAGAAAGACTACTAATCTTGGCTTGAATAAAAGTGGTTTGTACGATTCTCAACACTTTACATATTCATATTTGTGAAAAAAAATGTGAGTATATATGATTCCCAATACTTAAGCAATTAGCATGTTCATATTTAAGAAAAAAATGTCAGTATATATTATTCTCAACACTTAGCATGTTCATATTTGTGAACAAAATATTCGAACATATTGAATGGATAAAACAAAATAGATGAAGCTCCCACAAAAAATTAGAAAAAAGCACCACCAAAACATTAACTGTGGATTCAAGCCGACTCGGAGTCGACGACTCCACTGTGGTTCCATAAATTCCACTAAATTCGAATTTTGGAGTTGCCGTCAATTCTACAGTGAGATATTTTCATTCTAACTATTCAAAGTTGGGGTTCACTATTCTTTTATCATCTTTGTATAGTGATGACTGCTGCACCATCTCAGTTTTACCATGTCAATAATGACCTTCTTAAGTGGATATGATTCCACAAGTTGTATTATTCTCAGGACTCATTGCTATACTCCCTTCGTTCCATAGAAACAAGTCATATTTCTTTTTTCGCTCGTCCCATACAAATAGTTCATATCCATTTATGGCAATATTTTTCTCATTCTCTTTTACTATAGTATTATTTATGTACCTCATTGTCTATTATGCAATTTTAACTTTTTTTTCTCTTACTTAATCAATTAAACATTAATTAAAATTCATGTTAATCCTAAATGATTTATTTTAATAGGCGAATAGACTATAAAACAAAAGAGGACACATCCTCACGAAAAAATGTAGAAGACCCACTACCCCTTTTCCACCATCTTTATGTAAAAATGTAGGAGGCCCACTACCCCTTTTCCACCATCCTTATGTATGTTTTTATTATATATTCACACATAATGCATGCTCTTAAATATTGTACATATATAACATATGCTCTAACTTATTGTTTTTATTTTTATGGATAGTTCAACTTACAATATTTTATGCGAGGGGTCATCTTCAATAAATTTTGGAACCAAATAGCCTGACTCATTTTTTATGTAATTTATGTAATTTTATGTAATTTATGTGGGTAATTTGGTGGATCAAATATGATAGCAGTAACAAATTTTGGAAAGAAAGCCCACCAACTTAAAGAAAAGATTTAGATAGAAAGTGGACCTTAAACCGATTGCTGAAAGCTCTATGGAGGCCCAATCCGTCAAGATCCAATTAGATTCTATGGTTTTTTTTTTATTATTGTAAATTTATCATGAAAAAAAACAATCAAATTTTATTTAAATTTATCATTTCTCTTTCATCACTATCTTTTAAAAAATCACATTTTTAGTCTCACTTTCACTCCAATGAGTGATAATATTATCAAAACTTCATAAGGTATTACTTAATTCGACAATATTATCCCATTCAATAATGTTTCATATTCTATTTTATAAATATTAATGTTATAAAATAGCATTGTTCTCATTCATTATCTAATATCAAACCAATAGCATCAAAACATTTCCCCTAATATATTAAACCAATAGTCGTTTTCTCAACATAGTAACACCACATGATAACACTGCAAAATTAGGTATGAAGATTGACATATGAAGACTAGGAGTTTGTGTGGGGATTTCAAACTTAGATTTGAAGGTTAAAACATGGCGAAGATTTATCAAAATTTCAGATCTTGTTAAGCAAAGCCTACGGCAGAGGACATGGGTGGATACAAAAATTTGTTTGGTATTAGCTATACATAGTATTAAATTTTGACTTTGTAAATTCGATACAAAATTAACCAATACTCCGTATTATGATAGTCGTTACGATGATAGTGTCTTATGCACAACAATTTGTGGAAAATACACAAAAAATTGACAACACTATACAGAGAAAAAAAATACAAGGTTGCAAGGGCTTAAGCCTTACTTAGTGTGTTTGTCGATGGCTGAGGAAGAGGTCGAGGAAGAAAAAGAAAATAAGAAGGATTCATGCCCCGACCTCATAAGGATGGGCTTATGATAATACTACGAAGACAAGATAAGCTAACATACATCATCACCTTGTAAAAATAGTTAACTTGAACCTTCATTAAATATATACTCCCTCCGTCTCACATTTATAGTAACATTTAGTTATGGCACGGATTTTAAGGAATTGGTGGAGTGTGTAATTAATGAAGTGAGAGGTGGAGTGTGTAATTAATGAAATGAGACGGTGGAGTGAGATGATGAAGTGTGTAATAAATGAAGTGAGTTGGTTGAAGGTGGGTCCCTCTTTGACTTTTTAGTTTTTTATTTTTGTTTTGATTTATTTTAATATAGATAATGACATTTGGGTGTAATTTTAGTGAATAATGGGGTAAAATTTTATGTACAAATATGATAAATTCTAAATGTTACTCCAAATGTGGGACGAACTTTTATGGCAAAATGTTACTACAAATCTGGGACGGAGGGAGTATATACCTATAGCACTTATACTTAATTTCATTACTCAATCGATCAAAATATTATCAAGGAAAAATAAACATAACAAAAATAAGATAATTCATTTTGATTTTTGAATCATTTCATAAGTGGATGCTTATAAAATGTAGTTGCACATGAACATGGGTTAATTGAGTCTTTGTTCATTAAGTTAACAAATTGAGACAATTAAAAATTCTCTAAAAATAATATTTTATAATTTAATATCTATATGCATGTCTAAATAACTAGCCATGATAGTAGTGACAAAAAAATTATACAATCATAAATAGTACAGCACCGCACACGAAGACTTTTGTGCGACAATTAAATTCCATATTACACATGCATTATGAATAAATAAATTTAAAGCAATGTAAAAAAGTTTGACCTGTCACGAAAGCCCATAAATTGATACGTTAACTACCTCAAATAAATACTTCTATTCAAAACTTTGAATGAGAAAATCCAGATAATTAACTCAGTTTCTAAAATTTCTACGTATTAAGTCCAACTTATAATAAATTCATTTAGTAACGTGTGTGGTGATTACACGTCACATTCAAAAGGAGTACTACTATTATCCAATTTTGTGAAATTCATAAAAAATATTGAAAGAGTATTGTCCAATTTTGTGAGTTCATAAAAATTTCTTGGAAAAGAATTTGAGGTAGGCAGAGTAGATAGAGCAATGCCTAACTGCCGCCCATGAACTTATTTCGCCGGTGATTACAATGTATTTTCACTATTTACCGTTAATAGGTTTCGATTATCCAATTATCCGGTAGACATGACAACGATATTTATATTTTTTCATATTGTGCATTACTTTCGATTAATGTATTTACTTTGTCTGCCTAATTATTTACTTAGTATTGTTATTATGTTGTTTCAAGAACATGTAAAATCGTACTTTCGAAAATCAGATCAATGTGTTAGAGTTAGATTTATAGGAGTACATAATACACTTAAATTATAGTAGTTAGTATTAAAATTCAAACCTAAAACCTTTGGTTAAATTGGTTCTAGAAACACATTGGTCTCCCAATGTGTTTGTTATATCTACTTCCTAATAAAGTTTTCATTGGAATATTATTTTGAATTTTGGTAATAGTCCCATCAAACATCTAGGCTAGCTTAATATAATTAATACTACACAATTGAATGATATTTATGATGTTGTTCGTGTTTCACACTAAGATTTTATGATATCGTGTAACACATTCAATTGTCTGCATGGGCAAAGTACATGAAAATTAATGTTGCCAATCCAAACAATATTAGCTAGTCATTGTACCATATATTCTTACCATTTACCAAAGCGGCAAAGCCTCAATACAGAACAGTAAAATTATGCAGCTATAATATGGCTGAACATAAAAATATTTTTAGAAATTTTAATCATAAAAAAGTTAAAATTAAAAGTTTCAGTTAATGCTTTAACTTCTTTACATTATTACTCCATATATTTCAGCTTACACTAAAGAGACGGTGATTCAGTTAATATGAAGAGTATAATATTTATAGTATGACTTATAAGTATATAAATCGATATTTATCATGAAAAGTCATAAATAATGCAATCATCATTCAATCATAGTCCCCCACGTGTCCAACTTAAAAACCTAAGGCCAAACGTGTGGAGAATAGATTAGGCGGTTTTAGGTAATCAGATCTCATATATGTATAATCAATTTTAACCCTAATTGAGTACTAGTAATTGTAATAAAACTCACTTCATTTTTTAATGTTACTCTACCTAGCTAGAAAATTTGTCATTTGAGATAATTATACCTATATGTTACCAATTTCGTTAGCAAAATACTCTCAATATATTTTTATTATGCATATGATATACTCCCTTCGTCCCACTAAATATAATACATTTATTTTTCTACACGAGATCTATCATATTTAATCTTATATTTTACAGTAGATAAGTTATGAGTGGCACTTCACTCTATTTAAATGAGAAAAAGGAAATGAAATCAATTATTTTATTATATCCAAGGAAATGAAATCAGTTCTTTTATTCTATGCAAGGGGGAAAGAACACAATCCCCCAATTTAGAAATGCTCAGGTCAATTTGTAACTGATTTTTTCTTAACCTAATTGGATTGAATCGAGTGATATAATAAAAGATATTTTTGACACTAATATATAAATGGAAAAATATCTATGATTAAATGTAGACACCCCATATGACATACCCTCACATGTAATTTGAATCTAGTTACACTCCAACTATACCATACTTGTTCAATATTTGATATAGACGTACATATAAATAGGATCACTTGATACGAAACTTTAGATAGTATTAATTAGAGTGAATTATGCAAAACTTTTGCGTTTTATATGCCAATAGACTAATTTAATAGTTAGTAGATCACAAGATCCCGTAATAGTATTTTGTTTTTTAACAATATTTACCATATAAATATGATGGCGAAACACATTCTTAGGTACTTATACTTTAGTCAAAATGTTAATTAGGTTCTTGTACATTTTTTTCGTTTTACTAGGTCCTTATACTTTTCACAATATTTTTATCAGGTCCTCGTACGATTTTTCGTTTTAGTAGGTCCTTATACTTTTATCATAATTTTCATTAGGTCCTTGTACAATCTTTTATTTTAGGGTCTTTTTTACATTTATCTTGGATAATAGTATAAATTTAATTAAACTTAATGAACTTTTTAATATTCCATTATTTAACTTAGCATAGTCTATAAAGATAATATTATCTTGTTATCCAATAATGTCAATAACTTGTAGAGAATAATAAAAAGATTAACCGTGATGATTGAATATTAAAATCGAAGTTTTTTTTTAGAATAACTATCCGAATTTTCAATTGATTATTTATATTTATATTGAAAGATACGTTTCCCTGAATATTTATAATCATAAGATAAGTTAAATAATAAAATGAAAAGGTTCATTAAATTTAATTAATTAAATATAAATTATTATCTAAGATAAAAGTAAAAAATATCTTAAAATAAAAAATTGTATAAGGACCTAATAAAATTTATAATCAAAGTATAAGGACCTATTAAAACGAAAAAATTGTACAAGGATGTGATGAAATTTATGAGAAAGGTATAAGGATCTATTAAAACGAAAAAATTGTACGAGGACCTAATGAACAATTTGATTAAAGTATAAGGACCTAAGAATGTGTTTTGCCAAATATGATTTCATTAATATTATATATATATATATATATTCTATTAAATATAATATAATATGGAATACTACATATATATAAAATATACTATATATTAATATTATAAGTATACGTACTCTATTAGTATATATAAAATATAATATATTAATATCTAAATATAATACTTAGCATAATATTATGTATACAGAGTTGTGATCAATGTCGAACTAATTTTAAAGACCGAACTAGAAACCAAATTAGAGCCATTAAATCTAGTTTTTTGATGAGATTTACTGATGTGTTAATTATTTCGGTCTTCATTACAAGCTCATTTTACTTTATTCTAGCATGTTTATTACTTCATCCTGGTATGTAATACCTTGAACTACAATATGTCTTTACTTACTTCCAGTAGGTTTTGAAATTATTCAACACACATGCTTCATTCGGATTTATTGAATTGAGTTTTTACTTTATTCATTTTTAAAAAGACAAGTTATTCAAGTAGATTTATTACTTCATTCAAAACGTTATTATTTCACTGAACAAAGTTTTTACTTCATTTTAGCAGGACTTCAAATGCGTCTATACATACTTCATTCAAATAGTTTATTACATCATTTCACGTGCTTATTACCCATTCAATTAGGCTATCATTCCATTTTGTTGTCAGCGCCGTGGCTACGGTGATAGACATTGCAAAGAGAGAACAGTACGCGATGGTGAAACCGCATGTATATATTGGAATGAAGTAAAAACCTACTGAAATGAAGTTAAATCCTCCAAATATGTCGCATCTCATCCATAAAAAACTAGATCTGAAAACCCTAGTTTGGTCTAGTTCTGCAGTTTCACAATAAGGAGTAAATTTGCATATAATGAGTTGAAGTCACTTCCCATAAATGAAAATGTGAGACGAATAGAAATGAAAAATACACTATTTTTATGGAACAAAGTGAGTAATAGATATTTATATACGCCACTTTACTTGTAGCACAGACCAAATATCTACCAATGTCATTTATAAGGTTGGCCACCACTTTTACTTTCTTAGACAAACCACATTTCCTCATTTCTACCTTCTTTTCGTTTTCGATTTGATTTTGTTTCATTCTCCTCTATTAAATCACCACACTAAACCCCTCCATCTCTTCAACCACTTCTAACCACCGGCATTTCCTCCTCCACCAATCAAGCAATCAGCGCCGCCGTTTTTTTCACACACCCAACACACAGTGCATGCGCCGCCAACAATGTCAAGAGTCGTATCTCTCTCCCCAATCCGCGACACTCTCCCCTTCTACAACAGAAGAGAAGCCGAGATGGAAATTAACACATCCCCACGCGCCGCCGCACGCGCCTCCACCACACTCGGCCAGCTCCTGCAATGTGTCGGTGATGCGCGGAAGGAAGCCGCCGGCGACAAGACCCCGGTCCACCACGTGCTCGAGATGGCCACCGAGGAGCCACGGACGATCCCCTTCGTCCTCGCCTTCAGCCATCTCACGTACAGCGTGAAGTCCCCACGCGCCGCCGCGGATACCAAAGTTGTACTCGATGACATCTCCGGCGAGGCGCGTGATGGAGAAATCATGGCGGTCATGGGCGCGTCGGGTTCCGGAAAGTCGACTTTGATCGACGCCCTGGCGAACCGGATGGCGAAGGGGAGCTTGCGCGGCTCGGTCACGCTCAACGGCGAGGTGCTCGAGTCGAAAATGTCGAAAGTCATCTCGGCTTACGTGATGCAAGACGATTTACTGTTCCCGATGCTCACCGTGGAGGAAACCCTAACGTTCGCGGCAGAGTTCCGTCTGCCGCGGACGCTCTCCAAGTCGAAGAAGAAGCTCCGCGTCGAGGCGCTGATCGACCAGCTCGGGCTCCGGAGCGCCGCAAGGACCGTCATCGGGGACGAGGGCCACCGCGGCGTCTCCGGCGGCGAGAGGCGGCGCGTGTCGATCGGAACCGACATCATCCACGATCCGATCGTGCTTTTTCTCGACGAGCCGACGTCGGGGCTCGATTCGACGAGCGCGTTCATGGTGGTGAAGGTTCTGCAGCGGATCGCGAGGAGCGGAAGCATCGTGATCATGTCGATTCATCAACCTAGCTCGAGGATCATGGGATTGCTCGATCGAATGATCTTCCTTTCGCGCGGGAAAACCGTCTTCAACGGCTCGCCGGAGAATCTGCCGGTTTTCTTCTCCGATTTCGGCCAATCGATTCCGGAAAACGAGAATCGGACTGAATTCGCTCTCGATTTCATCAGAGAATTAGAAGGATCCGAAAGCGGAACAAAAAGCCTCGTTGAATTCAATAAATCATGGCAAAACATCGATCAACAACATCACCATCAATCGATCCAAAATTCACCGAATTTATCGCTGAAGGAGGCAATCAGCGCTAGCATTTCTCGAGGAAAGCTAGTCTCCGGCGCCACCGCCACCGCATCCGCCGGATCCGCAATGGTGCCGACGTTCGCGAACCCTATGTGGATCGAATTAGCCGTTCTCTCAAAGCGATCCTTCATGAACTCGCGGCGGATGCCGGAGCTCTTCGGCGTCCGCCTCGCCGCGGTGGTGGTGACCGGATTCATCCTCGCCACCATGTTCTGGCGCCTCGACAACTCCCCGAAAGGCGTCCAGGAGCGCCTCGGCTTCTTCGCCTTCGCAATGTCGACGACGTTCTACACTTGCGCCGATGCGCTGCCGGTTTTTCTACAGGAGCGCTACATATTCATGAGAGAGACCGCGTACAACGCATACCGGCGATCGTCGTATGTTTTATCGCACTCGCTCGTGTCGATTCCGCCGCTGGTGTTTTTGTCCCTCGCCTTCGCCGTGATCACATTTTGGGCGGTGGGGCTCGACGGCGATTTTGTATTTTATTTTTTGATAATTTTGGCTTCGTTTTGGGCGGGGAGCTCGTTCGTGACGTTTCTCTCCGGCGTGGTGCCGCACGTGATGCTAGGGTACGTGATTGTGGTGGCGATTCTCGCGTATTTCCTTCTCTTCAGCGGATTCTTCATCAATCGAGATCGGATTCCGGTGTATTGGATCTGGTTTCATTATATCTCGCTAGTGAAGTATCCGTACGAGGCGGTGCTGCAGAATGAGTTCGCCAACGCGGCGAAGTGCTTTGTGAGGGGGGCGCAGATCTTCGACGGGACGCCGCTGGCGGCGGTGCCGGAGGAGATGAAGGTGAAGCTGCTGGACAGCATGAGCGGGACGCTGGGGGTGAGGATCGGCGCCGGGACGTGCGTGACCACGGGGGCGGACATACTGAGGCAGCAGAGCGTGGAGGATCTCGGGAAGTGGAGCTGCCTGCTGGTGACGGTGGCGTGGGGGTTCTTCTTCAGATCGCTCTTCTTCGTGTCGCTGCTGATCGGGAGCAAGAACAAGAGGAGGTGATAATGATGGCGGTGGTGGAGGTGGAGGAGATGATTTGAGGATTTGGCGGGAAAATTGGAAAATGTGTTTGATTTGAAAGGGGCCGGATTTGAATTTGTATTTTGTTTTTTTTTTTAATTGTATTTGTGGAATTTTTCATCAGTCTTAGCTTGCGAGTTAAAGAAACAAAAACAAGATAAATTTGTGATGATTCTAATTTCTAAGGTAGTAAAAGAGTTCACAAATGTATTGACTATTGAGAGTCTAATTACCATTTACATATAAATATAGTATACGTATAATGTTATGTCGTGTATTTTATGTTGGAACTATCTATGAGCATCGTTTTTGTTTAGTTCATATTAATTTTATCTAATCCGCTAAAATTTGTCTATAACTTTTATTAATTATCAATTATACTTTCAGTTTTACAATTTACCAAATGTATCTCAATCGTTTAGTGTGTATCAAAATTTCAATCAAATGGTAGAATTGTGACATGATTAATGAAGGTGGAAGACGAGGTACATTATTTTTCTTTTATAAAGAACTTGTATACGATAATGTAGGTATTTTATGTCTATTTTTAAAAAATATTTACCTGAAAATGAATATTAAACCGATACAAATAGAAAGGTTTCGATAAAACTGATGGATTGAAAAACTTGAAATATAATTGATAAAATTACTAATGATTTTGGATAAAATTGATAAGTTAAAATTTTAATTTAGAAATAAATTAATTTGTGGAACAATAATGGGTCACAACTATGCTGCATAAAATTTAATTTAGAAAGAAATCTTAGTCTAGTTGATTATATGCTGCATAAAATTAATAGTGTGTTTGACTATCTATATATTTATACATTTATGACTACCGCTGTCAAGTTCAATGTTTGTGCTAGATTTTGATATTTGCTGGATGAATTTAATGATTTTATATACTCCTATCAATCAAAACGATGAGTGTAACAGGTGAATCAATAGTGATGGTGATATAATTAAATTCATCCAGCAAATATCAAATTTATGACATCTAACCATTCATGCAATATTAAAAAGTGGAGTATAATTTATATCTTGTTAATAATTTTATATTTTCAAGATAAAATAATTAACTAGGAATAATAGAGAATATGGTGAAGCTCAAATATATTCTTCAAAATAATATAAAAATCCAAGTTTTCAATGTTCTTGTATTTGTAAAGCTTAACAAAAAAAAAAAAAAAAAAAAAAGGCTTGAAATGCAAGATTCAACTCAATTATTGCAATATGGCTAATGTCACCATCCCTCTAAACTTGTAGGAATTAAAGTGTTCGATTTGTCAATGAAAAATTAACGTGTGAATTTGATTCATGGATGTTGTCTGTTGAATGGATGATCTATACATTGGCTCATGTCAATTTTCTCAACTCCCAAAACGTGGAGTGCTTTGTCTAATGAATCACATTTGAAACTGTCAATCCTCTAAAGGATCAAGAAATTATCCCCTAAATAGCATGTTTGTTGAACAAATAATACTACTAGCTTGTGGAGTTCCAACTTACTTTTCTATAGCGAACGAGATTGGCGAAGAACGAAAAGATGTGTATGGCTTATTTGTTTTACAGATATAATAGGAAATAATCACAGAAGTAATCACGAATATGAACGAATAATCACATGAATTATTTACGGGCCAAGATCCCCTGCTGTGCACAGCAGGGGCTGTGGCAAATACACACACATTGAATTGTTTTATAATAAATAAAATTAATATTTTAATATTATATTTTAACAATTAAAAAATATTTGTATGGAACAGCACCCCCTGCTGTGCTAACAGCCACAACAGGGGATCCAAACCCATTATTTACCTAGGTTGATACACATATATTGTCTTTCGTTTGTTTTAGTTGTTGCTTATTTCATGAACTGCTTCTGCACTGATGTGTTCCGATATAATAACAGAATTAAGCGTTGATATAAATGAATGAACACCCAACTTATTTAATTACCCAACTTATTTAATTAGTTCGATGTAATGTATATTTATGTTTAAAGCCTAAAGAGGACTTGCTTTCAGGTTCCATAGTCCATATTTCAACACATTATTCTTTTGCTCTCGAACAATTTCTGAGCACTTTTTTGTATAGAAAATTAGGACTCTCCTATTTCGATTACGTATGTTATGTTTATCCATTTATCAAAAAATCAGATTGGATGTTGCTATTTCTATTCGAAGAAAACAGATTTCAAAGTCAAATAACTTTCAACAAATAAGGTTGCACCATTCTCTCATTCCAATTAAAAATAAGTAATTAAATGATATCATACATCAACATATGTCGACAGTCCAATTCTGAATTCTGTGACAGCTTTAATTTTGTTTTCAAAAAAATAATTTAACCAAATTTGGGGCAACATATATATGTAACTCATGATGTAAAACAATGAGACTTGACTACAGTATACTACTAGTATTTAACATATATGCCTTTAATATAAAATATTTCATATGGTATTAATTAATTAACAGTAATAAATATTGAAATTATCACCTGGGGTACCATATAGTTAAGGATGTTAATCGGGCTAACCCGTTCGGATTCAGGCCAACTCACTCGGGTTGCCGGACTATTTGGGTGCGGGCTATTCGGATTATGGATTTTTCGGGTTTTGGACTTTCGACCCTAACCCTAAACCGCCGGATTTTGGACTAACCCATCGGGCTATTTGGGCGTAAAAGCTTTCAAAAATAATTTCTTGTATCGAAATTTTCTTCTATAAAATAATTTTAAATTTTAGATATTTTTTTCTTTTTAGTTAGAATCATATAAAATCTTCATATCTTCATAGTATTCTACAATAATATTTGGAAAGAAGCATTTCATCTCGATCAACTACAACATAAATTAAAGTTTGTGTTCGAGTCATTTGCCATTGTTTGTAACTAATTCTTTGTGAAAATTAAAAATCATATCTTACATAAATCATTATTAAAATGATAAATATATTAAGATTTTGATCAGTTTTTCTTAATTTTGTCTTGATTGGCTTTGGCGTGGTAAGACACTAGTAGCATATGATGGGACGGTGGAATAATGAGTTGAGGTGGAACTTGAAAGCTGATATTGTGGTATCGAGTGGAAAAGTATAGATTGGAAATTGAATAAGTAATGATTATGTAGAAACATTGAGGATTCAAAAACATAAAAAAAAAAAAACTAAAACTCAATAATTTTTAATTAAAAGTTGCAACCCATCGGACCGACTTGCAATCCGTTCGGGCCAACTCGTTTAACCTGCCAACCCATTCGGGCCAACCCATTTAGCCCGTTTTGTATTCGGGTAAAATTACAACCCTAACCCGCTCATTTTACCGGGTTGTTCGGGCCGGCCCACGGGTTTCGGGTTGAATTGACATCCCTTGATATAGTTATGGAACACTTTATTAAAATGATTATTTTGATTGATTATTCCAAAAATATGATATATATATATATATATTTAAAAATTAAATTTATTTTTTCTAAACTTTGTTAATATATAATATTACAAATAAGAGGGAACATCTTTTTTGGTCCACAAACTTTGCCAAAGTATCGTTTTAGGTCCGTGAATTTTGAAAATATCATTTGAGGTCCATCAACTATGGGTTAATATCATTTGAAGTACTTTTTTACTATTTCCAAGTTTTTCTGGACGAAAATATCCTCAATACCTTAAAGGGTATATATTCTTAATAAACTTATCATATACCCATATTTTTTATAAATATCTTTACAATATATTTTTGACGAATTTTCTAAATATAATTTGACCTTCAATATTATCACTTAATTTTGTGACATGCAAGTAAAATTGCTTCTTCAATTTTTTATATTAAAAAATTTTAAAATTGAATAAAGAACTTTTTTAATAATAAAAAATTGAATAAGGATATTTTCTTGCATGTCACAAAATTAAGTGATAATATTGAAGGTTGAGTAAAGAACTTTCTTTAATAATAAAAAATTGAATAAGGATATTTTCTTGCATGTCACAAAATTAAGTGATAGTATTGAAAGTTGAATAAAGAACTTTTCTTTAATAATAAAAAATTGAATAAGGATATTTTCTTGCATGTCACAAAATTAAGTGATAATATTGAAAGTTGAATAAAGAATTTTTCTTTAATAATAAAAAATTGAATAAGGATATTTTCTTGCATGTCAAAAAATTAAGTGATAATATTGAAGGTTGAATAAAAAACTTTTCTTTAATAATAAAAAATTGAATAAGGATATTTTCTTGCATGTCACAAAATTAAGTGATAATATTGTAGGTCAAATTATATTTAGAAAATTCATCAAAAATATATAGTAAAGATATTTATAAAAAAATATGAGTATATGATAAGTTTATTAAAAATATATACCCTTAAAGATATTGAGGGTATTTTCGTTCAGAAAAACTTGAAAATAGTAAAAAAGTACTTCATATGATATTAACCCATAATTGATGGACCTCAAATGATATTTTCAAAGTTCACAGACCTAAAATGATACTTTGGCAAAGTTCGTGGACCAAAAAGATGTTCTCTCTACAAATAATAATGATAAAGTGGACACCATGGGACATAGCAAATGGTGAAGCTGTGAATATATTGTATGCTAATAAAATATACACTTTTAAATCGTTTTCGTGTTTAGCTTAGTTAGGCAGCTGATTATTTACCTATACTTTAATTACGTAATTAGGTTTCTATTTCACGTCTAATTCCACCAACATAACTTGTATTTTAATAAACCAATTTCACTTATTTCATCTATTTTCTTCCTTCATCTCTTATAATAGTACAAGATACCTCCTATCAAAATATAATTAAAATATTAGTATATTTTCATGTTTGTGTGAATTTTGGTTACGACATAGATTTTCCGATTTACCTAAATCGATCGATTTGGTTAGAAAATTGAATAGAAACAATAGCCTTAGGAGACCAAAAAGGTTAGAGTGGTTGATACCTA
The DNA here is from genome assembly GCF_029641045.1 of Salvia hispanica. NCBI lineage: Eukaryota > Viridiplantae > Streptophyta > Magnoliopsida > Lamiales > Lamiaceae > Salvia > Salvia hispanica. The sequence goes on along the minus strand of NC_142693.1, from coordinate 28,290,819 downwards.
TTGATCTTATTGTAAAGAAACATCAATAATTCTAACTACATTTTCACAAACAGTGTCTTTCCAAACAACCTTTTTTCTCATATAATTTACTCTATATTTTTGAGCAAACTGCAAGAATGATTCTTCGACATGTGTGTCGTTGTCTAGTTAAGGATGTTCGTCTCCATGAATAAACGCATAAATTACCTCATCAATGTCTCTCATGGATGATCCTTCGACATAGTATGTTTCGTTGTCTAATTAAGGGTGTTCACCACCACGAATAAACGCTTAGTTGTTCATCATTGTTCTCTCATGGATGATCCTTCGACATATGGGCCGTTGTCTATGGAAGGGTGTTCGTCTCCAACGCTTAGTTGCGTCATCATCGTCTTCAACGATTTATAATAGTCGAGGTCATTCTTAGATCATAAAATCCCAAAAAAATCGCAGTAAATAAGCGGGAAATAATACAAACAAAATAAAAAACTCGGTAATTAGACAACAGATCCAAGGAAAACCCAAAACAATTTTTTATTGCAAATGGAAACATAACAATCCACTTGTTCAATAATAGTAGCATGATCTTCATAGTAAAGAACTTTTAAGTAATTCTGGGTCTTCCGAGACGAGGCGAAAGGATGAACTAAAACAAGATTTTACTCGATAAATGCTTCCTGCTAGCATTGGAATGGTGTAGCAACATCATAACACAGAAATGGGTCACCTTCTGTCCATCAACATTGCATCTCTCTCCTCTTTAAGTCGTTCCACAATTTGGCGAGACTGGGGATTGAAGAACCGGTCCTTGATAAGCTTTCTTTCTTCTGCTTGAATCTCCTTGACAGCACTTGGGTAGGGGTTTGGAGGCAGTCTCGTTCCCTGAAGCTTTGAGATTTGCTTCAGCCGAGCGTAGGCCTGCTTTCTGGCTTTTCTTTCAGCTCGATACTCGGTCTAACACAACAGTAAACATTAAACTTTTCAATTGCCACATAAAATGAGACATCATAATTTAGGCTAGCATTTTGAGAGGGGAAGCAATTTACGTACATCAGCAACAGCCATGGCATCGATCTCATCAACTCCCTGCTCCTTCAATTCAAGCACTCTCCAAGCAAATTCACGAGCTGCAGGAGGATCAAAGCTAGAAACCCTGTTGAAATAAAATGCATAGAAATAATCAATAACCACACAAGGGTAAAATTAATATACTAGGTTGGAAAAAGAAAGGTGATTTGTTTACAATTACTATACATTTTAAAAAATCTTATCAAGAATTTCCCCCTAAATAAGACTTATATCGCATGACATTGGACAGGGGAGATCTGATGAAACGATTTAAGAGCAGCATCAAGAAAGATAAATAACGTAGCAAGCTGAATAAGTGTTATGCGGCGACGCCATCATAGGAGCAAGGCTGTTATTCATATGACATCTAAGAATAAAACCTCAATGCACTTAGCTCTCAGCTAACAGTTTTTGAAGATAAGAAGAAGATCAAAACCTAGTAAGCTGAATAACCATCCCCATTATCTTCCATAACACTGTTTCCTCTCTCAAATATAGCATTTTTTTCCTCATCTATACACAAATTCTCAATTCACTTACATTATACAAAACTGTAACTATCTCAATGACCGTCTTTCTAGTTGGCTAACAAAACTCAACAGGTCAAAGACGCTTCACTAAAATTACTCAATAATGATCCCTATAATCTACTTTTTCTCATAAAAATAGTGGCACTCCATTTGGAATATTAACAACCTTATCGAACCTCCTTTCCAAACCATTCTTCAAGTAAAAGATCTAAGACGTATAACTTAGTTAATTATTGACTAGTCTGTGCACAAATTTACACTTGCAAACGAACCACATGGGTGCGAGTTCACATAAAAATCAACCTAATAAACAGCAAAATGAAATATCAACCTAACTTAATTCATCATAACTCACAAACTTGTCAAATTACTAAGCTGCACCAGCAAAGCCACACGAATATTTCCTAGGAGTAGTTTAAACCAATCTCACAGCAAAACAATTAACAACCCAAATACCCAAAATCTAGCACTTAATACCGCATAGCAAAGAGAATCAACTAAACCATTTACTTGATTGGATCTTCGAATTTCGAATCCGGATGCTTCTGGTAGAACTTGTTCACGTAAGTATCCTCCGGGAAGGTTATTTGCCTAAGCTTATTCTGTGCGCGAGGAAACGTAGCAGGCGGCGCCCTAAAGCCACAAAATAATAAGGCAAAATGTATCAAATATTTGAAAATTTTCAACCATATGCAAAGAGAACAAACACACCACAAGAGAAAACTTACTTTTCCATGGACCTAAGCCAAACAGGCTCCGTTTTAGCAAACCCTTTAACGAGTTTACGAGTTTTTGACAACAAATCTCCTTTCATAAACGACATTGTTTCCGACTTCAATCTGTCAATAACAAATTCATTAGAATTGTGTTGCATAAAAAGGTAAAAGAGGAGCAAAATGGCAACCTAAGTAAAAAAATCAAGGCCTTGAATTCAACCAAAACACATAAATAGAGCAAATTCAAAATAAAAAGAGCAACAAAAATTAAATTCGTGTGCAGTGTTTAGCATATCAATTTCTTAACAAAATCAGCTAAACAATCAATACATTTCTCTTCCTGTGTGATGAAGATAAACAAAACTGCAGCTTAAATTGGCTATAACAACCAATTAACCGATCATTCCAACACTACCATCACACATTTATCACTCATATCACCAAAACCAGAACTTACTGTCTTAACCAATAGCGGTAGAAACTGAAATTGCAGCAAGGGCGGCTTCACTGACACCACGGCGGCGGCAGGGCTAGGATTTCCTGAATCGATTCAATCTGGAAATGAACGTGAAATCCCCAAATACAAGTTCTCAATCGACCTGCTTCCCAAAATTCCATTGGCTTTTTCAGTTGGGCCCGGCCCACTTCATGTCTTCTTTTGGCCCAATTCAAGCCCATCTTCTGTATTAAATTGGCCCATTTTCACGCTTTAGTATACGGCCCATTTCTGTTGGCCCATCAAATGTTGTTTCCTCTCTTGTGTTTCAGTTTCCATCACTTCCATCTCTCTAATTCTCTGCAAATTATTTTCACTTCATAGCACCATTCGCCGCCGTGGATGGCGGCCGCCGCCACCTCAGACACTTTACCGGAGGCATTCGACGACATACTTCTGGTCAGTAGGTGTAGAGATTGGATTATTACTTTTAATTTTCATTTTTATGGGTGGCTGCTTTTTCGTCAGAAATTCCCCATTGTTTCTGAAGTTTGGAGTTTGCGGTACATTGAGATTCCGTAGAAGTTGCACAGGTGTAAACGATAGCAGCATCTTCCGCAATTTGTACAGCCGCGTCTCTGCTGCGGAAGACTGTGATTATTCCAGCAGCTCAGAGAGTGAAATTAGTGTTTTAGCGGTGAAATCTGGTGAGTGTCGAAGCACTGGCCTGTTTTTCGCTGTTGTTAGAGTTCTCAAGACTTTGAATGTGAGGATTGCGAGAGATGTTTGCTTTTCTGCGACACTGGAGAAGTATGGTTTTGATCAATCGTTCTTAGCTTTTAAGCTGTTGATGCATATATATGCGCGTGCTGAGATGGAAATGGAGGTTTATGCATTGCTTAGGAAGATTGTGTATTATTGTCAAAAGTCTGAGCTGAATTTGTTCGGTGTGTCACATGCTTTATTGTGCTGTGATAGTGATGAAGAAGGATTGAATTTTGTTTTAAATGTGCTTGTGAAGTTCTTTGCTTTGAATCTGTTGTTTGAGAATGCGGTGGCTGCAGTGGCACAGGCTAGGAAGCTTGGCATTCGGCCTAGCATCCGATCGTGCAATTTATTGCTAAAACAATTAGGGGAAGCCAATGAGAGGGAATATGTGAGGACTTTGTTCTGGGAAATGAAGAATTGTGGACCATTTCCTGATGTACACACCTATGAAGTTATGATGAGTTTTTACTGCAGAGTGCCTCGTGGCACGGATGGAGTAGATATTGAAGAAGCGAGTAGCATTATGAAGGAAATGGAGATAGTGGGTATTAGCCCTTCCATTGTAACATATGGTACGTTCGTTCTCGGGCTGTGTAGAGTTGGTGCTCTTGAGGTTGCTTGGAGCTATATCCGAGGGTTGATATGCAACGGTCATCCATGTGACTGTTACTGCTATACTGTAGTTATTCATGGATTTGTGAAAATAGGTGAACTAGATAAGGCCATGCAGGTTTTTCATGAAATGAAGAGTTCTGGAATTGCAGGAAATGTATATAGCTATAGTATCCTGATTGAGGGTTTCTGCAGATACGGAAATGTAGAGAGAGGTCTTAGCTTGCTCGAGGAAATGACGAGATGTAATATTAAACCGTCCATTATCACCTATAGCTCAGTTTTAAAAGGACTCTCGAGGAATGGCTTCATGGAGATTGCACTGAATTTGTTCAAGAAGATAGGGGCATCTGGATGTGAATATGACACTCGTGCTTACAACATTTTGATTGCGGGATTTTCTGAGCAGGGTGAGATGGAATCTGCAAATAGACTTATAGAGGATATGATGGATAATAATTTGGCTCCTGATTATTTCAGTTATGAGAGTATGATCCTAGGATTTTGTAAAATTGGTTCCTGCAATAAGGCCTTGAACTTTCTTGATATCATGGTAGAAGCTGGTTTCTTGCCCCATCCTTACTTGTTCAATCATATTGTACACGGATACTGCATTAAAGGACAGGTCGAGGAAGCCTTGGAGTTGATTGATAAAATGACAATCCTGGGCGTTTCTCCTAATGTGTTTACCTATTCTGCAGTTGTTAACAGGCTGTGCGAAG